>NC_065596.1:11260060-11571112 GCF_024542745.1 Macaca thibetana thibetana | reverse complement strand
GGTGTGATCCCAAGGGCAGAGGGAGCCATGGCAGCCACCATTTTTGTTCCCTGTGGGCACCAGAGTCCATAACATGTAGGAATTGTTCTAGGCCTGGAAAGCAGGACTAAGCACATGCTTCCCCCACGCCCCCATGCTTCCTGTGACCTGTTGATCCCCACGGTTTCTCAGTCTTCCCAACCATCTTGTGAGATGTGGGTGCTGTCAACATCACCTCCCACAGAAGAAGACACCAGAAGCTTAGAGCAGCCTGTCATTCCCAGGGTCATACAACTGGTAATGTATGTGTCTGCCTGCTGCCTCAGGGTCCTGGGCTGGGGCTCTGGCTCTGGCTCCACATACAGATGGTGCTGCGTAAATGTCTGTAAGGTGGCATGACATCACCCAGGACAGCTGTGCCCCAGTTGGCTCTGGGATGACTCTGCTCTGTGAGGCTCCACCTTGCCCTTGAAGGTTCACAGGAAGAGTGGGGGAGTGACCCCCCAGCTGCAAGCAGGTTCCTCTGGGTCCTTGGTGAAGTGCCTACCGGTCTTGGCTCAGGACCCTGCTGTCTGCCCATTCTCCTCACTTCTCAGTCCTTTTCCGGCTCCTCCTGCTCGATCCTGTTCTTCATCTGCACTCAGCCCTCCCTCATAATGTCCTGGGGCCTTCAGTCTGTATGGGAACCCCCACATCTATGTAGCCAGCCCAGGCCTCTCTGAATGCCACACTCCATGGCTGGCTTAATCTCTCCATCAAAGTGCTCTCTAGACTAGACTTCTAAGACTTAGAACAGACCTCCTCAGTCCTCCCCAATCTCTGCAAGGACTAGCCTGGGGTTGCTTCGGCCCCAGGCCCTGGGGACCTGCTGGGGTCCATCCCTCGTCCTGTCTGCTCTTCCCACTCAGCGCCTCCTGCACTCCAGCTCCCTGGCAGCCTCTTCCTGGGCCTCTGCCACTGCACAGTCCCGCAGTCCACTTTCCATCATGAGGCAGATAACTGAAAAGCACTTTCTGCTTTAATGCGAAAATGGTCAAATGTAGACAATAGTAGAGTTGCATGAGAGCTTCCAGATACCCAGGCAGGGCACAGTGGCTCGTGCCTGTAATCCCAGCAGTTTGGGAGACTAAGGCAGGCGGACTACTTGGTCAGGAGTTTTAGATCAGCCTGGTCAACATGGCAAAAACCTGTCTCTACTATAAGTACAAAAAGTAACTGAGCATGGTGGCAGGCCACTGTAGTCCCAGCTACTCGGGAGGCAGAGGCATGAGACTTGCTTGAACCCAGGAGGCAGAAATTCCAGTAAACTGAGATTGCCCCACTGCACTCCAGCCTGGGTGACAGAGTGAGACTGTCTCAAAAAGAACAGAAACAAAGGCCGGGCACAGTGGCTCACGCCTGTAATCCCAGCACTTTGGGAGGCAGAGGCGGGCGGATCACGAGGTCAGGAGATTGAGACCATTCTGGCTAACATGGTAAAACCCCGTCTCTACTAAAAATACAAAAAATTAGCCGGGTGTGGTGGCGGGCGCCTGTAGTCCCAGCTATTGGAGAGGCTGAGGCAGGAGAACACCGTGAACCTGGTAGGCAGTGCTTGCTGTGAGCCGAGATCGCGCCACTGCACTCCAGCCTGGGCAGCAGAGCGAGACTCCGTCTCAAAAAAAAAAAAAACAGAAACAAAAATGAACAAACGAACTTCCAGATACCTAAACCCAACACCCAGATGAGTTCACTTTTTTTGGTTTGGTGGCTGGTGGGTGGGAATAGAGACACAGTCTATGTTGTCCAGGCTGGTTTTGAACTCCTGGGCCCAAACAGTCCCTCCTGCCTTGCCTCCCAAATTATTGAGGTTACAGGTGTGAGCCACCACACCCAGCCAAGTTTACCTTTCTAAAAGATCCACAGACCACGTCTTTTCCCCTGTAACTGTCACCATCGTGGCTTCCCCCTGCTCTAGAAAATGGGTCTGACTTGGGCCTTCCTCTCTGGTGTCATTGTCTGCTTCCTCCCCCTTCCCTTGTTCGCTCTGTTTTTTTGTTGTTGTTTGTTTTTGAGATGGAGTTTTGCTCTTGTTGTCCAGGCTGGAGTGCAGTGGCACAATCTCGGCTCACTGCGACCTCCACTGCTTCGGTTCAAAAGATTCTCCTGCCTCAGCCGCTGGAGTAGCTGGGATTACAGGCTTGTGCCACCATGCCCTGCTAATTTTGTATTTTTAGTAGAGACGGCGTTTCTCCATGTTGGTCAGGCTGCTCTCAAACTCCTGAGCTCAGGTGATCCGCCTGCCTCAGCCTCCCAAAGTACTGGGATTGCAGGTGTGAGGCACTGTGCCTAGCCACATTCACTCTGTTCTTGCTTCTGTTTCTGAGACTTCCCAGATGCATCCACCCTGGGCCTTTGCACTTGCTCTTTGCTTTACCTGGGGGAAACCTTCTGCATCCCCTATACTGCAGGCCTGTCCTCCAGCCCTCGTCTGCAGTTCCTTCCTAGCCAGACACCTGCAGTTGTCTGGTTCATTTATTGGCTCACTTACTTACTATTTTTGAGACTTTGTTGCCTAGGCTGGAGTGCAGTGGCGCTATCTCAGCTCCCTGCAACCTCTGCCTCCCAGGTTCAAGTGATTTTCCTACCTTAGCCTTAGCCGTCTTGAGTAGCTGGGATTATAGGCACGTGCTATCACACCCAGCTGATTTTTGTATTTTTAGTAGAGATGGGGTTTTACCATGTTGGCCAGGCTGGTCTCCAACTCCAGGCTGGTCTCAAATCACCTCAAGTGATTACTGGTGTGAACTACTGCGCCCAGCCTATTTGTCTATTTATTTATTCAAGACAGGGTCTTGCTCTGTTGCCCAGGCTGGAGTTCAGTGGCTTACTGCAGCCTCCGCCTCCTGGGTTCAGTCTCATGCCTCAGCCTGCCAACTAGCTGGGATTACAGGCGTCTGCCACCACACCTGGCTACTTTTTGTATTTTTAGTAGAGATGGGGGGTTCACCACGTTGGCCAGACTGGTCTTGAACTCCTGACCTCCAGTGATCTTGACCTGCCTCTGCCTCTTAAAGTGCTAGGATTACAGGTGTGAGCCACCACGCCTGGCCTATTTCTTGGCTCATTTAAAAGCCCATCATCAGCTCCTCCAGGGCAGGGCTTGTGTTGACTGCTATGTTGTGTTTGGCCAGAATAGGTTCCTCTGGATATTTGCCTGACTGAATGAAAAAGCAAGGGCTCTGATGACCTGGGGAGAGGAGGGGCTGTGAATTACCTTCCCTTCCCCACCCTCTCCTGCAGCAAATCAGCCGGCACCAGGAGCAGTTCATCCAGATGCTGAACGAGCCCCCTGGGGAGCTGGCGGACATCTCAGATGTGGAGGGGGAGGTGGGCGCCATAGGAGAGGAGGCCCCGCAGATGAACTACATCCAGGTGACGCCGCAGGAGAAGGAAGCTATAGAGAGGGTAAGAGGCCTGGCTGAGGGGTGACTGCGGGTGGGCAGGACCCCTACCCTCTGCTGCTCACACTTAACCCATCTTCCCACAGTTGAAGGCCCTAGGCTTCCCAGAGAGCCTGGTCATCCAGGCCTATTTCGCGTGTGAAAAAAATGAGAACTTGGCTGCCAACTTCCTCCTGAGTCAGAACTTTGATGACGAGTGATGCCAGGAAGCCAGGCCACCCAAGCCCTCACCCTACCCCTACTCCATGAAAGTTTTATAAAAGAAAAATATATATATATTCATGTTTATTTAAGAAATGGAAAAAAAAATCAAAAACCTTAAAAAAAAAAAAAAGCAAACAGTCCAGCTTCCTGTCCTCCTAAAGTGGCCCCTGTTCCCATCTCGGTCTGAGAAGACCCGGGCCAGACAGCTGTCCCCCCATCCTCCTCCCCAGCCCAGCCTGCTCAGAGAAGCTGGCAGGACTGGGAGGCGACAGATGGGCCCCTCTTGGCCTCTGTCCCAGCTCCCTGCGGCCAGATGGAAAGGCGGCTGCTTGCCTCTCCATCCTCCGAAGAACCCGAGGACCCCTCCCCACCCCATCTTCTTCTAGGATGAGAGGAAGCTGGAGCCCCAAACTTTGCCCAAATCTTTCCATCTGGGGCAAGCCCTAAAAGGCCCAAGGCCCTCTCCCCAGTCTGGCTTTGGCCTCCAGCCTGGAGAAGGGCTAACATCAGCTCAGTGTCAAGGCCACCCCCACCCCAGAACAGAACCGTGTCTCTGATAAAGGTTTTGAAGTGAATAAAGTTTTAAAAACCAGCCCTATGGTCTGTACCTGCTGGGGCTCCCCGCGCCTGCCTGTCTGGGTTTGGGGGCTGGCTGGGCACAGGCAGGCATGGTGCCGGGTGCCGGGAAGGGGGAGAGGAGTCTGTGAGACCCTGCAGATTGAGGCTCCCAGTGTCTCCTCCCCCAGTGTGCCATTTCCAGGCAGTGGACCCCAGCCCAACCTTGCAAAGACTGCTGCTCCCCAGCCCCCACCATCATCACCACAGTCTGTTTTGGCTATACTCCCCCCTCCTGCACCAGCCCTGTAATTGGCTAATTACTGGAGATGAATGTTGGTAAACAGAAGCCGCCTTCTCTTCTGCCATCTGCTTCTCCATTATTTGCCCATTGCACCCCCCTTTTCCTCCCCCTGAAGCTCCAGTTAGTCAGCAGGGCCTAGAGTCCCTGTCCCCTTTTGAGTAGAGCCAAGTGGGGGATTCCCCAGCCCTTAAGTATTGAAGGAGGAACCAGGGGACCCAGAGAGGCACACCTTGAGAGGACACAGATCTCTTCAGGGGTACTGCCAAGTAGCAGGCTTTATTGGGAAGGGACAAAGCCTCAGGAGCTGGGTGCCCCAGAGGCTGCTGGGTCCTGAGCTGCAGCTGCAGCCAATGCAGCAGCTCGCGCCTCCTGCTTCTGTCTTTGTTTTTCCTCCTTGAGGCGCTTGCGCTCCTTCTTCTCTAGGTCCTGGAGCAGCTCCTGGAAGCGGGCACTCTTTGGGTCCACTTGGTAGCCCAGGAGCTCCTGGGCCTCAGCCTGCAGTCGGGCCCTCCTCTCCTTGTCAGCCTGGGCCTTCTCCCAGCGCTCCCGCTGCTGCTGCCGCCAGTTCACAATCATCTGTGGCATCTTGGCCATGCACTCTGCGATGTGCTGCTCCCTGCAGGGGAGGGAGAGTGGGCTGTGACACTGGTACTCAGCCAGGGCAGAGCCCACCCACCTATATCTCACCGATAGGCCTTTGCCTACAGGCCTGCCTCCTCAACTCCCCCTGTAGATGAACTGTCAGGAAAAGCCCTTGACAAGTGAAGAACAGGAACAGATGAGAAAGTTACTTGTGCATGAATTTGATCACAAGGGTGTGTCAAGCCCCAGTAAACCCCAGGTGCCAAAGCCAAATCAACATTTCACTGAGCTGCCTATGAGCAAGCCAAGTGCCACTCCCATGGGTAATTTCACACCTCTATTCCACAGACACTGCTGAGCATCTCCTGTACAGAGGCCAGGCCCAATTCTAGGCACAGGAGTGAAAGCAAGAAAGACATTTCCCACCAATCCTTGAGTTTGTAGCTACCAGTCACAGCCCCATTTTTTTTAAGTTCAGGAGTACAAGTGCAGGTTTGTTAAACAGGTAAACTTGTGCCATGGGGGTTTTTTTGTACAGATTTATTTCATCACCCAGGTATTAAACCTAGTACGCAGAGGTCATTTTTCCTGATCCTCTCCCTCCACCCTCCAAAAAGCCCTAGTGTGTGTTGTTCCCCTCTGTGTGTCCATGCATTCCCATCATTTAGCTCCCACTTATAAGTGAGAACACGTTGTATTTGGTTTTCTGTTCCTGTGTTTGCTAAGGATGACAGTCTCAAGCTCCTGTCATGTCCCTACAAAGGACATGATCTCGTTTTTTGTGACAGCCTCATTTAAGGATTTGAAAAGTGAAGAATTAAGCCCTATAACGGTCATCTGGCTGAGGAGGGGCAGAAACAGGAGTCCCTGCTCCATGGTTCCCTGTCTGGGTGATCAGACACATGGCTTCACCAAGCCTCAGTTTCCTCATCTCCAAAATTAGGGCAATCCCTTCTTCCTCTTAAGGCTGTTGGGAAAACAAGAAGGTTAAACACCAGGAACACACTCGACCTACCCGCTTCACCCTCCAGGATGTGGCATTATCTATAAGAGATGCCCCTGGTCTGGTCAGACGCTGTAGCTCACGCCTGTAATCCCAGCGCTTTGGGAGGCCGAGGTGGGTGGATCACCTGAGGTCAGGAGTTCAAGATCAGCCTGGCCAATATGGTGAAACTCCATCTCTACTAAAAATACGAAAAATGAGCCGGGCGTCGTGGCAGGTGCCTGTAATCCCAGCTACTCGGGAGGCTGAAGCAGGAGAATCGCTTGAGCCCTGGAGGCGGAGGTTGCAGTGAGCTGAGACGGCACTCCAGCCTGGGCAACAAGAGCAAAACTCTGCCTCAAAAAAAAAAAGATGCCCCTGGTCCTTCAGACCTGCCTCTGTATCCGACCTCTGCCCTTGGTTCCAGGACCCATCACCTTCCTGCCAGCAACTTTCCCCAGCCACACTGACCTCCTGGCTGTTCTTTAAGGCAACATCCTATCTCAGGGCATTTGCCCCAGCTGTTCCCTTTACCAGGAACTCTTTACCCAAGAGATCACCCCATAGCTAAGTCTGGTTATTCAGGGCTTTGCTTAAACATCACTTCAGAGAGGCCTGAGGCTTCCCAAACCAAAGCCGCCCTCAGGCACGCACTCTTCACTCTTTTACCTTCCTAATAGTCCGCTGTCGCCATCTGATATTAAGGGCCCTTTGGGGGCCTGCCTCGGCCTCCCAAATAGCTGGGATTACAGGCATGAGCCACCGCGCCCAGCCTAGGACAGGGTCTTGCACAAGGTATGCGCTCGGTAAATACTTGGTGATGATGGCTGGACGCGTTGGCTCACGCCTGTAATCCCAGCACTTTGGGAGTCTGAGGCGGGTGGATCACTTGAAGTACGGAGTGACCTGGCCAACACGGTGGAACCCCGTCTCTACTAAAAATTACAAAAATTAGCCGGGCGTGGTGGTGCACGCCTGTAATCCCAGCTACACGGGAGGCTAAGGCGGGAGAACCGCTTGAACCCGGGAGGCGGAGGTTGCAGTGAGCCGAGATCTTGCCACTGCACTCCAGCCTGGGCAACAGAGCGAGACTGTCTCAAAAAAAAAAAAAAAAAAAAAAAAGACTTGCTGATGAATGACTAAATAGACTGTTATTCTGAGTTTGTTTTGCGGCCAGGTGAGCGAATATATAAATCTACAACATACAGATGCTACGACGTGACCCCGATGGGGTAGGCACGGCTTGGGGACCAGTTGGCCCACGGGGCACAGAGGGCAGCCCCGCGCATCTGCCTGCACGCACGCACCTCTCCTGACGCTTCTGCTCTTCGGCCAGATGCTTCGCCCGCAGCGACTCCTGCATGGTCGCCAGGCTCGGGTACCATTCGCGTTCTTCGGCCTCCAGCTCCCTCAGCTGCTCCGGCGACGGCCACAACGAACCGGGGGCCACCCCGGAGGCGGCGCCGTAACGCGCGAACTGCTTAGCCGCGTAGCGCGGTCCCAGCTGCCACCGCTGGGTCAGGAGGTCCTCGGGGTCTGGCCACCAGGGTCCCGGCTCGCGGCGCGGGGGCGGCCGCGCCCGGTAGCCACGAGAACCCGGGGCCAGGGTCACCGTCAGTCCTAGCAGGCTGCGTGCCTGTCGCACGGACGCCGCCATCTTGGCTGTGCGGGGTCCTTGCAGGCCCGCCGGGCTGTCCACGCCCGTTGCCTGAGCGCGAGGCCCGGTGTGGGCCAGGGCAGGGAGAGGGGTGTCCCTGCTGCCTCAGTTCCGGGGAAGACGGCCAAGGGAGTAGTGTGGATTTTATACGTTTCCACGTACAGCTTTAAATTTTAGTTAAGCAGTTACTTAGTCATTTTTTATTTTCACTTCTTTCCCTCTCCTTTCTGCACACTGACACTTAAAAATATATATTTTTAGCCGGGCGCGGTGGCTCACGCCTGTAATCCCAGCACTCTGGGAGGCCAAGGCGGGCGGAATACCTGAGGTCGCGAGTTTGAGACCAGCCTCTTTTTTTTTGTTTTTTCTTTTTTGAGACAGAGTCTCGCTCTGCCGCTCAGGCTGGAGTGCAATGGCGCGATCTCGGGTCATTGTCACCTCCGCCTCCCGGGAAGAGAGGAGAAACCCCGTCTCTACTGAAAATACAAAATTAGCTGGGCGTGGTGGCCCATGCCTGTAGTCCCAGCTACTCAGGAGGCTGAGGCAGGAGAATCGCTTGAACCCTGGGGACGGAGGTTGCGGTGAGCCGAGATCACGCCATTGCATTCCAGCCTGGGTAACAGGAGCGAAACTCCATCTAAAATAAATAAATAAATAAATAAATAAATAAATAAATATGTATATGCTCACCTGGTTGCAAATATATGCAGTGTTCAATGTTCTTTGGGTAAAAATCGTATTTTTAATTTTACTTTTATACATTTAAACTAGCATTTATTAGGCTGGGCTCGGTGGCTCCCGCCTGTAATCCCAGTGCTTTGGGAGGCTGAGGTGGGCGGATCACTTGAGGTCAGGAGTTGGAGACCAGCCTGACCAACATGGCAAAACCTCATCTCTACTAAAAATACAAAAATTAGCTGGGCATGGTGGTGGGCGCCTGTAATCCCAACTATTCAGGAGGCTGAGGCAGGAGAATCGCTTGAACCAGGGAGGCGGAGGTTGCAGTGACCTGAGATCGTGCCATTGCACTCTAGCCTGGGTGACAGAGTGAGACTGTCTAAAACAAACAAACAACCCACTAGTATTTATTATTTTTTTTATGTAAATGTACCCGGATGCGGTGGTTCACACCTGTAATCCTAGCACTTTGGGAGGCTGAGGCAGGCATCACTTGAGGTCAGGAGTTCGAGACCAGCCTGGCTAACATGGTGAAACCCTGTCTCTACTAAAAATACAAAAATTATCTGGGCCTGGTGGTGCACACCTGTAATCCCAGCTACTCGGAAGGCTAAGGCAGGAGAATTGCTTGAACCCAGGAGGCGGAGGTTGCAGTGAACTGAGATTACACCACTGCTCTCTAGTCTGGGCAACAGAGTGAGACTCTGTCTCATAATAAATAAATAAATAAATAATTCTGTCACATGCTGTGACATGGATGAACCTTGAGGACATTAGGCTAAGTGAAAGAAGCCAGTCACAAAACGATAAATATTGTATGATCCCACTTATATGAGGTAACTAGAGTAGTCAAATTCAGAGAGACAGAAAGTACATTAGGAGTTCCAGGGGTTGGGGGTGGAGGAGTGGGAGTTATTGCTTATAATGTATAATATATTTTATGTTGTAAAATATACAAAATAAAAAGAATTTGTGTTTTGTTTTGAGTCAAGAGTCTCGCTCTGTCTCCCACGTGAGAGTGGCGCAATGTTGGCTCACTGCAACCTCTGCCTCCCAGATTTAAGGGATTTTCGAGCCTCTGCCTGCTAAGTAGTTGGGACCACAGGCGCAAGCCACCAAACCTGGTTGATTTTCGTATTTTACTGGAAACGAGGTTTCACCATGTTGGCCAGGCTGGTCTCAAACTCCTGACCTTAAGTGATCTGACCACTTCAGCCTCCCAAAGTGCTGGGATTACAGGTGTGAGCCACCATGCCCGGCCAAATGTTGTTGTTGTTTTTGTTTTTTGTTTTTTTTGGAAACGTAGTCTCGCTCTGTCACCCAGGCTGGAGTGCAGTGGTGCGATCTCAGCTCACTGCAAGCTCCGCCTCCCAGGTTCACACCATTCTCCTGCCTCAGCCTCCCGAGTAGCTGGGACTACAGGCACCTGCCAACACGCCCGGCTAATTTTTTTGTATTTTTAGTAGAGATGGGGTTTCACTGTGTTGCCAGGATGGTCTCGATCTGACCTCGTGATCTGCCCGCCTTGGCCTCCCAAAGTGCTGGGATTACAGGCATGAGCCACCGCGCCTGGCCTGTTGTTTTTAATCACACACATGCACACCTTCTCTGCCCCCGCAAAAAATAATTGCAGTTTTCTCAAGACATGAATATTCATAACAATACCACGTATATATGTCATTCCCAAGCTGGAAATAGCTCACACCCAATGTCCATCTGAAGTAGAATGGACAGCTAAATTATGCTGTTTCAGCCAATGGAATACTACACAGGAATGAAAGAGCAGATATTACATCTTCTCACAGCAAGATGGATGATTCTTTTTTTTTTTTGAGAGGGAGTTTCACTCTTGTTGCCCAGGCTGGAGTACAGTGGCACAATCTCGGCTCACTGCAACCTCCGCCTACTGGGTTCTAGTGATTCTCCTGTCTCAGCCTTCTGAGTAGCTGGGATTACAGGCACCCAACACTATGCCTGGCTAATTTTTCGTATTTTTAGTAGAGACGGGGTTTCACCATGTTGGCCAGGCTGGTCTCAAACCCCTGACCTCAGGTGATCCGCCTGCCTTGGCCTCCCAAAGGGCTGGGATTACAGGCATGAGCCACCGTACTTGGCCTGGATGATTCTTATAAGCATAATGTGCAACAAAGGAAGCAGGACCTATATGATCGCTTTTAAAATTTAATTTTTTTGAGACAGGGTCTTGTGCTGTTGCCCAGGCTAGAGTGCCCTGGCTCAGTCATAGCTCACTGCAGCCTTGAATTCCTGGGCTCAAGCGATCCTCCCGCCTCAGTCTCTCGAGTAGCAAGACTACAGGCATGAAACACTACTCCCACCTACATTTTAAATTTTTTTGTAGAGACGGGGTTTCTCTGTTACCCAGGTTGGTCTTGAACTCCTGGGCTCCCCTCCTCTCTTCTCACCTCCCCTCCCCTCCTTTCTTGACAGGGTCTCACTGTTGCCTAGGCTGGAGTACACTGGCATGACCACTGCAGCCTCAATCTCCTGGTATCAAGTGGTCCTCCCACCTCAGGCTCCTGAGTAGCTGGAACTGCAGGCAGTCACCATCAAGCCTGGCTAATTTTTGTATTCTTTGTACAGATAGAGTCTCAATATGTTGCCCAGGGTGGTCCTGAATCTTGGGGCCCAAATTATCCTCCCACCTTGGCCTCCCGAAGTGTTGGGATTACAGGTATGAGCTACTATGCCTGACCTCAGAAGTTTTTCATCTTGCAAACCTATAACACTGTATCCATCAAACACTCACTCCCCAGTTTCCCTTTCGCCCAGTCCCTGGCAGTCACTATTCTCCTTTGTTTCTATGAATTTGACTACTCTAGGTACCTCATATAAGTGGAATCATACGTTACTTGTCCTTTTGTAACTGGCTTGTTTTTTGAGACAGAGTCTTGCTCTTTTGCCCAGGCTGAAGTGCAGTGGCACGATCATAACTGGCTGCAGCATCGACCACCTGGACTCAAGTGATCCTCCAATCTCAGTCTCTCAAGTAGCTGAAACTACAGGTGCTCACCTGGCTAATTTTTTTTTTTTTTTTTTTGAGACAGAGTACTTGCTCTGTTGCCCAGGCTGGAGTGCAGTGGTGTGATCTCAGCTCACTGCAATCTCCGCCTCCTAGGCTCAAGCAATTCTCATGCCTCAGCCATCTGAGTAGCTGTGACTACAGGTGGGAGCCACCTGCGCCTGGCCTAATTTTTTTTTATTTTTAGTAGAGACAGGATCTTACTATGTTGCCCAGGCTGGTCTTGAACTCCTGAGGTCAAGCGATCCTCCCGCCTTTGTCTCCCAAAGTGTTGGGATTATAGGTGTAAGCCACTCCACCTGGGGCTGGCTTATTAGTATAGTATCCTAAAATTCCTTTCCTTCCTTCCTTCCTTCCTTCCCTCCCTCCCTCCCTCCTTCCTTTTTCTTTCCTTTCTTCTTCTTCTTCTTCTTTTTTTTTTTTTTTTTGAGACAGTCTCGTTCTATCACCCAGGCTGGAGTGCAGTGGCAGTGGGATCTTGGCTCACTGCAACCTCCACCTTCCAGGTTCAAGCAATTCTTGTGCCTCAGCCTCCCGAGTAGCTGGGCTTACAGGTGCGCACCACCACACCTGGCTAATTTTTGTATTTTTAGTAGAGATGGGATTTCACCATGTTGGCAAGTCTGGTCGCAAACTCCTGACCTCAAGTGATCTGCATGCCTCAGCCTCCCAAAGTGCTGGGATTACAGGCATGAGCCACCATGCCCGGCATATCCTAAAGTTTCATCCATGTTGTAGCACGTGTCAAAATTTCTTTCCTAGCCTGGGCAACATTGTGAAACCCTGTCTCTCCAAAAAATACAAAAATTAGCCGGCTGTGGTGGCACATGCCTGTAGTCCCACCTACTTGGGAGGCTGAGGTAGGAGACCACTTGAGCCTGGGGGAGGTAAAGGCTGCAGTGAGCTGTATGTCACTGCACTCCAACCTGGGTGACAGAACAACACTATCTCAAAAATTTTTTTTCTTTCCTTTTTAAGGCTGAATGCTATTCCATTGTATGGATGGACCACATTTTTTTTTTTTTTTCCCAATTGCAGATGTGAGGCTGAAAGAATGGACCACATTTTAGGCCGGGCACGATGGCTCATGCCTGTAATCCCAGCACTTTGGGAGGCCAAGGCAGGAGGATCAGGAGGTCAGGAGTTCGAGACCAGCCTGATCAACATGGTGAAACCCTGTCTCACTAAAAATACAACAATTAGCCAAGCATGGTGGTACCCACCTGTAGTCCCAGCTACTCAGGAGGCTGAGGCAGGAGAATCGCCTGAACCCAGGAGGTGGAGGCTGCGGTGAGCCAAGATAGTGCTACTGCGCTCCAGCCTGGGAGACAGAGTGAGACTCTGTCTCATAAAAAAGAATATACTACGTTCTGTTTATCCATTCATCTGTATGTGGACATTTGGGCTGCCTCCAATTTTTGCCTATTGTGAATAATGATTCTATGAACATGAGTGTACAGCATTTCTTCTTCTTCTTCTTTTTTTTTTTTTTTTTTTTTTTTTTTGAGACAGATTCTCACTGTGTCATCCAGGCTGGAGTGCAGTGACATGATCTTGGTTCACAGCAACCTCTGCTAGGTTCAAGCAATTCTCCTGCCTCAGCTTCCCAAGTAACTGGGACTATGACTGGGCATGGTGGCTCACACCTGTAATCCCAGCACTTTGGGAGGCCGAGGTGGGTGGATCACCTGAGATCAGGAGTTCAAGACCAGCCTGGTCAATGTGGTGAAACCCCGTCTCTACTAAAAATACAAAATAAGCCAGGTGCTATGGTGGGCGCCTGTATCCCAGCTACTTGGGAGGCTGAGGCACAAGAATCACTTGAACCCAGGAGGCAGAGGTTGCAGTGAGCTAAGATTGCGCCCCTGCGCTCCAGCCTGGGCGGATAGAGTGAGACTCTGTCTCAGGGGAAAAAAAAAGGAAAAAGGAGGCCGGGCGTGGCGGCTCATGCCTGTAATCCCAACACTTTAGGAGACCGAGGCAGGAGGATCACAAGGTCAGGAGATCCAGACCATCCTGGCTAACACAGTGAAACCCCATCTCTACTAAAAATACAAAAAATTAGCTGGGCGTGGTGGCGGGCGCCTGTAGTCCCAGCTACTCGGGAGGCTGAGGCAGGAGAATGGCGTGAACACGGGAGGCGGAGATTGCAGTGAGCTGAGATTGCGCCACTGCACTCCTGCCTGGGCGACAGAGCGAGACTCAGTCTCAAAAAACAAACAAACAAACAAACAAAAAAAACAGGAAAAAGGAGGTGGGATTATAGGTGTGCACCACCACACCCAGCTGATTTTTTTTTTTTTTTTTTTTTTTTTTTATTTTTAGTAGAGATGAGATTTTCACCATGTTGGCCAGGCTGGTCCCAATCTCCTGGCCTCAAGTGATCTGCCCACCTCCACCTCCCAAGGTGCTGAGGCTTTTATTCTTTCCCCCCCCTGCCCTGAGACAGCGTCTTGCTCTGACACTCAGGCTGGAGTGCAGTGGTGCGATCTCAGCTCACTGCAACCTCTGCCTCCCAGGTTCAAGCAATTCCCCTGCCTCAGCCTCCCAAGTAACTGGGATTACAGGCACACCCACCACTCCCAGCTAATTTTTGTGCTGTTAGTAGAGACGGGGTTTCACCATGTTGGCTAGGCTAGTCTTGAACTCTTGACCTCGTGATCCATCCACCTCAGCCTTCTAGAGTGCTGGGATTACAGGCGTGAGCCACTGTGCCCGGCCAGGTTTTTATTTATTTCTTTTTTTTTGAGACGGAGTCTCACTTTGTCGCCCAGGCTGGAGTGCAGTGGCACAATCTCGGCTCACTGCAAGCTCCACCTCCCGGGTTCATGCCATTCTCCTGGCTCAGCCTCCTGAGTAGCTGGGACTACAGGCGCCCACCACCATGCCTGGCTAATTTTTGTATTTTTAGTAGAGGTGGGGTTTCACCGTGTTAGCCAGGATGGTCTTGATCTCCTGACCTTGTAATCTGCCCGCCTCGGCCTCCCAAAGTGCTGGGATTACAGGCGTGAGCCCATGCCCGGCCAGACTAACTTTGTGTGTGTGTGTGTTTTTAGTAGAGTTGGAGTTTCACTGTGTTAGCTAGGATGGTCTCGATCTCCTGACATCGTGATCCATCCGCCTCGGTCTCCCAAAGTGCTGGGATTACAGGCATGAGCCACCGCGCCTGGCCTCAGGTTTTTATTCTTAATGAAATAAAGTAGCATAGAATAGAATTACCAGATTGTTTCTGGTAATTACTATCACACTGTAGTAAGCATAAGTATTGTTTTACAAAACTTTCATTTCCGGCACGTATACATGTGTGTATGTACCGGTGTTCTGGCTCCAGTTGCTGCCAACAAACGTTCCCATTTTATTAAGCCCATGGACTCTGTGGATCAGGATTTTCTGTAGGGCCCAGTGGGGATAGTTTGTCCCTGCCCACTGCTATCTGTAACCACAGCCAGGAAGATCTGAAGGTTGGGGCAACATGACACCTGGCAGCTAGAATCCTCAGGAAACATCATTCATTCATGTATAATGACTGATGCTGGCTGGGGCCTCAGCGGGACTGTCAATTGGTGTATCTACACACAGGTCTCTCTGCATGGGCCAGTTTAGGCTTTCTCACAGAATGGTGACTGAGTCTCAAGAAAACAAAACTGAAGTGTATAGCATCTTTTTTTGTTTGTTTGTTTTCTTTTTGTGAGATGGAGTCTGTTGCCCAGGCTGGAGTGCCTGGCCCTGAATTTTTATTTTTATTTTTAAATTAGTTAGCCATGATGGTGCATGCTTGTAATCCTAGCTACTTGGAGGCTGAGGAGGGAGGTTCACTTGAGTGTAGGAGGTTGAGGCTGCAATGAGCTATCATTGTACCACTGCATTGCAGCCTGGGAACATTTGTGTTAAAAAAAGAGACTGGAAGAGATAAATACATAAATATTTACAAGAAAGTAAAAGTGGTTATTTCTAGGAGGACAGGGAGACTTTTTCTTAGGTTTCTTGTTGAATTGACAGTACACTGCACATAGTTAAAACAATTTAGGTCGGGCATGGTGGCTCACGCCTGTAATCCCAGCACTTTGGGAGGCCGAGGCAGGCAGATCACAAGGTCAGGAGATCGAGACTATCCTGGCTAACATGGTGAAACCCCATTTCTACTAAAAATACAAAAATTAGCCAGGCGTGGTGGTGGGCACCTGTAGTCCCAGCTACTCGGGAGGCTGAGGCAGGAGAATGGCATGAACCTGGGAGGCAGAGCTTGCAGTGAGCCGAGATCACGCCACTGCACTCCAGCCTGGGCGACAGAGCGAGACTCCGTCTCAAAAACAAAAAAACAAACAAACAAAAATAATCTGCTAGCCAGATATGGTGGCTCACGCCTGTAATCCCAGCACTTTGGGAGGCCCAGGCAGGTGGTTCACGAGGTCAGGAGATTGAGACCATCCTGGCTAACACGGTGAAACCCCATCTCTACTAAAAATACAAAAACAATTAGCTGGGCGTGGTGGTGGGTGCCTGTAGTCCCAGCTACTCGGGAGGCTGAGGCAGGAGAATGGTGTAAACTCGGGAGGCGGATCTTACAGTGAGCTGAGATCCGGCCACTGCACTCCAGCCTGGGCAGCAGAGCGAGACTCCATCTCAAAAAAAAAAAAAAAAAAAAAAAGAAAGAAAGAAAGAAAGAGGCTGGGTGCGGTGGCTTATGCCTGTAATCCTAGCACTTTGGGAGGCTGAGGCGGGCGGATCATGAGGTCAGGAGATTGAGATCATCCTGGCTAATACAGTGAAACCCGTCTCTACTAAAAATACAAAAAAAATTAGCCAGGCGTGGTGGCACACGCCTGTAGTCCCAGCTACTCGGCAGGCTGAGGCAGGAGAATGGCATGAACCAGGGAGGCAGAGCTTGCAGTGAGCCGAGATTGCCGAGATTGCACCACTGCACTCCAGCCTGGGCGACAGAGCAAGACTCCGTCTCAAAAAAAAAAAAAAAAACCTGCTGAGAATCATGAAATTAAAGCGTTTTTAGTTTGTTTGTTTGTTTCTCTTTTAAGATGGAGTCTTGTTATGTTGCCCAAACTGGAGTCCAGTGGCGCGATCTCAGCTCACTGCAACCTCCACCTCCCGAGTTCAAGCCATCCTCCTGCCTCAGCCTCCCGAGTAGCTGAGATGGCATCTGGCTAGTTTTTTTGTATTTGTAGTAGACATGGGGTTTCACCATGTTGGCCATGCTGGTTTCTAACTCCTGACCTCAGGTGATCTGCCCACCTTGTCCTCCCAAAGTACTGGGATTTTAGGTGTGAGCCACTGTGCCTGGCCTGATTAAAGCAATGTTTTTTTTTTTTTTTTTTTTTTTGGAGACGGAGTCTCACTCTGTCGCCAGGCAAGAGTGCAGTGGCATGATCTCGGCTCACTGCAACCTCCGCCTCCCGGGTTCAAGCAATTCTCCTGCCTTAGTTTCCTGAGTAACTGGGACTAGAGGCACGCAGCACCATGCCCAGCTAATTTTTTTTTTTTTTTTTTTTTTTGAGACGGAGTCTCGCTCTGTCGCCCAGGTTGGAGTGCAGTGGTGCGATCTCAGCTCACTGCAAGCTCCGCCTCCCGGGTTCACGCCATTCTCCTGCCTCAGCCTCCCGCGTAGCTGGGACTACAGGTGCCCACCACCACGCCTGGCTAATTTTTAAAATATTTTTAGTAGGGACGGGGTTTCACCATGTTAATAACCAAGATGGTCTTGATCTCCTGACCTCGTTATCTGCCTCCCAAAATGCTGGGATTACAGGCGTGAGGCACCGCGGCTGGCCACAATTTTTATAGTCTAAAGTGAGGCTCCCTCATACCATCTGTACATTTCCGTGCCCCTCCTCAGCAGGAAAACCTGGCTGCTTTTTGCAACATGCAAATACAAATAAACAATAGCTGTAAATTATTATTTTCTCTTTCCCCAAAAGGTTGGAATGATATAGCCCATTCTGAATGTTTTCCTTTTTACTTAATTTTTGAGGGGATATCTTTCCTTGCTGAAACTTAAAAGAGCTTCTGCGTTCTTGTATAGCTGGCATAAATAGCATTATAGAGTGTGCCTGGTACTTTTGGAAAAATGGAATGAGCAAGTGTGGCTGGAGGGAGAAAAGGGGGGCTTGTGGGGAGAGGAGGGTGGGGAGGTGATGGGGGCACATCCTCGCGGGCCTCCTCCTGAGGCTTTTTTCATGGAGGGTTTCTTATCGGGGGACCAGTCTCGACTCAGGTGCTCACAGGCGCCCCCTGGCCGCTGTGGGCGGAATAGACTGGAGGGCACTGGTGGCCAGGGCGAGAACTGGGAGACCTGGAAGGAAGTGACTGCACTGATCCGGGTAGGGGGACAAGGAGTGGGTGAGAAGCGGGCGGATTCTGGGTAGATTCTGGAGCTGACCGGAGTTACTGCCATATAAGATTGGTGGCGGGGATGGGTGTTAAAGAGATTGGTCAAAGGTGCTCTCCAAAGTTTGGAGCCTGAGCACCTGGCAGGACAGAGCTGCCGTTAACTGGGTCTAGAGGACACCAGAAGGGCAGGTTGGGCGACAGTCAGGAGCTGGGATGTAGCAGAGCTAGGTGGGAAGCACGCCCGCCCCTCCAGGCTTGGCGTCTGGGAGGCGGGTGTCCTGGCCGCTCAGTCCCGGGAGCCGCCGCCAGAGGGCGAGCACGCCGCATCACACTCGCAGCTCCTTGGAGGCGAGGGCGCGGGAAGGGCTGGCCTGGTCTCTTCCCACGACCCCCGCGGCCTCCAAGCTCCTCACCTGGGTGCGAGATAGAGGTGCCAGGATCCAGCCAGGACCCCCCAGACACCTCCGGGGCTCCAAAGCCTGGGATGCGACTCTCACCCTCTTTATCTGCTTCTAACACTCCCAACTTCCACCCCCACACCAAGCTGTTCCCACCGCCTCCAGCGCCATCTCAGGTGTCTGTAAAAATGCCACCTACTTGGGGAGGCCTTCCTTGACCACCCTGGAGACAGAAGCCTCCGCCCTGACCCCTCTAAGGAACATCCCATTTTAACAGCTTTTTAATCAAGACTCTGAAATGATCTTTATTATTGTTATTATTAATATTAATATTTTTGAGACGGTTTCACTGTCACCCAGGCTGGAGTGCAGTGGCGCGATCTGGCTCACTGCAGCTTTCGCCTCCCGAGTTCAAGCAATTCTCGTGCCTCAGCCTCCAGAGGTAGCTGGGGTTACAGGCGCAGGCCGCCACGCCCGGTTTTTTTTTTTTTTTTTTTTTTTTTGAGACTCAGTTTTACTCTTGTTGTCCAGGCTGGAGTGCAATGGTGAGATCTCGGCTCATCGCAAACTCTGCCTCCTGGGTTCAAGTGATTCTCCTGACTCAGCCTCCGGAGTAGCTGGGATTATAGGTATGCGCCACCACGCCCCGCTAATTTTGTATTTTTAGTGCAGATGGGGTTTCTCCGTGTTGGTCAGGTTGGTCTCGAACTCCTGACATCAGGTGATCCACCCTCCTCAGCCTCCCAAAGTCCTGGGATTACAGGTGTGAGCCATCGCGCCTGGCCTTGCCCCGCTAATTTTTGTATTATTTAGTAGAGACGGGGTTTCACCATGTTGTCCAGGCTGGTCTCCTGGACCACAGCAATGAGCTGTGATTGTGGGACTGCATTCCAACCTAGGTGACAACACAAGACCCTGTTTAAAAAAAAAAAAAAAGAAAAAGCCGGGTGCCATGGCTTACACTTGTAATTCCAGCACTTTGGGAGGCCAAGACGGGTGATTACCTGACCTCAGGAGTTCGAGACCACCCTGGGCAACATGGTGAAACCCCATCTCTACTAAAATACAAAAAAAAAAAAAAAAAATTAGCCAGGTATGGTGGCAGGGGCCTGTAGTCCCAACTACTCGGGAGGCTGAGGCAGGAGAATTGCTTGAACCCAGAAGGCAGAGGTTGTGGTAAGCTGAGATCACGCCACTGCACTCCAGCCTGGGGGTGACAGAGGAAGACTGTCTCCCAAAAAAAAAAAAAAAAAAGAAAAAACAAGTCAGGCAAGATAGCCTCCTGTGCCTATATTCCCAGCATTTTGAGACCTGCACTTCAAGACCAGCCTGGGCAACATAGTGAGACCCTGTGTCAAATAAAATAATAATAATAATAATAGTGAGACTCCATCTAAAAAAAAAAAAGAACAAAAAACCCAGCAGCAATAATGTTATTCATAGCTGATTCATGGTGTTACTGTGTAGGAACCGCTGTTTTAAGCTCCTTACATAAATTACCTCCTTGAGTCCTCAGAACAACCCAATGAGATAGGGACTGTTTTATCCTCATATTACAGAAGAAGAAGGTAAGGACCAGGATGGTTAAGGGATTTGCTCAAGGTTGCACAGCCAGGAAATTGCAATGCCTGGACTGAACCCAAGAAACCTGGCTGCAAGGTATGCTATTTTTTTTTTTTTTTTGAGACGGAGTCTCACGCTGTTGCCCAGGCTGGAGTGCAGTGGCGCGATCTCGGCTCACTGCAAGCTCCGCCTCCCGGGTTCCCGCCATTCTCCTGCCTCAGCCTCCTGAGTAGCTGGGACTACAGGCGCCCGCCACCGCGCCCGGCTAATTTTTTGTATTTTTAGTAGAGACGGGGTTTCACTGTGGTCTCGATCTCCTGACCTTGTGATCCGCCCGCCTCGGCCTCCCAAAGTGCTGGGATTACAGGCTTGAGCCACCGCGCCCGGCCTGCTATTTTTTCTTTTTTTTTTGAGATGGAGTCTTGCTCTGTTGCCCAGTCTGGAGTGCAGTGGCGTGATCTTGGCTCACTGCAAGCTCTGTCTCCCGGGTTCAAGCGATTCTCCTGCCTCAGCCTCTTGAGTAGCTGGGATTACAGGCGCCCGCCAACACGTCCGGCTACTTTTTTTTGGTATTTTTAGTAGAGACTGGGTTTCACCATGTTGGTCAGGCTGGTGTCAAACTCCTGACCTCGTGGTCTGCCCACTTCGGCCTCCCAAAGTGCTGGGATTACAGGCGTGAGCCACTGCACCTGGCCAATTTTTGTATTTTTAAAGTAGAGACGAGGTCTCACCATGTTGACCAGGCTGGTCTTGAATTCCTGACCTCAGGTGATCTGGCCTTCTCAGCCTCCCAAAGTGCTGGGGTTACAGGTGTGAGCCATTGAGCCCAGCCAAAAGTGTGCTTTTGCTAATTGGAGAATCGGGGTCCCAGGACTGGAAAGTCAGCTGCCCAGGGGCTTCAGGCATTGTGTGTCTCGGCCCCTGGCCCCAGACCTGTCTTTCCTGGTCCCCACAGCTCGCACACAGCAGGACCAGCCCCCATGTCTCTCAGCAAGTTGGGAGGGAGTGTGGGAACCCAGCCGGTCTGAGTTTACTCTCCTCCCCCGCTGTGGGTCTATAGAAATGCCTCCCAGGCTATTCAGGAGGGGCCAAGAGATTAAAAGCAGGTTCAGAGGGCTCAGATGCCACTCACCAGACAGCAGGGTCGACTGCTAGTGACCTTGAGCCCAGTCCTGGACGGACAGACAGACGGACGCACAGAGAAGCAGATGCTCCTTGGCCGGCTAATCACTCTTCTGTGCCTGCTTAGCGGGGCCCTGCCTACAGGCTCAGGGAGGCCTGAACCCCAGGCTCTCAGACCTCAGTCCTGGGCTGCGGCCAATCAGACCTGGGCTCTCGGCCCAGGGGCCCCGCCTCCACTGGTGCCAGCTCCTGCTCTTAGGAGCTGGAAGGCCTTCTTGGGCCTGCAGAAAGCCAGGCAGCTGGGGATGGGCAGGCTGCAGCGTGGGCAGGACGAGGTGGCTGCTGTGACTCTGCCACTGAACCCTCAGGAAGTGACCCAGGGCATGTGTAAGGCTGTGCCCTTCGTTCAGGTGAGTGTGTAGGTGTGGGGAGGAGAGGGCTGGGTCTCACCATTGGCAGAAGGCACAGGTCGTGGCCCCAGACAGATTTGGGTTCAAGTCCTGTATCCTCCACCTGAATGTCTCCGTGCCTCAGTTCCCTCCCTTATAAAATGGGACCCAAGCCTCTCCCAGCTGGGCAGATGCAGTTGCCTCTATCCTGGTCTCCTTGATTCCACTATCATGCCCCTCTCCACCCCCAAGCCTGGTTTTCCACCCAGCAGCCAGAGGGCACCTGTGAACACCAGAGTCAGATCTGGTTCCTCCTCCGGCTAGAACCCATGGCTCCCACTTTACTCAGAACAAAAGGCCAAGTCCTTCCCACAGCCCACAGATTTCTGTACTGTCTGATCCCGTTACCTCCCTGATTTCACCTCCTCCCACTCTCCCCCTCACTTACTTTGCTTCTACACATCAGCCTCCTTTTCCTCAGACACCAACTTTCTTTCTGTTTTTTTAGACATGGGAGTCTCGCTATGTTGCGCAAGCTAGTCTTGAGCTTCTCACCTCAAGCAATCCTCCCACCTCAGCCTCCTGAGTTCCAGGTGTGAGCCCCCATCTCCTGCTTGATATACCAACTTTCTTTCTTTTTTTCTTTTTCAAGACAGAGTTTCACTCTGTCACCCAGACTAGAGGGCAGTAGTACAATCTTGGCTTACTGCAACCTCCACCTCCTGGGCTCAAGTGAGTCCCGTGCCTCAGCCTTCCAAGTAGCTGAGATTACAGATGTGCATTACCATGTCCGGCTAATTTTTGTACTTTTAGTAGAGACGAGGTTTGGCCATGTTGGCCAGGCTGGTCTCGAACTCCTAACCTCAGGTGATCTGACTGCCTTGGCCCCCCAAAGTGCTGGGATTACAGGCGTGAGCCACCACACCAGGCCGGTGAGAAGTCACTTATGAGGAAGGTGGCTCAGGATTTAAGCAGAGAAGGACTAGGATTTGGGGGAGACATGATAGATCCACTTGGAGGGGATCATAGGAGGAACTAACACGCATTGAGCACCTACTTTGTGCCAGGCAGTGGGCTAAGGGCTTTCTGTTGGATGCTTCCGGGCTCCTGTAATATTGCTGTCCCTTACACCTAGGGGTACTAGTTGGCTTCCTACTGGTACCATCACCAGGCCACCTTATCATCATATCCTGCTTGGCTTTTCTTTAGTCTTCTTGTTTATTTATTTATTTTTTTGAGATGGAGTCTTGCTCTGTTGCCCCGGCTGGAGTGCAATGGGGGGATCTCGGCTCACTGCAACCTCCGCCTCCCGGGTTCAAGTGATTCTCCTGCCTCAGCCTCCCAAGTAGCTGGTATTACAGGCACATGCCACCACGCCCAGCTAATTTTTGTATTTTTAGTAGAGACGGGGTTTCACCATGTTGGTCAGGCTGGTCTCAAACTCCTGACCTCATGATCCACCCACCTCTGCTTCCCAAAGTGCTGGGATTATAGGAGTGAGCCACTGCACCCAGCCTTCTTTACTTTTCTTTTCATGGTTTTGTTTTTTTGAGACAGAGTCTCACTTTGTCGCCTAGGCGGGAGTACGGTGGTGCAATCTTGGCTCACTACACCTCCATCTGCCAGATTCAAGCAATTCTCCTGCCTCAGCCTCCTGAGTAGCTTGGGACCACAGGTGCCTGTCACCATGCTCAGCTAATTTCTGTATTTTTAGTAGAGGCGGGGTTTCGCCATGTTGGCCAGGATGGTCTTGAATTCCTGACCTTAAATGATCCACTCACCTCGGCCTCCCAAAGTGCCAGGATTACAGGCGTGAGCCACCGCACCCGGCATCTTCATGTTTTTTTGTTAGAGACAGGGTCTTATTCTGTTGCCCAGGCTGGAGTACAGTGGTGTGATCATAGCTCACTGCAGACTTGAAATGCTAGGATCAAGCAATCCTACTGCCTCAGCCTTCTGAATAGCTAGGCCTACAGGTGCACAACATTAGCCCAGCTAATTTTTTTTTTTTTAATTTCCTTGTAGAGACAGGGTCTCACTATATTGCCCAGGCTGGCCTCAAGCCACTACATCCAGCCCTTGGCTTTCAAACACCCAGGTAACCAATTCCCTGAATTAGTCCTCTTTGTTGAAAGGCCTAAAGTGATTTCTTCTTTTTCTCATTTAATTAATTTATTTGTTTATTTATTTTGGAGACAGAGTCTCGCTCTGTCAGCCAAGCTAGAGTGTAATCGTGATCTCGGCTCGCTGCAACCTCCGCCTCCCAGGTTCAAGCAATTCTCCTGTCTCAGCCTCCCATGTAACTGGGATTACAGGTGTGCACGCCCAAGCCCGGCTAAGTTTTGTATTTTCAGTAGAGATGGGGTTTTGCCATATTGGCCAGGCTGGTCTCAAACTCCTGGCCTGAAGTGATCCGCCCACCTCAGCTTCCCAAAATGCTGGGATTACAGGCGTGAGCCACCGCGCCTGGCTGTCCTTGTTGAATTTCAGTCATTTTACAGGTGAGGAAACAAAAGCTCAGAGAGGCTAAGTAATTTGCCCCATGTGAGCCACTGCACCCAGAGATGGCAGAGTCAGGATTTGAACCCAGGCAACCTGGCTGCAGCATCCATACCTGTCAAGGTGGGGTGGAAGTGGACAGGTGATTATCCTCACCGCTCTGGCTCCAAACTCCACCACCCTGACCGTCTCCATGCCTCCGGCCCCAGGTGTTCTCCCGGCCCGGCTGCTCAGCCACACGCCTCCGAAATCACCTCTGCTTTGGTCATTGCTCCTCTCTCTACATCCCTGGCTCGGACCCCACCCCACTAGTCCTGTGCAACAGCTGTATGCCTGCTCGCAAACATTCGGCACCTGTGGTCCTGTGGTGTCACACTGGCAGCTCAGCCTCCCGTCGACGGGTGAAGATAACCACCGTGCTGATCGAGGGGTGTCATTGCAGTCTGAAAGCATGAACTGAGCATCATGGATGGGTGCACGGAGACACGCACCTTGGAGAGATGAGGGGAGACGGACCAAGAAAGACGTGCACCTGGATGATGTACTCTGGGTCAAGAGACCAGGGATGCAGGGTTAGGCAGACAGGTCCCCAGCGTCCTCACCCTGCTCCCCAGACACTAGACACCGTGCCCATCCTGGAGTTGCACCACTGATAGTCACAGCACACGCTGACTGACAACTCACTTTTTTTTTTTTTTTTTTTTTTTTTTTTTTGAGACAGAGTCTCGCTCTGTCACCTAGGCTGGAGTGAAGTGGCTTGATCTCGGCTCACTGCAACCTCCGCCTCCTGGGTTCCAGCAATTCTCCAGCCTCAGCCTCCCACGTAGCTGGGATTAACAGGTGCTCACCATCACACCCGGCTAATTTTTGTATTTTTAGTAGAGATGGGATTTCCCCATGTTGGCCAGGCTGGTCTCAAACTCCTGACCTCAAGTGATTCGCCCTGCTTGGCCTCCCAAAGTGCTGGGATTACAGGCGGAAGCCACCACGCCCGGCCAACCATTGACTGTTTACCAGGCCCCATGCTAGGCATCTGACACGTACTAACTCTTGTAATCCTTACAGCAGCTCAATGGGATAGTGGCTAACATCACCCCATTTTACAGATGAGACAATCAAGGCCCTGAGTGGCGAAGCCACTCACCCAGAGTCACACCACAGTACAGAGTCACACCACAGTACAGAGTCACACCACAGTAAGTGGCACACAGTAAGTGGCACAGCCAGGATTCAAATCTACTCTGTTTTTTGTTTGTTTGTTTTTTTGGGTTTTTTTTTTTTTTTTTAGGACAGAGTCTCTCTCTGTCACCCAGGCTGGAGTGCAATGGTGTGATCTCGGCTCACTGCAACCTCCACTTCCGGGGCTCAAGCAATTCTCCTGCCTCAGCCTCCCAAGTAGCTGGGACTACAGGTACCCACCACCATGCCCAGCTAATTTTTGTATTTTTAGTAGAGACAAAGTTTCACCATATTGACCTGGCTGGTCTTAAACTCCCGGCCTCAGGTGATCTGCCTGCCTCGGCCTCCCAAAGTGCTGGGATCAAATCCACTGTTAATCACTAGGCTGAACCATCATCTCTTATACAATGAGATCAAAGACACTCCCAGCTGCAGGGAGGGCAGATGGCCCCACCCAGACCAGGAGACACAGCGATGACCTTGTCCTCGGGACACCAAAGAAGAAAAACAACAACAACAAAAAAACCCAAACCAAAAATGCAAACCAAAGCAGGCAGGCAGACAGCTGCTGGGGGAAATCCTGGGGTCCTTGAGACAGAGGCAGGACCCTCGTGTTCCCAGCTGCCTCTTGCCTTGATAGTGGTTGCCGTACCCTTCTCAGACCCCCCACCTGAGTCTCCACAGAGCCCCATGCCTGGCGTGGCATTCCACAGAAACCATAAAGGTTGGCTGAGTCCAGCTGTCTATATGTGCATCTGTTTGTTCCTCCAACTGGGGTTCCCTGTGAGTGGGTGGCCCCATGACAGGGTGTGGGCATCTGAGTGCTCCCTCCCCAGCTGGGGCTCAGGGTCTTCGGCGGGCGAGGGCAGCCTGGCTTTGGGCGGCTGGAACCAGGGCCCTGGCAGATGGGCCTGTCTGGCACAGACGCAGGGACATGTGGCGTTGTCAGTGTTGCCTCCAAATGCCCCCCGGAGCGTGGGGCGGGGAGCCGGCCGGGCCCTTCTCAGCCCTCTTCCTGCCTCAGGAAGGAAGGCCCCAGGTGAGGGGAGCAGGAGGGGACCCGAGGAAACAGATGGGCCAGTGGGGCGTGGGAGCCTGAGACCCCTGACCTCGCAGGCCTCACAGAGAGATGGGAACAGGCCAGGCAGGCAGCTCCCAAGGCCCCTTGCTCGAAGGGCCCTGTAGGGGAGGGTCACGAAGGGCTCTAGGGGGGCTGCCCCTTCCCTGTTCCCTCCAGAGTTCTGTGCCAAACCCCAGGCAGTGTCCGAGTGGGCAGCTCAGCCCTGGCACCATGGGCAAACCCCCTCCGGTGGGCATGAGGCGTTTGCCTTCCCTCCCTCTGCTGTGCCCACCTCCTGCCAGCCAGGGGAGCCAGCTGGGAACCTTGGTGCCAGGGGAGCCCCCAGAGTCCCTGCCCCCTCCCGGGCAGTGCCAGCCGGCCCCCACCCCGCCCCCCAGGCCCAGTAATGGGTGGGTAATGAGTGCTGGGGGAGCGGGGGAGGGGCAGGGGATGCAGGTGCCACAGGCGCTGGCACGGGGGCTGCTAATCAGGTTTGCCAACGCCATCTGTCACCGCACGAGCATCTGGGGCTCAAGGTGACCCTGTCACCCTCAGTTACAATTATGAGTTTGGCATCTGTATTAAAGCCCGCCAGCCGGCCAGGCGGGGGAGGGCTGGGGTGGGCATGGGGTTGTGCGTTGAGCCCCATCCCTAGGGTCCCCTTCCCAGGGGCTGCGTGGCTGCCAAGGCGTGGAGCTTCTTAGGGGACTGTATCTCTGTGTGTGTGTGCACACCCATCCCAGTCTCTACAGTTCTCTAAGTGGGTCTGGAGGCAGGGCTGGAAATCATACGTTTGTGTGTGTCTCCGTGGCGGCCGTGTGTCTAGGAGTTTGGTGGGATGACTGGGGGCGGAGCTCTGAGATTTTGTGGGTGCACAGATGTTCATGCATCTGCATGCTGGGACAAGAATGTATGGAGGGAGGTGTGTCTGGTTGATGGTGTGTCTTTTTTCTTTTATTGTATTAATTATTATTATTTGAGTCAGGGTCTTGCCCTGTCACCCAGGCTGGAGTGCAGTGGAGTGATCATGGCCCGATCCCTGCAGCCTCAAACTCCTGGGCTCAAGTGATCCTCCCTCCTCAGCCTCCAGAGTAGCTGGGGCTACAGGCTCATGCCACCACACCCAGCTAATTTTATTTTTTTGTAGAGACAGGGTCTCACTATGTTGCCCAGGCTGGTCTCAAACTCCTGGGCTCAAGCCATCCTTCTGGTTTAGCCTCTCAAAGTGCTGGGATTATAGGCATGAGCCACCACACCCAGCCTGATGGTGTGTGAGCATGTGTGTGTGTGTGTGTGTGTGTGTAAATAGATAGGGGTAGGTTGGGAGGGGGTATCAGCTGGGAGAGGCTATGTGTGGTACTGCTGAGCTCCTCAGCTATCCCTTTGTTTCTATCTTCACCAACTCCTGCTACCTGAATGTGATCAGGAGGGCTCTGAGGACGGCTTAAGAATCTGGATTTTGGCCAGGCGAGGAGTCTCACACCTGTAATCCCAGCACTTTGGGAGGCTGAGGCAGGTGGATTGATTGAGCTCACAAGTTCGCGACCACCCTGGCTAAAATGGCGAAACTATGTCTCCACAAAAATACATAAAAAATTAGCTGGGCTCCAGGCGCGGTGGCTCATGCCTGTAATCCCAGCACTTTGGGAGGCTGAGGTGGGTGGATGACCTGAGGTCAGGAGTTCAAGACCAGCCTGGCCAACATGGCGAAACCCCGTCTCTACTAAAAATACAAAAATTAGCCAGGCGTGGTGGTGCATGCCCGTAATCCCAGCTACTTGGGAGGCTGAGACAAGAGAATCGCTTGAACCCAGGAGGTGGAGGTTGCAGTGAGCTGAGAGTGCAACACTGCACTCCAGCCTGGGTGAGAGAGAGCAAGACTCCATCTCAAAAAAAAATTAGCGGCCGGGCGCAGTGGCTCAAGCCTGTAATCCCAGCACTTTGGGAGGCTGAGACGGGCGGATCACGAGGTCAGGAGATCGAGACCAGCCTGGCTAACATGGTGAAACCTCGTCTCTACTACAAAATACAAAAAACTAGCCGGGCGACGTGGCGGGCGCCTGTAGTCCCAGCTACTCGGGAGGCTGAGGAAGGAGAATGGCGTAAACCCAGGAGGCGGAGCTTGCAGTGAGCTGAGATCCGGCCACTGCACTCCAGCCTGGGCGACAGAGCGAGACTCCGTCTCAAAAAAACAAAACAAAACAAACAAACAAAAAATTAGCTGGGCGTGGTGGTGTGTACCTGGAACCCCAGCTACTCAGGAGGCTGAGGTGGGAGAATGGCTTCAGCGTGGGAGGCAGAGGTTGCAGTGAGCCACGGTTGCACCACTGTACACTCCAGCCTGCCTGGGTGATAGAGCCAGACTTTGTCTCAAAAAAAAAACAAAAAAACTCTCAAAGGCTTTTTTAGCCCCTGGGAGGGGGCAGGGACTCTGGGGGCCTCCTGGCACCAAGGTTCCTAGCTGGCTCCCCTGGCTGGCAGGAGGTGGGCACAGAGCCTTTGGACTGTGCCGTTGGATTCTAAATTCTTGGAGCTAGATTCTGGGTCTGGTGAATGCTAGTTTTGAACAATAGGATCTAGATTTTTGGAATCTGAATCCTGGAGTATGGCTTCAGTGGCACCATCATAGTTCCCTGCAGCCTCAGACATGTGTCACTACGACCAGCTAATTTTTATTTTTTTATTATTATTATTTTTTGAGATGGAGTCTCGCTCTGTCGCCCAGGCTGGAGTGCAGTGACCAGATCTCAGCTCACTGCAAGCTCCACCTCCCGGGTTCACGCCATTCTCCTGCCTCAGCCTCCCAAGTAGCTGGGACTACAGGCGCCCGCCACCACGCCTGGCTAATTTTTTGTATTTTTAGTAGAGACGGGGTTTCACCGTGTTAGCCAGGATGGTCTCGATCTCCTGACCTCATGATCCGCCCACCTCGACCTCCCAAAGTGCTGGGTTTACAGGCTTGAGCCACCGCACCCGGCTTACACCCAGCTAATTTTTAAGCTTTTTGTAGAGACAAAGTCTTGCTATGTTGCCCATGGTGTCCCAAACTCCTGGCATGAAGTGCTCCTCACACCTTGGCCTCCCAAAATGCTGAGATTATAGCTGTGGGCCACCGCGCCTGGCTGAGTTCTTGGATCTGGAGTGTAGATCATGGTATGATTGGAATCTTTTTTTTTTTTTTGAGATGGAGTCTTGCTCTTTTGCCCAGGCTGGAGTGCAGTGGCGCGATCTCAGCTCACTGCAAGCTCCACCTCCCGGGTTCAAGCGATTCTCCTGCCTCAGCCTCCTGAGTAGCTAGGATTACAGGCGCCCACTACCACACCTGGCTAATTTTTATTTTTATTTTATTTTATTTTATTTTTTTGAGACAGAGTCTCGCTCTGTCGCCCAGGCTGGAGTGCAGTGGCCACATCTCAGCTCACTGCAAGCTCCGCCTCCCGGGTCTACGCCATTCTCCTGCCTCAGCCTCCCGAGTAGCTGGGACTACAGGCGCCCGCCACCTCACCCGGCTAGTTTTTTGTATTTTTTAGTAGAGACGGGGTTTCACCGTATTAGCCAGGCTGGTCTCGATCTCCTGACCTTGTGATCTGCCCGTCTCAGCCTCCCAAAGTGCTGGGATTACAGGCTTGAGCCACCGCGCCCGGCCTATTTATTTATTTATTTATTTATTTATTTATTTTTTAATTTTTTTATTTTTTTGAGACGGAGTCTGGCTCTGTCACCCAGGCTGGAGTGCAGTGGCGCGATCTCGGCTCACTGCAAGCTCCGCCTCCCGGGTTTACGCCATTCTCCTGTCTCAGCCTCCCGAGTAGCTGGGACTACAGGCGCCCGCCACCTCGCCCGGCTAGTTTTTTGTATTTTTTAGTAGAGACGGGGTTTCACCGTGTTAGCCAGGATGGTCTCGATCTCCTGACCTCGTGATCCGCCCGTCTCGGCCTCCCAAAGTGCTGGGATTACAGGCTTGAGCCACCGCGCCCGGCCATAATTTTTATATTTTCAGTAGAGACGGGATTTCACCATGTTGGTCAGGCTGGTCTCGAACTCCTGACCTCAAATGATCTGCCCGCCTTGGTCTCCCAAAGTGCTGGGATTACAGGCGGGAGCCACTACGCCCGGCCTGGTATGATTGGACTCTAGATGCTGATCCTGGGCCCTGGCATCTGGATTACCAGCTCTTAGTTCTTTATCTGTGTTCCTGCTTCTGGACTCCAAGTCTCTGCGCCTGTGTGCTCTGTTTTCCCCTCTGTCCACAGCTTCAAGCTCAGCAACTGGGCAGCTGCCTGTCGTCCCTCATGGATGGGTGCAGAGAGTACCTATGGCCACCAGGGGACACCCTTGGCCTACATTTGGTCCAAGCTGCCCGACTGGAGGAGGAATCTGGGACCACTGTGGCCCAGTTGGACTCAACCCTTTCAGGGGGACCAGGGGCTGGACATCACTTCCCTCCCCTTCCATCCCGCTGGGACCTGAAATCTGTCAGCCCCCACTGACTCAAACATGGAGAATTCGACTGAGCATCCCAACACCGTTCTGAACAGGACCGTGGGACAAGGTGCCTGCCCAGTGAGTAGGTCAGACCCAGTGTTGAAGGCACGCGTGTCCATGAGGGTGACAATGAGTGTCTGAAAACATGTGTCCAGGTGTGAAGGCGAGGGTGCACTGTTCATCAGGAGTGGCCACATACGATAGCATTGCTAAGAAGTGTGAGCCTAGGAGGCACGGTGGCTCAGGCCTGTTGTCCTGGCACATAAGAAAGTGAGGCCCAAGGCCGGGCACGGTGGCTCACGCCTGTAATCTCAGATCTTTGGGAGGCTAAGGCGGGCAGATCACAAGGTCAGAAGTTCGAGACCAGCCTGACCAACATGGTGAAACCCCGTCTCTACTAAAAATACAAAATTTAGCCTGTCGTGGTGGCGCGTGCCTGTAATCCCAGCTACTCGGGAGGCTGAGGTATGAGAATTGCTTGAACCCGGGAGGCAAAGGTTTCAGTGAGCCGAGATAGCGCCATTGCACTTCAGCCTGGGCAACAAGAGCAAGACTCTGTCTCAGAAAAAAAAAAAAAAAAAGCGAAGCCAGGCGTTCGAGCCCTCATCTAAGTAACAACAACAAAAATGTCAACCTGTGTGTTGGATGGTGTGTGACCACCACTCACTGCATTCGCATGTCTGACAAGGTGCTCATGAGATAGTGCACCTACACGCTTGTGTCTGTAACTGGGAGATGTCACCAGGAGCCCCTGTATGAGTCTGTGTCATATTCATGTGTCTGCATCTATGATTGTGTCACTAGGCATCTATAGGTATCCATAGGTATGACTGTGACCATCTAGGGGAGGTGTCACTGGGTGACGGTGTACTGGAGTGTCAGAAACAGTGTCCTGGCTGGATGCGGTGGCTCACACCTATAATCCCAGCACTTTGGGAGGCTGAGGTGGGCGGATCACCTGAGGTTGGGAGTTTAAGACCAGCCTGGCCAACATGGTGAAACAGTGTCTCTACTAAAATTATAAAAATTAGCCAGGTGCGGTGGTGTGTGCCTGTAATCACAGCTACTAGGGAGGCTGAAGTGGGAGAATCGCTTGAACCTGGGAGGCAGAGGTTGCAGTGAGCTGAGATCATGCCATTGCACTCCAGCCTGGGTGACAGAGTGAGATTCTGTCTCAAAAAAAAAAAAAAAAGAAAGAAGCAGTGTCCCAGCATTTTGGGAGGCTGAGGTGGGAGGATCATTTGAGCCTAGGAGTTCGAGACTAGCCTGGGCAACATAGCAAGACCCTGTCTCTACAAACAATTTTTAAAATTAGCTGGGCATGGTGGCGTGCACCTGTAGTCCCAGCTACTCAGGAGGCTGAAGTGGGAGGATCACTTGAGCCCAGGAGTTGGAGGCTGTAGTGAGCTGTGATTGTGCCACTGCACTCCAGGCTGGGTGCCAGAGAAGGACTTTGTTTCAAAAATAAATAAATATGGCTGGACACGGTGGCTCATGCCTGTAATTCCAGCACTTTGGGAGGCTGAGATGGGCAGATCACCTGAGGTCAGGAGTTTGAGACCAGCCTGGCCAACATGGCAAAACCTGGTCTCTACCAAAAATACAAAAATTAGCCAGGTGTTGTGGCGGGCACCTATAACTCCAGCTACTCGGGAGGCTGAGGCAGGACAATTGTTTGAACCCGGGAGGCAGAGGTTGCAGTGAGCCGAGATTGCGCCACTGCACTCCAACTTGGGCGACAGAGCAAGACTCCATCTCAAAATAAATAAATAAATAAATAAATAAATAAATAAATAAAATTAAATAAAGAAGCACTGTTCCTGAAGGCTGAGCCTCTGTGTCACTGGTGTCTTATTAGTGGCTGTGTGAAGGTGTGTAGGACAGACTGTATGTTTTCTGAGAGTATGAAACCAGGGTGAGTGGAAGGGGCAGGTGGGATCAGAGACTGTCAGAGCAGGGAGCTGGGCTTTTCTCCAAGTTTCTCTCCTTCATTCCCTCACATCTGGGTATGTCTCACCCTCCCTCTTGCTCTGTCTTTTTTCCTCCCTTGGGACAGGGTCTGGCTCTGTCACCCAGGCTAGAGTGCGGTGGTGTGTTCATGTCTCACTGCAGCCTCAAACTCCTGGGCTCAAGTGATCCTCCCACTTCAGCTGTAGCTGGGGCTACAGGTGCAGGCCACATGCTTGGCTAATTAAAAAAAACTTTTTTTCTCCCTCTCCCTCTCCTTCTTTCTTCTTTCCTTCTTTCTGAGATAGCATCTCACTCTTGTTGCCCTGGCTGGAGTGCAATGGTGCAATCTTGGCTCACTGCAACTTCCAACTCCAGGTTCAAGCGATTCTCCTGCCTCAGTCTTCCGAGTAGCTGGAATTACAGGCGCATGCCACCACACCCGGCTAATGTTTTGTATTTTTAGTAGAGACAGGGTTTTGCCATGTTGGCCAGGCTGGTCTTGAATGCCTGACCTCAAGTGATCCACCTGCCTTGACCTCCCAAAGTGCTGGGATTACAGGCGTGAGCCACTGTGCCCAGCCCTTAACATGTTTTTTATAGAGATGAGGTCTTACCATGTTGTCCAGGCTGGTCTCAAACTCCTAGGCTCAAGCATTCCACACATCTTGGCCTTTCAGAGTGCTGGGATTACAGGTGTGAGCCATCACATCCAGCCTCTATGTCTTTCTATGGCTGGGTATCCTCCCAACTCTCAGCACTTCTTGTCTGGGGATCCCCATTCCCCTGACTTTTTTTTTTTTTTTTTTTTTTGAGACGGAGTCTTGCTCTGCCGCCCAGGCTGGGGTGCAGTGGCCGGATCTCAGCTCACTGCAAGCTCCGCCTCCCGGGTTTACGCCATTCTCCTGCCTCAGCCTCCCGAGTAGCTGGGACTACAGGCGCCCCGCCACCTCACCCACCCGCTACTTTTTTTTGTATTTTTTAGTAGAGACAGGGTTTCACCGTGTTAGCCAGGATGGTCTCGATCTCCTGACCTCGTGATCCGCCCGTCTCGGCCTCCCAAAGTGCTGGGATTACAGGCTTGAGCCACCGCGCCCGGCCTTTTTTTTTTTTTTTTTTTGAGACAGGGTCTCACTCTGTCGCCCAGGCTGGAGTGCAGTGGTGTGATCTTGGCTCACTGCAACTTTGCCTCCCAGGCTCAAACGATTCTCCTGCCTCAGCCTCCCGAGTAGCTGGGATCACAGGTGTCCACTACTACTGCCTGGCTAATTATCGTATTTTTAGTAGAGACAGGGTTTCACCATGTTGGCCAGGCTACTCTTGAACTCCTGACCTCAAATGATCCACCTGCCTTGGCCTCCCAAAGTGCTGGGATTATAGGCATGAACCACTGCACCCAATCCCCCATCCCCTGATTTCTCCCATTGCCAGGCACAGCACACTAGGCAAGGAGGGTCCAGGGGTATTGGCTAACTGGTCCTGTCCTGTCTGCCACCCAGCCTCTCCCATCTTGCTCCCGGGCTCTGCCTCTCCATGGTCTTCTCCCTCCCCCCATCCTTCCTCGTTGGTGTGTTTCTCTCCACCTTTCAGGTCTCTCCCATCTGTTTCTGCCTCTTGGATTCCCCATCTCTGTCTCTATTTCCCCACCATTTTTTTTTTTTTTAAACAGAGTCTCGCTCTGTCACCCAGGCTGGAGTGTAGTGGCGTGATCTCGGCTCACTGCAACCTCCATCTTCTGGGTTCAAATGATTCTCCGGCCTCAGCGTCATGAGTAGCTGGGATTACAGGCGCGTGCCATCACACCCATCTAATTTTTGTATTTTTAGTAGATACGGGGTTTCACCATATTGGTCAGGCTGGTCTTGAACTCCTGACCTTGTGATCCGCTTGCCTCAGTCTCCCAAAGTGTTGGGATTATAGGCGTGAGCCACTGCGCCTGGCCTTATTTCCCCTTTTGTGTCTAATTTCTCCCACTCTATCTCCTCTTGTCCATTCTTCCCAGCCCTAAATCTTGCCCTGTTTTTTTTTTTTTTTTTTTTTTTTTTTTTTTTGAGCCCGAGTCTCACTCTGTCGCCCAGGCTGGAGTGCAGTGGCACAATCTAGGCTCACTGCAAGCTCCGCCACCCGGGTTCATGCTATTCTCCTGCCTCAGCCTCCCGAGTAGCTGGGACTACAGACGCCCGCCACCACGCCCGGCTAATTTTTTGTATTTTTAGTAGAGATGGGGTTTCACTGTGTTAGCCAGGGTGGTCTCGATCTCCTGACCTCGTGATCCGACTGCCTCGGCCTCCCAAAGTGCTGGGATTACAGGAGTGAGCCACCGCGCCTGGCCAATCTTGTCCTGTTTATGTCTGTTTCCATCTCTCTCTTTTTCTCCCATTTTTTCCCTGTCTCTCTCATCTCCCTATCTCTCCTCCTTTTTTCTCGTTTATTTATTTATTTATTTTTTGAGACGGAGTCTTGCTCTGTCACCCAGGCTGGAGTGCAATGGTGTCATCTCGGCTCACTGCAGCCTCCACCTCCCAGGTTCAAGCAATTCTCGTGCCCCAGCCTCCCGAGTACCTGGAATTACAGGCATGCACCACCACACCCGGCTAATTTTTGTATTTTTAGTAGAGATGGGGGTTTCTCCATGTTGGCCAGCCTGGTCTCAAACTCCTGACTTCAAATGAGCTGCCCACCTCGGCCTCCCAAAGTGCTGGGATTACAGGCGTGAGCCCCCGTGCTCGGCCTCCTCTCTCCCTTTATCTTTGTCTCTTTCTGTCTTTTTTCTCTCCCAGTGTCTCCTTATCTGCCTCTCCCTGCCTAGTCTCCCTGTCTCTCTCCATCGCTCCGTCCCCGTATCTCTTCTCTCATCCTGTGTCTCCCATCTTTTTTCCCTCCATTTCTCTGTCTCTCCCTACCCAGTCCCCATGTCTCTCCATCTCCCTGTCTCCCCATCTCTCTCATCTCTTTCTCTCTTTCTTTCCCTTCTTTCCTCTCTCTCTCTCTCTCTCTTTCTGCCGCAGTCTCACTCTGTCACCAGGCTGGAGTGTAGTGGGGTGATCTCGGCTCACTGCAACCTCTGCCTCCCGGGTTCAACCGATTCTCCCGCTTCAGCCTCCCGAATAGTTGGGACTACAGGCGCCCGCCACCACGCCCAGCTAATTTTTTCTATTTTAGTAGAGACAGGGTTTCATCATGTTGGGCAGGATGGTCTCGATCTCCTGACCTCGTGATCCGCCCGTCTCGCCCTCCTAAAGTGCTGGGATTACAGTGCGCCCGGCCTCTCTCATCTGTTTTCCCATCTCTCTGTCTCCCCATCTCTCCAGCTTTCTCCGGCTCTCCCAGTGTCTTTTCGTGTCTCCTCATCTCTGTCTCCTCATCAGGTCTCCCTCTCTCTCTGGTCTCTCTGTGTCTCTCATCTCTGGTCTCTCCCTGTCTCTCCTGTTTTTCTTCTCTCTCCATTTCTCTGTCTCTCCCCGTCCCGGTCTCCCCGTCTCTGTCGACCCGGGTGGGTCCGGGTGGGTCCAGGACGGCCCGGGCGCCGCGGCGAACAATGCCCCATTCACGCGGGCCGCCAGCGCCATGGCAACGCGCCCGCCCCGCCCTCCCTGCGCGCGGGCCGCGCGTGCCAAGAGGATGCCATGGTTACGTCAGGCGCGTGCCCGTCGCGCGCGCCGCCGTCCCGCGCGCTCTTGCAGGGAGGGGCCAGGCCAGCAGGGGGCGCGCGGCAGTAGCCTCTGCCCGGAGTCAGAAGGGGCGGTCCTCCCCGCTTCAAGGGGCCTTCAGCTGCTTAGTGCCTCAGTTTCCCCATCTGTAAAACGGGGGCGATGGGCAGAGCGATATCGGAGTGTGAAAGAGAGAGAAGGAGGAAGGAAGAAAGGGGAAGGAGAAGGCGGTGCTCCTTGGAGATGGTTGTGTGTCTGAGTTCGCATGAGTCAGTGGGTATATGTGTGTGCGAATTTGTGGGTCCATGTTTGTGCGCTTGTGTGGGTGTTTTATGAGAAGTTGAGAAGTGGTTGGTTGTAATTTGGGGGTGACTTGGGGGCCCATGTGTTTGGAAGTGTGTGTGTTTGTATTTTCATGCCTGTGTGTGATGATGTTAGCTGGTGTCATTTGTGTGTGACAGTGTGTCCGTGTGTTTGTGGTCCTGTGATTGTGCACCCCATGTTTGCCTGTCTGGTGTGTGTGTATAGTGGGTGTCTGTGGTTTGAGTGTGGTTCTGAGTTTGGGGAACTGTGTCCCATGTTTGCATGTCTGGGGCGTCTGTGTGTGTGTGTGGTGGGTGTCTGTAATTTGGGTATGGTTGTGACTTCATGTAACTGAGCCCCATGTTTGCATGTCTGGTGTGTGTGTGTGTGTGTGTGTGTGTGTATGATGGGTGTCTGTGGTTTGGGTGTGGTTGTATGGTTGTGAGTTCATGTGACTGTGTGTGCACCATGTTTGCATGTCTGGCGTGTGTGTGTGTGTGTTGTGGGTGTCTATGGTTTGGATGTGGTGTGTGTGGCTGTGTTTGCATGCCTGGTGTGTGTGTGTGTATGAGTGTATGTGTGTCTGTGATGGTGGATGGGTGTGATTGTAAGTTTGTGTGAATGTTGTTTGCGTGTCAGGGGGTCTGTGTTCACAAACTCATGTGTGCTTCTGTGTGGAACTGGGTGTGAGTTCTGAGCACTTCGGGGACCTGGCCGAGTCTTCCTCCCCCACCTGGGGGCCTCCTGGCATGGAAGGGGGTGACCAGCTGCCTGGGACCTCCGACTCCCCACAGGTTCAGGAGAGCCCCAGCTGATGAATATTCATGAGGTGGGGGGGCTGGCACCCACTGCCAACAGCTGCGGGTCCATTAGTCCCCCTCCCTGCTCTGCCTCTACTGACTGAAAAGGGGAGGGGGGTGTCGGCGTGTGTCTGTCCCTGTTTCCAAGACTCGGGGGCGGGGGTGTCCTAGGGACAATCGTGGGGGCCCAGTCAGCATGCCTGGCTGCTTGTGTGGACGGCTAAGGGGCTGTCTCAATGTTGTGACAGGCACTGGGAGAGTGACTGTTGTGTGACAGGTTGTCCTTGTAATCGTGGTGAGGCTGTCACCCACGGTTGCATTGTAGCTCCTTGGTCCGGGGACTGTGGGCGTTGTGTGGCAGTGTGAGTGAGATGTGTACCTGTCACCTGCAACAGGGAGACTGTGAGTGTGTGCTATTAGAGTGACTGTGACCAGTGGTCTGTACCTACTGGCTGCCTGCTCTGTGACACCGTGACAAGGGTGTGTTATTGTACTATTGGAATAACTGGGTTGGGTCAAACCTTCTTCAAGGGACAGCTGCAGTCTGCACCCTAGGGAGGCAGTGGTCAGTGCTGCTTTTCCTCCTTGTGACCGGGTGGGGCGGTGACTCCGTGTGGCCACGTGGCTAGCACAGCTGCAGCGACATGTGGACTGAGTATGTCAGTGTGCCTCTGCTGGCCAGTGTGACGTTAATGTGTTGTGAGGGTCAGAGTGTCGGGGTTCCTGTGAGGATGTATGAGACCATGCAGCTGAGGTGTGTGTCACCAGAATTGTCAAGGGTGTGACCGTAGTTCTTCATGTGACAGAGTGGCCGAGGGTGTGATGGTGTTGCTGTGCAGGTGACACTGTGGCAGTGACAGCATGGATCTTTGTGTGGTTGAAGGTGTGACAGTGATTGTGTTTGATGATCTGAACCAAAGGGCTATGACTGTCGTACCCCCACTTTCAGGCTGCACAGGGAGCCGGGTGCTGGAGTGAGTGGGCTCCTAGCATGGGATTGGCAGCTGCCTCGACAGGGGCCGCATGTCAGCCTGAGACAGGGACACCTGGAGATTCGACGCCAGCTGGGGCACAGAACCTCGTCCCTCCGTCTTCCCCTCCATCGGCTGGGTTTGGAGGAGTGGCCTCTAGATGCAGCTGGGACCAGCAGGGGCTGGGATGGGACGTGCTTCTCCAGTCTAGGGGACTCTGGCCTCTGGCTGGGTGGCCCTGGAGGCCCCAGGTTCCCAGCATACGTGGCTTGGCCAGGAACTCAGTATAGCCGACTCACCCGCTCTGATACCCACACCCTGGGATGGCTGAGCATTGCTGGCGGCCCCAGCAGCAGTGCACAGAGGCTCCATTCAGGAGCCAGGGCCAGGTTTCCAGGACGGGTGGGTCTCTGGCTGGCCCGTTGCAAATGAAATGTTTCCCCAACTCCTTCCCTTTCGTCTCCAGATGAGCGACAGCTACAGGAGGCCCTGCCCAGGCTGTGCTGCCTGGGCAAGGGTGAGTGTGTGTCTGTGTTTCCCTGTGTGTGTGCATGATCTAGATATCTTTGTGTGACTTTTGTTTCTTTTTTCTTTGTATTCAAGACGGAGTCTCACTCTGTCACCCAGGCTGGAGTGCAGTGGTGCGATCTCGGCTCACTGCAACCTCCGCCTCCCGGGTTCAAGTGATTCTCCTGCCTCAGCCTCACGAGTAGCTGGGATTGCAGGTGTATGCCACCATGCCCTGCTAGCTTTTGTATTTTTAGTAGAGATGGGGTTTTGCCATGTTGGCTAGGCTGGTCTCAAACTCCTGACCTCAGGTTTTGGGAGGCCCGTCTCAGCCTCCCAAAGTGCTGGGATTACAGGCGTGAGCCACTGCGCCCGGCCTGTTTCTTTTTTTGAGATAGGGTCTCACTCTGTTGCCCAGGCTGGAATGCTCACTGCAGCCTCAACCTCCTGGGCTCAAGTGACCCTCCCATCTGATTAGCTGGCACCACAGATGCACACTCCATGCCTGGAAAATTTATAAATTTTTTGTAGAGACAGGGTCTCGCTATGTTGCCCAGGCTGGTCTCAAACTCCTGGGCTCAAGCGATCCATCCGCCTGGGCCTCCCAAAGTGCTGGGATTATAGGCGTGAGCCACCATGCCTGGCCTTTGAGTGATGTTTTGTGTGCTACATCTGTGGATGATTTTGAGAACATCAACGTGTGTGACCCATTGGGTACGTGCAGTCCTGTGTGAGATTTTTGTGAACCTGTGTGACTTAGGGTGGCCTGTGTGTACCTGTGGAACTGGGCTCAGCGTGAGATTCTGGGAGTCCGTGTGACTGTGTGTGTCTGTGTGTGTCTTTGCAATTTGGTGTATTATCTGGGTCTCTATGGGGATCTGTGTGATGGTGAAGGTCTTTGTGTGTATGACCTGGCTGTCACTCTGTGGGTGGCTATGGGAAGGTCTGTGTGGGATTATTGGCGTGACCGTGTGTGTTTGTATGTCTGTGTGATATTCTAGAAGGGTGTGTGACGGTATCTGGGTGACCCTGTGTCTGTGTGTCGTTGTGGATTTTATCTGTGGGTACAGAGGAGGAGAGGAAAAGAGGGGAGGGGAGAGGGAAGGAGAAGTGTTTGTATTTCTGTGTGTCTGAGTGTGCCTGTGTATGTTTGGGTGCCCCTGAGTGAGTGTGATAGAGTCTGGTGCCTGCATCCACGTGTGTGGTGTGGTTGTGGGTGCCCCTCGAGGTATGCTTTAGGAGCAACGACCTGTAACTCCCCAGACTGAGTCCCTAAGAGGGGCTTCTAGATCACCCTGGAAGGTGGACAGTGAGTTCAAGGCTAGGACCCCAGGCCCAGGGCACAGATCAAGCCTACCATGCTAAGTACGGGGGCATCAGGCCCTCTTGGTGGGAGTGGGGATCCAGGTCCTACTGGGGGTGCCTAGAGCACCCTTTTCTCCCAGCTTGGCAGCGCCCATGGCCTGGCTCCCTGCCTATGCCACATGCCAGATGTTTGCCCACCTCGCCCAAGAGCCCTGCTCAGTTGCCAAGCAGCCCTGGAGCCTCACGTTGCCCGGCCCCACCTTCTGTGCCCTGGAATGTGGCTGCCAGAGCCCAGATGTTTCAGCCCTTCCCCCACCCACACCCACACTGCCCGCAGCATCCTGGCCAGGTAGTGCCATGGGCCTGGCTCCCGCTTCCTGCTCCTCCTCCTCCCCCAACACACCTGCATGGTGTGATGGAACACACCTGCTGCCAGCCACAGCCAGGTGGGCAGCCCGGCAGGGAGGAATGTGGGGGATTCCAGCTGTGGCACGCCAGCTGTGCCCAGCCCCCTGGCAGCACCCTCCTCCCGTGAGATTTCTTGAAGGCCAGGTGTACCCTAATACTTGGGCTCTGGGGAGGGGGGATGGGGAGGGGCAGCGCTGCGCTGCCCTCTCTGGCAGTCCCTCTGCCTTCCCATAAATTCTTCCCATTTGTAGTTGTGGAGGGGAGCAGAGCGAGGGAGTGTGTGTGTGTGTGTGTGTGTGTGTGTGTGTGAGTGCAGGAGGTTGCTGTCAGTGTAGAGGAGGGGTGCTGAGTGTGGGGAAAGAACTCTGAATGAGGATGTGTGTGTAAATGTGAGAGTGTCTTGTCTGTGTGAGTGTGGATGTGGTGTGAGAGTTGTTTTTGAATGCAAGGAAGACAGAGTGTGGCGTGTACATGGGAGGGTGTTATGGGAGGAGTATGTGTGTACAAATGGAAGTGTGTGTGTTAAGTGTGTGTTTTTGTGTGAATGGAGGGATAAGTTGTGTGTGTGAATGAATAAGGAAATAGGTGTTTTGGCGTGATATTGAGTGTGATAGAGTCTGTGACTGTGTGTGTGAAGGATGTGTGTGTGCGCACCTTTGGAAGGCTGGTGTCCTGTGTGTATGAATGGAAGGACAAGTTTGTGTGTGTGAAGGATGAGTGTTGTGTGGGTGTGAATGAAGGGTCTGTTGTGTGTGTAAAAATGAAGGAGAGATGGCTGGACGTGGTGGCTCATGCCTGTAATCCTAGTACTTTGGGAGGCTGAGGCGGGCGGATCACAAGGTCAGGAGATCGAGACCATCCTGGCTAACATGGTGAAACCCTGTCTCTACTAAAAATACAAAAACAAAATTAGCTGGGCGTGGTGGTGGGCACCTGTAGTCCCAGCTGCTTGGGAGGCTGAGGCTGGAGAATGGCGTGAACCCAGGAGGCGGAGCTTGCACTAAGCAGAGAGCGCACCACCGCACTCCAGCCTGGGTGACAGAGCGAGACTCCATCTCAAAAAAAAGAAAAAAAAAAAAAGGCCGGGCACGGTGGCTCACGCCTGTAATCCCAGCACTTTGGGAGGCTGAGGCGGGCGGATCACGAGGTAAGTAGATTGAGACCATCCTGTCTAACACAGTGAAACCCTGTCTCGGTCCGGGCGCGGTGGCTCACGCCTGTAATCCTAGCACTTTGGGAGGCCCAGGTGGACAGATCACCTGAGGCTGGGAGCGAGACCAGCCTGACCAATATGGAGAAACCCTGTCGCTACTAAAAATACAAAATTAGCCGGGTATGGTGGTGCATCCCTGTAATCTCAGCTACTTGAAAGGCTGAGGCAGGAGAATCGCTTGAACCCAGGAGGCGGAGGTTGCGGTGAGCAGAGATCATGCCATTGCACTCCAGCCTGGGCAACAACAGTGAAACTCTCTCAAAAAAAAAAAAAAAAAAAGAAACCCTGTCTCTACTAAAAATAAAAAAAATCAGCCAGGTGTGGTGACACACACCTGTAGTCCCAGCTACTCAGGAGGGTGAGACAGGAGAATAACTTGAACCCAGGAGGCGGAACTTGCAGTGAGCCAAGATCGCACCACTGCACTCCAGCTTGGGTGACAGAGTGAGACTCAGTCTCAAAAAAAAAAAAGTAGGAGAGATATGTGTGTGGATGAAGGCTGGGTGTTGTGTAAGTGTAGATGAAGGCTGGGTGTTGTGTGGGTACGTATGGAAGGCTGGGGGTGTGTGTGTGCATATGGAAGACTGAGTGTCGTGTGCATATGGAAGACTGCGTGTCATGTGTGCGTATGGAAGGCTGGGTGTCGTGTGTGTGCGTGTGGAAGGCTGGGTGTTGTATGTGTGCGTGTGGAAGGCTGGGTGTTGTGTGTGTGCGTGATGAAGGATGGGTGTTGTGTGTGTGCGTGATGAAGGATGGGTGTTGTGTGTGTGTGTATGGAAGGATGGGTGTTGTGTGTGTGCGTGATGAAGGATGGGTGTTGTGTGTGTGCATATGAAAGGATGGGCATTGTGTATGCGTATGGAAGGCTGGGTGTTGTGTGTGTGCTTATGGAAGGCTGGATGTTGTGTGTGTGGATGAAGGATGGGTGTTGTGCATGTGTGTCAGTGAAGGCTGAGTGTGTGCATGTGTGTCAATGAAGGATGGATGTTGTGTGTGTGAATGAAGGATGGGTGTTGTGCATGCGTGTCAGTGAAGGATGAATGTTGTGCGTGTGGATGAAAGATGAGTGTTGTGTATGTGAATTAAGGATAGGTGTTGTATGTGTGAACAAAGGATGGGTGCTGTGTGTGTGGATGAAGGCTGGGTGTTATTTGTGTGGGTGAAGGATAGGCATCGTGTGTGTGGATGAAGTATGAGTGTTTTGTGTGTGTGGATGAAGGCTGGGTGTTGTGTGTGTGTGAATGAAGGATGGGCGTTTTGTGTGTGGGTATGGAAGACTGAGTGTTGTGTGTGTGGATGAAGGATGGGCGTTGTGTGTGGAGGCATGGAAGACTGGATGTGTGTGTGGATGAAGACTGGGTGTTGTGTGTGTGAATGAAGGATAGGCGCTTTGTGTGTGGATGAAGGATGGGCATTGTGTGTGGGGGTAAGGAAGGCTGGGTGTTGTGTGTGTGGATAAAGGCTGGGTGTTGTGTGTGTGGATGAAGGATGGGTGTTGTGTGTGTATGAAGAATGGGTGTTGTAGGTGTGTGTATGAAGGATGGGTGTTGTGTGTGTGTGTATGAAGGATGGGTGTTGTGTGTGTGTGTATGGAAGGCTGGGTGTTGTGTGTGTGTATGGAAGGACGGGTGTTGTGTGTATATGAAGTATGGGTGTTGTGTGTCGGGGTATGGAAGCCTGGATGTGTGTGTGGATGAAGGCTGGGTGTTGTGTGTGTGAATGAAGGATAGGCGCTTTGTGTGTGGATGAAGGATGGGCATTGTGTGTGTGGATGAAGGCTGGGTGTTGTGCGTGTGGATGAAGGCTGGGTGTTGTGCGTGTGGATGAAGGCTATGAAGGCTGGGTGTTGTGTGTGTGGATGAAGGCTATGAAGGCTGGGTGTTGTGCGTGTGGATGAAGGCTGGGTGTTGTGCGTGTGGATGAAGGCTGGGTGTTGTGCGTGTGGATGAAGGCTGGGTGTTGTGTGTGTGGATGAAGGCTATGAAGGCTGGGTGTTGTGCGTGTGGATGAAGGCTAGGTGTTGTGCGTGTGGATGAAGGCTGGGTGTTGTGTGTGTGGATGAAGGCTGGGTGTTGTGTGTGTGGATGAAGGCTATGAAGGCTGGGTGTTGTGTGTGTGGATGAAGGCTATGAAGGCTGGGTGTTGTGCGTGTGGATGAAGGCTGGGTGTTGTGCGTGTGGATGAAGGATGGGCATGGTGTGTGCAGTGGGGCTGGGTTGGTGATTCAAGCAGAGCCTAGGTCTGGGCCAGGTGCAAGGACCAGAAAGGCCATGAGGAACCATCAGCCCAGGAGCCTGGGACCTGGGGGCTGGTGGTCAGGGCTGGAGCACAGGCTGAAAGGTGGGGTAGGACAGCTGGAGTTGGGGATTTCTGAGCCATGTGCCCCCTCACAGCCATTTGCAGGGAGTGGGCAGGGTCCGCCTGGCTCTCAAGATCCTCCAAGCCCCCAGCTCGTGAAGGGTCTCACACCTCCCCCGGCCCTTTCCCACAGTTTCCCTCTCAATCCCCCCACAGACCCACACTAATCTGCTGTCCCCTTCACCCAGGCCCCCCAGATCCCCCAGACATTGCCTCTGCTCCTTTCTACAGCCATCCAAGCCCCCGCCCCGCCTCCATCCCCCATCACTCCCGGAAAGCCCACATGTCCCAACTCCTTCTCCCAGACATCCCAGCCTCTCTAGGGCCCCTCAAAGGCCCCCCAGACCCTTTTCCGTTCATTCCCTCTGCCTCTTCCAGCTTCCCTACCCTCCCTATCCCTGGACCCCCATTCTGTCTTCTACCCCTTTCCAGAACCATCCATTCAGGGGCCCAGCCCCCTTGATCCCCAAATCCCTTCCTGGCCCTTCCCCCAGCCCCTTACCGCTCCCAGCCCCCCATGAGGCCCCGCCCCTTCCCCTCTGCACCCCTGCTCCGCTTCCAACCCCTCCCCCGTCCGCACCTCGGAGCCCCCTTCTCCGCCCGCCCTCGGAGCCCCCTCCCCCTTCTGGGGCAGCGGTGGTGTGGAGGCAGGCAGCCGCAGCCGTCCTGAAACTTTAAACGGTGTTAAAAGTTTCTGTTTACGAGAAACCCTTGAATTTTTAAGGACGTATCGATTCCCTGCTCCACAGCCTTGCCTTGGTGGCGGCGTGGCGGCCTCAGGCACAGTGGGGAGGCCCAGACCGGTGGGAGCCCAGGGTCCTAGGCCCCCAAGCACGGAATAACAGACACACACATACCCAGACACACCCTTGGGCACACAGGGACACGATTCCTGATACACACACATACACACACACACAGCTGGTCACACACAGACATGGCCTGACACCGACATACACATACACCAGTCACACACACTGACACGGCCGGACACAGAGACTCACATCTCTGACACAGGTTTACACCAACCCCCCTCCCTGACACCCACACACCCACCCACACTCCTAGTTACACACACTGATACGGCCTCACAAAGACACACACATTGACATGGCCTGAGACCCACACACCCCCACACATAGTTAAACGCTTTGACATGGCCTGATTCACACACACACACGGACATGGTCTGACGCAGACACACAACAGACCACCCCTCCCTGACAAATGAATACACACAACTAATCACACACACCAACATGGCCTGACACAGACTCACATCTCTGACACAGGTTCACAGAGAGTCCCCCTTCCCTGACACACATACATACACACACCTAGTCACATACACTAACATGGCCTCACATACACACACACATATGACCTGACACACAGAGACACACATATCTGGACACCCAGAGACCTCCTCCCTCATACACAGACACACACACCGACATGGCCTCGCTCTCTCTCACACACAGACACATACACAAGCATGGCTACACACATACTCTCTGGCATGGCCTGACACACAGGCTCACATCCTTGACACACAGAGCCCCCACGTCCTGACAGCCCTGATCCCTGACACTCCTGAGCACCTGTGCACACATCCTGGAACACAAAGATCCTCATCACTGCCCTAGACCCACACGGCAAAACATACACCTAGTGACACCCATTGCCACTTTCTGCCCCACAGACCCTGATCACAAACAGGGCTGGCTATGCCCACTGGGCTCTTGCAAGCAGGTCCCAGACCCACTGGGACCCTTGCACAATCACTCATGTGATCGCACTCCAAGACACACACACACAGTGACCCATATACACTGACACTGCACTGTCACTCAGGCTGGAGTGCAGCGGCGCGATCATGGCTCACTGCAACCTCCGCTCCCTGGGCTCAAGCCATCCTCCCACCTCAGCTTTTGGAGTAGCGGAGACCACAGGCATGCACCACCACGCCTGGGGTTTTTTTTTTTTTGTATTTTAGTAGAGATGGAATCTCATCATGTTGCCCAGGCTGGTCTCGAACTCCTGACCTCAAGCAATCTGCTGTTTTAGACTCCCAAAGTGCTGGGATTATAGGCATGAGCTACCTCATCCAGCCTACACTGACGCTTTTTAATAAAAGCTGGCAACATATGGGGCTGGCACATACGGTCATCCAGGCACCCTGTCACCAGCGCGTTCCATGAGACCCAGACCCAGACCCTCATTGCCTGACCTCTATACCTGATACCTGCTGGGATGTCAGCCCCGAGGCTATGGTGTTTGTTTTCTTTTTCTTTCTTTCTTTTTTTTTTTTTTTTTTTTTGAGACAGAGTCTCACTCTGTTGCCCAGGCTGGAATGCAGTGGCTTGATCTCGGCTCACCACAAGCTCCGCCTCCCGGGTTCACACCATTCTCCTGCCTCAGCCTCTCAAGTAGCTGGGACTACAGGCGCCCGCCACCACGCCTGGCTAATTTTTAAATATTTTTAGTAGAGACAGGGTTTCACCGTGTTAGCCAGGATGGTCTCGATCTCCTGACCTCGTGATCCGCCCGTCTCGGCCTCCCAAAGTGCTGGGGTTACAGGTGTGAGCCACCGCGCCTGGCCTCTTTTTCTTTCTTCCTTTCTTTCTTTCTTTCCCTCCTTCCTTCCTTCCTTCCCCCTCCCTCCTTCTTTCTTTTCCTTTTTTTTTTTTTTTCAGACGGAGTGTCACTCTGTCGCCCAGGCTGGAGTTCAGTGGCCGGATCTCTGCTCACTGCAAGCTCCGCCTCTCGGGTTTACGCCATTCTCCTGCTCCCGAGTAGCTGGGACTACAGGCACCGCCACCTCGCCCGGCTAGTTTTTTGTATTTTTTAGTAGAGACGGGGTTTCACGGGGTTAGCCAGGATGGTCTCGATCTCCTGACCTCGTGATCCGCCCGTCTCGGCCTCCCAAAGTGCTGGGATTACAGGCTTGAGCCACCGCGCCTGGCTTTTTTTTTTTTTTTTTTTTGACACGGAGTCTTGCTCTGTGCCCCAGGCTGGAGTGCAGTGGCGCGATCTCGGCTCACTGCAAGCTCCGCTCCCCCGGGTTCACGCCATTCTCCTGCCTCAGCCTCCCGAGTAGCTGGGACTACAGGCGCCGCCACCTCGCCCGGCTAATTTTCTTGTATTTTTAGTAGAGACGGGGTTTCACCGTGTTAACCAGGATGGTCTCGATCTCCTGACCTCATGATCCGCCCGTCTCAGCCTCCCAAAGTGCTGGGATTACAGGCTTGAGCCACCGCGCCCGGCCTTTTTTTTTTTTTTTTATGAGATGGAGCCTCGCTCTGTTGCTCAGTCTGGAGTGCAGTGGTTCGATCTAGGCTCACCACAACCTCTGCCTCCTGGGTTCAAGCAATTCTGCCTCAGCCTCCTCAGTTTCTGGGATTATAGGCGCCTGCTAACACACCGAGCTAATTTTTATATTTTCAGTAGAGATGGGCATTCACCATGTTGGTCAGTCTGGTCTTGAACTCCTGACCTCAGGTGATCTGCCTGCCTCGGCCTCCCAAGGTGCTGGGATTATAGGCGTGAGCCACCGCGCCTGGCCATGGTGTTTGTTTTCTTCCCCCACCATGTCTCCAGTGTTTGGTACAGGGCCAGGCAGGCACCTTCTCTGCCTCACAACACCCCAAGTACAAAGTCAGACCCAGTCTCTGCTGCACAACACACAGATCCACACAAAAAAGATTCTCGCTTTGTTTTTTTAAATTTTTATTATTTATTTATAGACAGAGTGTCACTCTGTCGCCAGGCTGGAGTGCAGTGATGTGGTCTCGGCTCACTGCAGCTTCCGCCTCCCGGGTTCAAGCAATTCTCTGGCCTCAGCCTCCCAAGTAGCTGGGACTACAGGTGCACGCCACCACACCCAGCTAATCTTTGTATTTTTAGTAGAGATGGGGTTTCACCATGTTGGCCATGATGGTCTCGATCTCTTGACCTCGTGATCTGCCTGCCTTGGCCTCCCAAAGTGCTGTGATTACAGGTGTGAGTCACCACACCTGGCGTTTTTTTCTTTTCTTTTTTTTTTTTTTGAGACAGAGTCTTGCTCTGTTGCCCATGCTGGAGTGCAGTGGTATGGTCTTGGTTTACTGCAGCCTCTGCCTCCTGGGTTCAAGCGATTCTCCTGCCTCAGCCTCCCTAGTAGCTGGGATTACAGGTACCTGCCACTACGCCTGGATAAGTTTTGTATTTTTAGTAGAGACGGGGTTTCACCACGTTGGCCAGGCTGGTCTCAAACTCCTGACCTCAGGTGATCCACCCACTTCGGCCTCCCAAATTGCTGAGATTATAGGTATGAGCCACTGTACCCGGCCAGACTCTTGGCACCTATCATGACCTGCATTTCTTTGGTGTCCCCAGAAGACACCAGAGCCATCTAGACACCCACAGACACACTGCCTGCCACACAGCCTAATACAGTATTGTGACCAGGAGCATATCATTTCTGGGACGTGTACACATACATGCACATGCACACTTTTGTGCCTGCTTGCAAGAGCTCAATGGGCACAGCCAACCCTGTGTGCATGTGCACCCCCCACCCTGGGCACTGACACCCCCTTTAACAGACAATGCATAGCTGAGAATTGCCACAGCTTTTTGGCCCAAGAGAGCAAGAAGGTGCTGGTTGCTCCTGGCAGCAGGCAGGTGTTCTGTCTCAGCAGGAGCTGCCTGGGGGCTGTAGTCACTGCCTCCCCACCCACCCTGGGGGTTACCAGAGGGCTTCCTCTCCTCTTGCTCGAGGGTCCCCAGCACTACCTCTTCCCCTAGGCCTTTACATTCTGAAAATGAGGAGTCAGGGCCTGCAAGAGGGGCTGGAACCTCACCAAAGTGTATGTGTGTACATGTATGGAGGCCCTCATGCCCAATTCTGTCCCTGACAGCTGAGCTGTGGGTGTCCTGCTGTATTTGCCTATGTCGATGATCAGGGCCACATTATAAGTGTGTGTGTATGTGGCATGTGAGGGACATGGGTGTATGTGTGTGATCCCTGTGTGTATGGCTAGATGATTCTCCCAGGGGGGTTGTCAGCCGCTTGGGCATCAGACAGTTGGTCAGTGTGTCCAAGGCCTGTGGGTACATCTGGGCAACCCAGTATGGTGTGTGTGTCTGTGTGTTGTGTTGTGACAGCCAGTGTTGCTTTGTATCTGTGACACTGTGTATCTCTTTGTATCGGCATCCTTTGCATTCACTGCCAGGTGTTTGATGGTGTGTGTTTATGTGACATTGTGTATCTTCCCTTCATTAGTGTCATTTTTTTTTTTTTTTTTTTTTTTTAGCCGGAGTCTTGCTCTGTCACCCAGGCTGGAGTGCAGTGGCCGGATCTCAGCTCACTGCAAGCTCCGCCTCCCGGGTTTACGCCATTCTCCTGCCTCAGCCTCCCGAGTAGCTGGGACTACAGGCGCCCACCACCGCGCCGGGCTAGTTTTTTGTATTTTTAGTAGAGACGGGGTTTCACCGTGTTAGCCAGGATGGTCTCGATCTCCTGACCTCGTGATCCGCCCGCCTCGGCCTCCCAAAGTGCTGGGATTACAGGCTTGAGCCACCGCGCCGGCCAGTGTCATTCTTATTTATTTTTTTTTCAGACAGGGTCTTGCTCTGTTACCCAGGCTGGAGTGCAATGGCATGATCATGATTCACTGCACCCTTGGCCTCCCTGGGCTCAAGGGATCCCCTGACTTCAGCCTCCTAAGTAGCTGGGACCACAGGCATCCACCACCACACCCAGCTAATTTTTGTATTTTTGGTAGAGAGGGGTTTTGCCATGTTGCCCAGGCTGGTCTTGAACTCCTGAGCTCAAGCAATCTGCTGGCCTCGGCCTCCCAATCATCAGTGTCATTCTGTACATTGGGGTGTATTGCCACAATTGCCAATGTGTTCTGGCACTGCGATGTGTGTGTGTTGTGTATGTGTCTGCGTGTAGGAATTGTGTGTCTGGAAGGTATCGGCGTGTGGCTGTGTGATCTTGCATGTGTCTGTGTTCTGCAGGAACATGCGTCAGTGTGTGTACATCAGTGTGCATCTCTATGTGTCATGCACTGGTGGGTCTTCGTGCATATCAGTGTGTGTCTATGTGACGCCTGCGTTGGTATATGTCTATATGCGGTTCCTTGTTGTGTGCCTGGATACCATGGTGGGATGGTACATGTCAGAGCGTGGGTCGTGGGTGTTTTCCCAGACTGGCGAGTGTGTTAGTGCCTGTGTGTAGGGGTTGTGTGTCCGTGCCTTGTGTGCATTGGTGTCCGTGCGTGCTTTGTTGTTCCAATGCGGAACGTGTGGCCAGGCGTTCTGGACGTGACATGTGTGGCGGGGTCCGAGTCCCGCTGTGTGTCAGCGTGTGTCTGCGCTGGAACGCGGGCCAGCACGTGTCGGGGCGGCCGCGTCGGTGTGCGCCCCCGCGCGCGTGTGCGTGTGTTCGTGTGTGTGTGTGCATGTGTGTGCGTGTGTGTGTGCGCCGGCCGCCGCTCCCCCGCCCTGCCCGCCCCTCCCCGCGCCCCTCCTCCCGCCCGCGCCGCCCGCCCGCTCCCTCTCCCCGGAGTGCGCCGCTTCCAAACTTTGTCTAAACTTTCACTTTCACAGCGCGGCGGCTGCGGCGGCGGCGGCGGGCGAGGGTGACCGGCCGAGCGGCGGCGGCATGGAGTAGACGCGCGGCGGCAGCGGCGGCGGCGGCGGACGCGAGAGGCAGCGGCGAGCGCGGCGGCGGCGGCGGCAGCGGCGGCCCCGGAGCCGGCGGGGCCGAGCCTGCGAGCGGCGAGCGCGGAGCGGCGCCGGGCCGAGCGCGGGGCCGCGGGCCGGGCGGGCGCAGCGCGGCGGAGGCCGGAGGAGCCGAGCCGGAGCCCGAGCCGGAGTGCGGCCGCCGCCTGCCGGGCCTCCCCTCCCCTCGCCGCGGCCGGCCGCCGCGCTCCCGCCCGGGCGCCCAGCTATGTACTCCCCGTACTGCCTCACCCAGGTACCGGCCGCCGCCCCCGCGCGACCGGGGGAGGGGAGCGGGCGCGGGAGGCCGGCCGGCGGCGCGGGCGGGCGGAGGGGACGCGCGGCGGCCGGGAAGGCGGGGGCCGAGAGCCCGCGGGCCGCCGAGGGGTGCAGGCTGTGCCGCGGTGAGCCCGGGCACGCGTGCGGGCGTCACCGTGCGCGTGCGACCCTGGCCACCGGGCGGACTCCATTTGGGGGCTCCGGGGGTGGCCAGCTGCGTCGTGGCGCTGCCCTTGGAGCGCAGGCGGGAGTGCGTGTACGTATGTGTGTGTGTGTGTATGTGTCTGTGTGTGTATGTGTGTGTGCGCGCTCGACTAGGGTGCGATGGGCAGCGGGACTCTGGCCGACCTGTGGGCTACTGTAGGCGCACCCGGGCAGCGTGGCCGCTGGCAGTGTTTGCGGGGGTGACAGAGTGGCAAGAGGGTGGTCCCGAGGGCGCAGAGGGGACATTGGGTCCCGCGACGCTTCCTGGGGCGGGCGCCTCGGTTCCCGAGGGTGGCAGTGGCCGGCGTGCGTGGCAGCGGCCCTTGCGTGCGGCCGGGGTGCCTGGGGCGGGCCGAGCGGCCCGGGCGTCTCCCCAAAGTCTTTGTTCAGGCCTCACATGGGAGCGGGGCTAAGAAAATGGCGGGGCTCCCAAATTTCGGAGGGGCAGGGGAGGGGAGAGAGGGGCGGGCGCGCTGCCAGCGGTGGCCGCGCCTCTCCGACCCTGGACGTCGCAGCCTCAGCCCCCCCACCCCCAAACTTTCCTCGGCGCAAACTTTCTGGCCCTAGCGACCCGCGCTGCTGCGGAGTGGACCCGGCAGGCCTGGGGAATCCCGTCCCGTCGCCTGGAGGCGGGAGGGGCGGGAGGCAGCCGTGGACACAGCCGCCAGTGCTGCGGCCACACCGTCGGGTCAGCCTCTGGCACAACAGCGCCGACCTTGGCGCGTTGCTAGAGCGCGTCCCGCCTGCAGCGAAGTTCCCTGAGCGGCGCACGGCGGCGGCAAAAGCTTCGAGGATGCCTGTCGGGCCACCCAACTCTCCCCGGGCTGTGGCCTGAGGCTCTAAGAGGGCACAGGAGCTGCCCAGAGTTCCACAGTGGCCCTGACAGCATTGCCTGCAGGGCCAGGCCACAGCTGGTAACAGTCTCTGAAGAGGGGACATCTGAGGCTGTTTAGCCCTGCTGCCAGCCAGGCCTGCATGTGGGGGTTCTCTAGGCCAGGCCCTAATTGTCCCCTCTGCCCAGCCCGATCCCTGTCAGCTATGTGCCAAGTGTGTCCACAGCTTACAGTGGCAATCCACGTGGGTATGGCTGCTACTTTGGGTCGTGCCGCGAGTGTGCAGTGGTGTCAAGGGGCGAGGGGTTTGTCGGGGTGCATGTCATTTGTGGCCACACCATGCTCCTGTATGCACAAGTGCAAGTGTATGTGAGTGTGAATCAATCTAGAGTCTGTGTGTGGCCCCTGTGGGCCGGCCATGGGCAGGCCTGCGTGGCATGGCCGTGTATGGCCCAGGGAGCGGGTTTTCCTGTAGAAAGCAGGCCCAAGTATGTGTTGGCGAGGGCGCACGGGCATGCATACATGTTGCAGTGTGCATGCACCCTGAGCACCATGGCAGTGTGGGGAACCCCTACATCTGCACCTCCAGTTCCACGGCCACTCTATGTTGGACGCCCCTCACAACAACTGCCTACCCAGCGGTGTCTGAGCTGTGCCTTTTTGCTGTTACGCTTGGCTGGGCTGTGTGGCCGATGTTTGGGGCCTAGTGGGACCAAGACCCCACACTCAAGCAGCCCCTTGCCCACCAGGCTGCCAGCTCGGCCTTCCATGCCAAGCACACCAGACATCTGAGCCTGCTCCCCCGTGGCTTGGGTGAGACACCCGCCCCTCAGATTTCACAGCACCCTGGGAGAGAAAATGCCCGCAGATCCACCAGTGACACGGCTAGGAAGGGGCTGGGGCGGCTGCTAGACCCAGGGCAGTGGCGGGTGCTTGGCTATGTGTGACTGAAGGCCCAGGTTGCGACAGCTCCAGTGTGCCAGGATGGCTGGAGAGGGGAGTGGGCATGGTGTCACCAGGCTGCCAGCCCTTCATGGTGGGCAGGGAAACCCTTCAGCTCTGGGCAGGTGGCTGCTGTCGGCTGGTCAGTGGGGTCTGGCCTGCCCCTCCCTAACAATCACATCTCTGTTTTTACAAATCTTTCTGCTTCCATAGTTTGCCCTGCTGGTCTGTTTTTCTGACAACCTCTTTCGTTCGCTGTCTTTTTCTCGGTCTCTGTTTTTATCGGTCTCTGGCGTACTCTGCCCTTTTCCATCTCTCTTTCTCCATCTCTGTCCTTTTGTATATCTCTGACTATCTCTGTCTCTGACTCCAGTTTTGGCCCCATCTCTGCTCCCCCCTCCACTGGCGTCTCGGACTCTCTCTCTCTGTCTCTCTGGCCTGCCTCTCTCTCTTTCCCTCTCTCTCTCTCCCTTTTCTTTTTTTCAAACCAGAATTGGCTTCGATTTTAAAGTCAATAAATGATTGAGCAGGAACGAGCTTGGAGCAGCGGGGCCCTGGCGGGGAAAGGTACTGTGGGCGAGGGGGAAGGGCGGGGGGAAAAATCTCCTTCTAGAAAAAGCATCGAAATTCAGGGCGGCCGGGCGGGGCGGTTGCTGGAGCTGCTGGAGTCCATTGCAGCCACGGGCCTGAGTCTCAGGCAGAGAGAGGGGTGGGAGGTGGATGGATGGACCCCCTTCCCCATCCCGACCCCGCCAAGAAACAGAGACACAACCAGGATGTGAACTCATGTACACCACCATCACCGCCAAGATGGAGATGTAAGTGTCCTGTTCACACCAATGTCCAGACACACGACCACTGATGAGCCTACAGACCTATGGACACAGGAAACCGAGGACTTGTGTTCACACTGTCACACACACCCATTAACACACATGCACCTCTTGAAACGGGACACATGTATTGGTGTAGGCTTAGAGACCCAGCAGTACCTCTTTGATGCACGTACGGACACAGGAAACTGTGGACTTGTGTTCACAACCACCCCCAGCGCACACATAAACACAAACCCCTCGAGATGACACAGATAGCGAAGAAGGCACATGGAGACCACGACACCTCCCAGACTCATGGAGCCCTCATCACACGCTTGGATACAGGCAGACACAAATGTGTGTTCGCCCCCACACATGCTCACATGGACCCAAGGATGGACAGGCGGATGGATGGCTACACATCTTTACACAGAGACACAACGCAGTTGGCTCACCTAGGTGTGTACAGAAATACCTTTTTTTTTGAGATGGAGTCTTGCTCTGTTGCCCAGGCTGGAGTGCAGTGGCATAATCTTGGCTTACTGTAACCTCCGCCTTCCTGGTTCAAACAATTCTCTGCCTCAGCTTCCTGAGTAGCTGGGATTACAGGTGCCCACCACCACACCCGGGTAATTTGTGTATTTTTTAGTGGAGATGGGGTTTCACCATCTTGGCCAGGCTGGTCTTGAACTCCTGACCTCATGATCCACCCACCTTGGCCTCCCAAAGTGCTGGGATTACAGGCATGAACCACTGCACCCGGCCACAAATACCTTTTCAAACACACACATACACACACACACCCCCCCCCAATGTGTGCTTCCCCCTCCTTGCCACAGGAATACATAGGCAAACATGCCAACATTTGCTGACACACACAAAGACATACATGGGCGCACACACGGATACACCCACTCTCAGACACGCAGCGACCTACGCCCATTTTCCTGGCCACACAAGCAGCCGAAGTTCCTGTACTTTTGTATCTGCATAGCTCCCCCGACACTCCTTCCATGGGAGGGGGATGGCTGGGGCTTCCCTGATGCCCCCTTCCCTCAGCTTTCTCTCTGGGTCACTCTGGCACCCCTCTGTCCCTGCAAAGCTATCGCTCTCTGTCCCTGCTCCGGCCTGGTGCCCTGTTTTCATGGCACTTGGCATTTTCTCTCCGGCTCTGGCCCTGCCCGATTCATGCCCACTGCTGGGGTGGGTGGTGTGCCCAGGTGTGGGCCGGGATGGGGTAGCTCATGAGATGAGCTGGGGCTCCGTGAGATGTTTCAATGCTCTGCCGAGCTCAGAGCCGACGCCTCTGCCGGGAACAGGGTGCTCCAGTCTCCCTAGGGCCTGGAATGTCTTTTTTTTTTTTTTTTTTATTGAGACGGAGTCTCGCTCTGTCGCCCAGGCTGGAGTGCAGTGGCTGGATCTTGGCTCACTGCAAGCTCCGCCTCCCGGGTTTACGCCATTCTCCTGCCTCAGCCTCCCGTGTAGCTGGGACTACAGGCGCCCGCTACCTCGCCCGGCTAGTTTTTTGTATTTTTTAGTAGAGACGGGGTTTCACTGTGTTAGCCAGGATGGTCTTGATCTCCTGACCTCGTGATCCGCCCGTCTCGGCCTCCCAAAGTGCTGGGATTACAGGCTTGAGCCACCGCGCCCGGCCAGGCCTGGAATGTCTTGTATAGCCTTGAGAGCTCCTAGACGGAGGCTGCGGGAGCAGAGTCAAGGGCTAGGCTTTGCCATCAGACAGAAATGGGTTTGAGCTCCAGGTCCACATCTTCTAATCTTGCGACCTGAAGCACAGGATTCTCCTGGCCTGTAAAATGGGCGAAAACCAGTGTCTATCTCTTGGGCTGTACTTAGGCTCAGTGTGGTGCCTGAGTGTGTGCTCCAGAAATGGTAATTGTTGCCAGTTGTTGGTTGTCAACCTCCCAGCTGAGAGAGGGATGCCTCTGAAGGGTAGAAGACAGGGTCGAGCACCTCCCAACCATAGACATCCAAGTGGACTTCCTGGAGGAGGAGGAGGCAAGAAGAAAGTTTGGAAGGATGGGAGACTGCACATGGCCCAGCTCTTTTACCTTTGGATGGGGACCTGTAGGCCAAGCAGAAGGTGGCAGGACTTCAAGATAGGGGAGAGATGGTGGGGGAGGGTGGGGGGCAGGATGGGCGATACGAGGCCTCCACTGTTCCATGAGGACCAGATGCCCTGGTTGGGGGCCCTGAGTCCTGGTATAAGAGTATGTGTGCACGCGTTCATTCAAATATACGTGGGACAAAGAGACCTGGTACATCTAGATGATGACTTCAGGGATGTCCCCAAGCTCCAGAACTGTTTCTGAGTCTGCACCTGGGCATTGTCACCTGGACCCGTCATGGAGACAGGACACACGTGCAGGATCCTATGTGGGCAATGTGGGCACTTGGCTGGATCAGGGCGCATTGCGGGTGGGAGCAATGCTGGGCGTTTGGCCGTGGCGCCGTGGCTGCGGGCAAAATGCCCCCGTGGTCGGTGTCTTGACTGCTGGCCTCCCCATCTAACCCACAGGGAGCCTGGCCTTTTAAATCTGCTCAGATATTGTCTCCCTCACCCTCATGAAGCTGGAATCTGGGGACTTGCTGAACCAGAGAGGTAGGGGAGGCTGGGCATTTTCTCCAACGAGGTGCTGAGGATGGGCCTTGTGTCCCCTCCCTCCCAGCTGGGGTGGAGGAAAGGAGGGGGGTGTCTTCATTTTCCTGCCCCCAAAGCCCTGGATGTGGGGGTGAGTGGGCCAGGGGGACAGCTGTGAGCCACTATCTGGGTTCTCCCAGATCGGCGTGCGTGTTAATCGGCATGTCAGGTCTCAGAGCCACCATTTTCCCACAGATGTCTGTGTGGCAGTGTGTGCCTGCCCGGGTCCCTCTCCATGCCTCTCCATGTCTCCGAGTGTCCATCATTGGGTGCTACCTGCATGTGACTCCACGGATCATCGCACACCCTGTCTCTTGTGTATTCGGTAGCGGGGGGTCGGGAAGCATGCCACCATGCGTGTCGGTGTGCCGGATGTAGTCTTTGTGTCACGGTGGCGCTGCGCGCGTCAACGGGTATCGGTGTACCGGTCGCCATCTTTGTATCTGCGCTTTGTATCTGGGGTGACAGTGTCCCAGCGACATGCGTCACATCTACAGCAGTGTTTTTCTGGGTGTCTGTGCGTCACGGCAAAGAGTGTATCCGTGTGTCTCACACACATGTTGGCCTGTCCGTGTCAACTTGTGTCCACATACGTGTCAACCCACGTGTCTCCGGTGTCACCACCCTCATATCACTGGGCCTCCTAGGCTTGTCCCTGGGACGATCACTGTGGGTCTCACCCCATGGGCACCTCTCCCGGGCATTCCCTTGGCCTCTGAGCACCATGCAAGATGCCTGCTATGGCGGCTGGGCAAGCGGCTGGGAGCAGGCTGGCCGCTCAGTCCCTTCCCATGAGGTCGTGCGGCCGCAGTGGCCTTGCTGGGGGCCCCGCCCGTGCCCCTGGCCTGGCGTGGACAGAAGCCTGTTGTGCGGCGGCGAGGTGCGGGCGTGTGTTCGGGCCGCCCACAGGCCTCCCTCTGTCTGCCCGGCGCACATTGATCTTGGCTTCTGCCTGTGTCCGTTCTAGCCTGGCCAGCTGGGTGTCCGGCTGTCTCCGTGGGCCTGAGCCCACTATCCTCGCTGCCCCCACAGCCAGGCAGGCCCTGGGCCCCACACCCCTGGGCCAGCCGCCATCCCTCCGAGGCTCTGAGGGCGCGGATTTGGAAACTGAGGTCCCCCCTTCTTTCCCCCTTTCTCTCTCTCTCTTTCCTCCCTCTCTCCTCCCCTCCTCCCCTCCTCCCGCTCCCTCTCTCCCTCTCTCTCTCCTCCTGCCAAACGCGTCTTGGCTCCGTCTGAATATCTCTCCTCCTCGATTTTTGGCTCCAGCTCTGGGCGCGTTCACTAAAGGAAGAAGGGCTAGCTCCCCAACCCCCCCTTCCTCACCGCCTCCCCCCTCCCGAGGAGCCCCTCTGAGGGCGGGAGTGGCCTCGTGCAGGGGCCTGGGCCCCCTGAGTGGGCTTGGCCAGGGGGGCACAGGCCTGGTGGGTGAGGGAGCAGGGTGGACAGGGCCTGGCAGCCGGAGGGAGGCAATGGGCAGGGTGACTGAGCTGCCCAGCGGGGCGGGCGGGCAGGGAGGGGTCGGGGGCACGGAGCTGGGGTGTCTGGCTTCTGGTGGGGCTGGCAGGCCTCTGTGAGGCGCAGCTGTGCCCAGAACTCCAAGTTGCGTTTGCCACCACTACCGATGTGGCTGCGCCAGCCAGGGAGGGGAGGCGGGTAGCGGGCACTGCGGCGCTCTGCAGCCAATCGGAAGCCAGGGTTGCACTGGGGAGCTCTCCCCCCCTGGGCCCCACCCTGAGGGGAGCCGGGGGTAGTGGCCAGCAGCAGGCAGGGGGCAGTACCCACCACCATCGCCAAGGACCCTGCCCCCTCAGCTGAAGCTCAGTGCCAGCCTTCCTGGCACAGATCGGGCAAGAGCGGGGATCTGTCTGTCCCCACCTGAATCTGTGTGAGCCAGGCTGGAGGAAGGGACAGCATGGAGGTGCACCCGACCCCCCTGGGCCTTTTAGTCCAAGGCAGGCAGGAGCTAGGGATGGGGGCCAAATTATCCAGGTGGTTCCGTCCAAATATCGGCTTCGGTCGAATCATCTCGGGGAGGGGGGGGTTTATTCTGGGTCCATCTCGCACAAAGTCACACACTCTCGCTGGCACTTGCGGGCACAAAGAATCACGCTAACACACACTGGCATGCTGCACCTCCCTCAATCAAACAGACACAGGCGTCCCCATGCAAAGAAGCTTGCCCTCACTCACAGACACTTAGAGGCACCTGGCCACACCCGAACACATCAATGCGGCATTACACACGCAGGGACGTGCACGTGGGTGCAGACACACGGGACACGCGCAATCACACGATCACATGCCGTGAAGCACACAGCACAGACACAGGCTCTGCCACCGTAAAACGCTCAGACCCACAGGCATAGCTAGAAACACACAGCAAACGCACTCATAATGTCAGGCGCCGATACACCCGCACACACCACCAAGCACACAGGTACACGCACATGCATGCAATAACACGCTCTCAGACACACAAACATCCCACACACTCCCTAACCCAGTGTCACCAGGAGTGATTTTGCCCATTGGGAAATGTCTGGAAACATTTTTTTTTTTTTTTTTTTTGTTGAGATGGAGTCTCGCTCTGTCACCCAGGCTGGAGTACAGTGGCCGGATCTCAGCTCACTGCAAGCTCTGTCTCCCAGGTTTATGCCATTTTCCTGCCTCAGCCTCCTGAGTAGCTGGGACTACAGGCGCCCGCCACCTCGCCCGGCTAGTTTTTTTTGTATTTTTAGTAGAGACGGGGTTTCACCGTGTTAGCCCAGGATGGTCTTGATCTCCTGACCTCGTAATCCGCCCGTCTCGGCCTCCCAAAGTGCTGGGATTACAGGCTTGAGCCACCGCGCCCGGCCACATTTTTTTTTTTTTTTAAGAGACAGACTCTCATTTGCAGCCCAGGCTGGAGCACAGTGGTGCAATCTCGGCTCACTGCAGCCCTGACCTCCTAAGCTCAAGTGATCTACCCATCTCAGCCTCCTGAGTAGCAGGGACTACAGGTGCATGTCACCACACCTGGTTAATTTTAAAATTTTTTGTAGAGACAGTCTTGTTATGTTGCCCAGGCTGGTCTTGAACTTCTGGGCTCAAGCAGTTCTGCTTCACCCTCGCAAGTAGCTGGGACTACAGGTGAGCACCACCATACCCAGCTAATTTTTTAATTTGTAGTAAAGATGAGGTCTGGCTATGTTTTCCAGGCTGGCTTTGAATTCCTGGGCTCAGGTGATCCTCCTGCCTCGGCCTCCTAAGGTGCTGGGAGCCATGAGCCACCATGCCCGGCCTGGAATCATTTTTGGTTGTCACACTTGTGGAGGGGGTGCTATTGGCATTTAGTGAGTGGAGACCCGGGACGCTGCTCAGTCCCCTACAATGGAACCTCCCAACCCTTGCCGACCACAAGGAATGATCCAGCCCCAAATGTCAGTAGTGCCAAGGCTGGAAACCCTGCCATGAGTCCCCAGATACACAGTAACACACACAGGCACAGCTAACCCTTGACACCCATTACACATGCACCCACATACACAGTCACACCCAAACAAGAAGCCAGCTGACGCAGTGTCACACACACACACTCTCCCTCACCAGGACGCAGGCATTGTCGCATATATGCCCCTTTCCCCTGCCAAACCTAGGCACAATCGGCATGGCATGTACACAGTCTGGTGTTACCCCAGCACACAGGGACGAGAGTCACACTCCCACACACATTCGCACCTGGGCCACACCTGGCAGTGGTTGGAAATGGTGCCTGAGATGAGACCTGCCCTGGTGGCACCTCCCCTCTGTTTGTCAGCCACAACCAGCTGTCTTTGCGCAGCAGCTACAGCCACCCTGACTTCTCAGGGTAGAACTGGGAGCCCCAAATCCCTGCCCTGGTTTGTAGAAGCCTGGGGCAAGACAAAGCCTGGAAAACCATATGCCCACCCCTACCCAGAATACCTGCAGTCTTCTAGACTCAGTGGCCGAGGGCTCCACCCTCACCTCCTTGCTCCTGGCAGCTACCGAGAGAAGGGACGGGGACAAAGCTAAATTCTTTTTTTTTTTTTTTTAAGACAGAGTCTCACTTTGTTGCCCAGGCTTGAGTACAGTGGTGCAATCTCGGCTCACTGCAACATTGGCCTCCCGGGCTCAAGCAATTCTCGTGCCTCAGCCTCCCAAGTAGCTGGGATTACAGACGTGCACTATCATGCCTGGCTAATTTTTGTATTTTTAATAGAGACAGGGTTTCTCCATGTTGGCCAGGCTGGTCTCAAACTCCTGGCCTCAAATGATCCGCCTGCCTCGGCCTCCCAAAGTGCTAGGATTACAGGCATGAGCCACTGTGCCCGGCCAACAAAGCTAAGTTCTGAGACTCCTGTCCTCCGTGGGGCTGTCTTACTAATCCTTTGGCCTTTGACTCCCCAGTTCTGACCCCAGAGAAAGACAGAAGAGATAGCGGTCGGCAGAATGGTAGAAGATAGGATAATAGCAAAATAAATGTTTGTCCTAAGATCGTAGCAACAACTAATGTGAACTGTGTGCTTGCTGCGTGGCGCCCTTGCTAAGTGCCTTCCCAGCTTGTCTTCTCGAATCCTGTGTTCAGCAGGTACTGTTATTAGGAGAGTGGGGCCTGCAGAGCCACCTTCCTGGGTTTGACTCCTGGCTCTACCACTCACTAGCTGTGTAACTTCGGGCAAGTTGCTTAACCTCTCTGGGTCTCAATTTCTGTATCTAGAAAGCAGGGTTGTGGTAAGGATCTGAAGAGTTGGCTCACAGCACACGCTTTAAAACTGTGCTTGATGTGAAAAAACTGCTTTGAACTTATGGATGAAAAACGGAGACTCAGAGTAGAGGTATCCAGTGCTAGGGTCCAGGGCAGGGAGCTCCTTCTCCAAGATCGTCATCACCCTAAATCCTGCTGATGCGACAGAATTGCGGCTTGTTCTCTGGCCTTTCCCAAATTTCAGAATGGACCTGCACACCCCCACACCCCCATTTGAAACATGCCCCAGTGGTTGACCCTTGAACCTTTCTTACCACTCTGACCTTCAGATCTTCTTCCATCCAGGGCTCAGAATAAAGGTGGATGGTGGTCTCATCCGCTCTGCACCCCTGCTGGCCAGGCTTGCCCTCACCCCCGCAGGTCCAAACGTCCTCTCCCACACCTTACTGGGCACCCAGCCGGAGCCCAAATGCTGGGGGTGCAGCCGGGGGCCTGTGCATTCCTTCGACAAATATTTACCAAGCACCTCCTGGGTGCCAGGCTCTGTTTTAGGCCCCGGGGGCTCGGCAGGGAGCAAAATCTGCAAAGATGCCAGCCCCAGTGGGAGGGCAGACTGTGAACCTGATAAACAAGGGAGTGTCCAGTCCTTGAGACAGCGCTAGGTGCTGTGGGGAGAACAGAGCCGGCTGGGCCCTCGGGAGTGCTGGGCAGCTGTGGTTTTAGCAGAGGTGGGCAGGGAGGCCTCATGGTGAGATGCTGATTTTGAACGCTGCCTTGCTATAGCTTAAGTGCAGCCCGCCAGGCCCCTTTCTCTCTCCAAGGGGCAGACTGGAGGTCAAGGATGTGTGGCTCAGCATGGCATGCCCATCATTTGCCCAGACCATGTTGCCTGTCGTTTCTTCAATCTGAGCTCATCTATTATCCATATTTGTGGATATGCCATACGGTGCCCGCCCAAAACCTGGGGACAAGATGGCCGAGGCCTTTCCTGTACAGAAACTGGGGCTTGATGGGCACTGGGTATTCGCAACCCTGCTGCTCTGAGCTGGGGGATGGGGCGGGGGCAGCTGGTGGCCCAGAGTGGCACTTCCACCTGGGCCCCTCAATTTAGCTCCCCCGGGGCGGGCTGGGTTTATTTTTACCCCAGCCTGTCACCCTGGCAGTACCAGGCTGCGCCATCTTTGCAGGGTCTTGGGGATCTGCCCACAGCTTGGGGGTATCTGGCTTTGTCTGTTGGGTTCCCCAACTCCCACCAGGACCCCAGACTCTCTCTACCCCCAAAGCTCCAGGCTTGAGAGCTCTGGGCTGAGGCCCGGCGGGGTCGGCACTGCAGGCTGGCAACCACCATGCCCAGCCTGGTGGCATTTGGTTTGGCGCCCTGCCTGCCTGCCACCCCCACCCCATGCCCGGGCAGAGCCGAGCGGCTGCTGCTGCCAGTCTCCATTTCGAAGCTTGGGGTGGGGGTGGGGAAGTGCTGGGTGCCTCCGGGCCCCTGCTTGTCCTGTGCCACCTGGGGATCATCCCCCATGCCTGTTCCCTGGAAGGGCCGGGCTGCCTCTTCCGCTGCCCCTTTGCAGCCTGGAGCTCAGCAAGGATGCCCGCCTGGCTTCCATCTTCCCCGTTTGCTCCCTCCCTTCCTCCCTCTCTCGCCTGCTCGCCTGTAATGGCTCACCATTTTTGGCATCTCTTCCCCCTCCCCCTCCCATAGGCGCCAACCTCACTTCCAAACCCGCCGCCATCGTTGGCTCTCCGGCCTTCTCTGCCGCCTGGGGCTGGGACCCAGGAATGGGAATTTGGGGGTGGGGGCCGGGCATGTGGACATCAGGGGCTTTCTGCGTGCTCGTGTGTATGTCTGGGGTTGGGGGGCACATGTTCTAAGCCAGCTCGCTCCATCCACCCCTTCATTTAGTCTCAAAATTGCAGAGCAGGACTGTAGCAAAAGTGGGGACCCTTCCATTTCTGATTGCCCCGCACCTGGTATTGGCATCTGGGCCACCAGGGGGCCAGGGTGGGCATCTCTGCCCAAGCCCAGGCCCTGGCATGGCAATGGCAAGGCTTCATCTGTAGTGTACCCCAACCTCTCCCCTTTCCTAAGTTCTCCCCAAGGTTCCAAGATTCCTGCTTCTACTCCCCAGAGCTGGGGTGGGGGAACCAAGCCCTCACCTTGGGTACTTGTGTCCCCAGATGGGGTAAGGGACTTCGGAGGAACCGGTTTATTGCCCTCCCCCCCACCCCACACCCGCTGCCCGCGCCTCTCTCGGCACTAAACAAAGTTTGCTAAGTAACTTCAAATGTTATTTGAGGACGGCCTGGCCTCAACCCAAGGCGGCCCTGTGGAAACTTGTTTTTCGCTGCCGAGACTGCAAGTATCAAAGACACACTTTCGGAGGGGGGGGTGCTCCAATACCGCTCCCCGCTCTGTGGCAGGGGCTGGCCCTGAACGGACACACAGACACACAGAGCAGACACACATAGGCCTGTGCCTACAGAGAGATGCAGACATCATCCTGTGGCCTAAACACCAGGAACAGCTACAGGACAGCCCTGGAGCATGGCACACATAACATACAACACACACACATGTTGACATGCTAAGGAGGTAGGAGGGGGTGACAAGGCACTACCCCCAAGCCCATGGAGTCCTGTGATTCTTCCAGCTGGTGGGGTTTTGCCATGTTGGGAAAAACGTACGGCTCCGATCCTTGGGGTCCTGTATTCTCATGATTCCAGGGCTTGACGGGGTGCTGGGATGAGGCCCCCCAGCTTAGTTTCCCCATCTGCAGAGGGCCACTATGGACTTTTCTGTTCTTTTTTTTTTTTTTTTGAGACGGAGTCTCGCTTTGTTGCCCAGGCTGGAGTGCAGTGGCCGGATCTCAGCTCACTGCAAGCTCCACCTCCCGGGCTTACGCCATTCTCCTGCCTCAGCCTCCCGAGTAGCTGGGACTACAGGCGCCCGCCACCTCACCCGGCTATTTTTTTGTATTTTTTAGTAGAGACGGGGTTTCACCGTGTTAGCCAGGATGGTCTCGATCTCCTGACCTCGTGATCCGCCCGTCTTGGCCTCCCAAAGTGCTGGGATTACAGGCTTGAGCCACTGCGCCTGGCCCACTATGGACTTTTCAGCCGAGTCTGGGTTTTTTCATCCCTCTGACAGGGCTGCATCCCTAAAGGTGAGTCCCTAAAAGTAGGCTCTGAGCACAGGGCCTGGTATACAAGCAGTGCTCCAGTGTCGTCAGGCATTTCTGCCAGTCCTGACCCCATAAACCTGGTGTGTTTTCCTCTTGATTGGTGGCCCTGACTGCAAGCAGCTTGGTGTTCTCCGGGTCCCGGGAGGAGCCCATGCTGACGTTACTCGCTTGTTCCAATCTTCCCGTCTCTCTGATTTTCTCACTTTGTTCCTCCCTTTCTCTCCTAGCTTTTCTTGATCTTTCCCCAAGTCCCTCTTCTTCTTTCTCCAGGTCTCTGCTGGCCCTGCCCAGGCCTGGAGCTCAGGGAAAACGTGGGAAACAGGCACAGGGTACACATCCCTCACTGAAGCCAGCCAGGCCTGCAGTCCTCCGCTCTCTGAGCCCCCTGATTACCCTCCTGGGCCCCCCCAAACCCCAGCAAGAAGCTGGAGGCTGAGCACTTGAGCTGACACAATAGGTGAAGGAGAGGCTCTGTCACAGGGTCCTCTGAGACCTGTCACCTCCAAGGTTTGCAGACAGGTGTAGTCCCACTGAATGTGATGGAAGAGCCAAGGCCCAGGAGGAAACCGGAGTGAGTTCCTCCTGCAGTTCCAGAGAGCCTCCCTATCCTCGCTGTAGCCAGGTCCTCAAGGAGGTAGATTTGCGGGGGTCTCCCAGTCCCAGTCCCACACACCGCCTCATCCCCACTCACAGTCAACGCCCGCAACACCCCGCCACCCGCAGTCTGTCGCGCAGTGACAGCCTGTCACAAGCACTGCCGCACACCGGCACAATCTGTCGTCCACGCACAGTCTCACACACAACCTGTCACACACACGCACACACACACACACACAGCGGCACAGTCGCACACACAGCCAGCCTCACGCGATCACACCAAGCGTCACAGCTTGTCACAGCCATAGATTCCTCACAATAAAAATAACAGCTACCGACTCCAGAGCAATTATGCCTGGGCAGCGGGTGGGTGGGGGGGAAGGCGGGCGGGCATACGTGACCTCCTGTGACCCTCCCAAGACGAGGCAGGTATGAGTAACCTGTTTTACAGATGAGGAAACAGAGGCCACAAGGTCAAGTGCCAAGGTCATGGGGCTAGAAGCAGGGTGGTGGGGATTACCCAGCCAGATTCCCAGGAGTGAGCAAAACTTAAACAGGTTCACTCCAGCTTTTCAACCCCCTCCTGGCCACCTGAGGCTCCTCCTTCTGGCCTTCCCATGGGAATTCCCTTCCTATTCCCTGGTTCTAAGAAGCCCAGAGCAAGAAACAGGAGGAAGAGGCTTACTGGTTTCCCGCTTAAGGGTGTTCAAAACTGTCTGCCTTTGGCTGGGAAAACTGGGCCACGCCCTCCCCACCAAATGCTACTTGGCTCCAAGCGGGGTACTGATGGACACTGAGAAACCGCTGGCCAGCGTGGGGGCTATCAGAGGGGCAACTACAAGTACAGTGGCACTAGGCTTGAGTGTCTGATGTGTGAGTGGCCATGTGGAGGACTGGAGTTGGTCCACAGTGGTGGCAGCTTGTCCTTTAGGGGATTTGGTGGGTAGAATCGGGCAGAGGGTCTTCAAAGGCAGAGAAGTCTCAGGACTTCAAACCAACATCCTGACCCTGTCCACACAGGTGGACTGACCCACTTTGGGCCCGGGGGGCCTCCAGGAGCCCCCCTGGCCCAGGCAGGCCCCAGCCTCCACCGCCCCTGGGGCCCTCCGCGGTCCAGGGCGCTTCCTCCTCTGCAACCCACTTTTCCCTTGCTTTCCCCTTCTTTGTTCCGCCCCCGCCTGCTCCTGGGGCTTCCCCCATTGGAGTTGCCTCGGCCAAAACCAACAGGGCTCCAACGACATCCCGCCTTGGCCTGCCGGGCGGCCGGCCCTGCCCCATGGCCCGCTCAGGGGCCAGATCCGGGCTCAACTGGGTCCAGACGGCAGCCCCCGCGCACGTGGCTACTCCCAAGGCATGCGAGAGCACTCACACACCCCCCTGCCCTGCCCTGCTCTGAAGGGCACCTAGGCGTGCTCATGCACATCCCTGTTTGACACCCCAGCCCGGCACTCGGACATGTGCACACACATAAGCATGCTGTCATACAGTTGCTCCCACCCGGGTCCGCAGCAGGCCCTTGCCCGGTGTCCCCAATCAGGAGCTAAGGCACCGAAAGCTTATGTGCTCACCTAGGCCTGACATTCCCAATGATACTGGCTGGTGTACTCACACCCATAAACATGCCCCTATCGGGCACCACGCGGGGGTCCTGAACACAAGCATTCACTCCCCTGCTTTCCCTCCGATGGAGCTTCCAAGCACAAGTACTCGTGCCCAGGGCCCCCATGGGGAGCTCCAGGTGGGTCTGTGAGCCTGCTCTGGTGCCCACACACGTGGCTCCAGGCCTATGCGGGTACACACCTCTCCAGCCTGCACGCGCGTGTTTCACGAGTCACACACCTGCCAGGCCGCCCAGGGCATCTGGCTTCAAAGTGGCATTCAGGTTGTTGGGGGAGCTGGCAGGGAAGGGAGGCCTAATTCCCACCTCCCCCATCCCTCTCGGAACACCCGCCTCCCCATATGTCCCTGGGGGCACAGGTGAGACATCCCAGAACTGCTGCTGCCCAGTGGCGCCCCTGCATGTGCTATATTTATATTTGAAATTTGTACCTTTATATATACTTTTTATATGTAAGAACCGCTCCCCCCTCTTCCCGCTCCACGTTTGTACTTGGATTTTACCACCCCCACTAGGCTTCGACCCAAACCTGCAAAAACCATTTCGCCAGGCAGGGATGTAGGGGGAGGCGGGAGCAGCCCTCCCCCTCTCCACTGCGGCCGTCCCACGTTCTTAAAGACGGGGACCCCCCTCCCCCAAGGGCCGGACTGCAGCGCCGAATCCCGAAGCCCCAGAAACACAATCGCGGGGGTGGGTGCTGGCGGCGAGACATTGCTTTTTGGTGTGTGTTTGCAGTTACCGCTTAAATTAACCCTGAGTGACGACTTGCAATTCGCCACAAAGAGGCCATTTAATGCCCCCCACCACCCCACCTCGGGAGAAATTTCCACTTGCCCCCGACCGAGTCCAGCTCGGGCGGCACGCTACCCGCCCTCCAGGCCTTCGCTCCAGGTGCGCCCGGGCAGTGGAGACGATTCCCTGCGTGAGCCATGGACTTCAGGAGTGAGGCTGGGTGGGTTTTGGAGGGGTGGGAGCAGAGGCAGGGGGTTATGCCGGGACTCCCCAGACGCTCCACTGCCCAATCATAGCTCTTCGATGTCCCAGCCTGGGTGGAGAAAGTTAGATGGTACTCCAGCGTCTCCTCCGGGTCCCCGGAACAGAGAAGCTGGGCTGCACCCCATGTTGGCACAAACATCCCCTCCCCAGCCTCTCTGTGCATTAGGTCGCGTGCCAGTACGTACCCTACCTGAGATAGCCCCTCTGCCAAGTGCGCCCCTCGACAGGTGTCCGTCGTCCACGGGCTCCTTTCATTGTAGCCTTTCTGGAGGTTCTCAAGGCACGTGGCATTTCCCGGACCCGCTGCAACAGACTCAGACTCGGGGGAGGGGGCTTATTGGAGGTAAAGGTGGTGGGGAGGTCTCCCCGGGGCCCAGGCAGGAGGAGGGAAGGTCGTGTGCTTTCCATGTCGCGGGCAAAATGGGTGCTGACGGTCACTGCCACTTGCACCGCACACTGCGGGGTGGAAGAGGACAGCAAGTGCCTAGACCGTGCAGAAGGCCCAGAACCTGGGCGCGAAGAGGCCGCGGGACACGAGCGGGCTGTGCGCAAAGCCCGGCGTGCGCGTGCGCGTGCGCGGCGACGAAAAGGCGGGAAGCAGCCCTTCGAGGCCCCGGATGTGAGACGCGACCTGTGGCATGTACCAGGGTGGCTCCGACGACGGAACCGCCATGGGTGCTGAGTGGAGAGTGGGGACCGTGGACCGTGGACGCCGTAGTCTCTCTAGTGGGTCGTTTCTCTCCTCCGCCCATCCTGACGTGCGACGGAGGATAATGAGCGTTCGGAGGCTTTGGCTGTGAATGCGATGTTGATGATTGCTGTGATTCTTTGGGTGCTTGGGAGAGTTTGGGGTTTAACTGCCCCCAAATCCGAGGACAGCTTGGGGGCGTCCCTTCGGAGAGGGTCTCTCCGCGTCGCATAGTGAGCGTCGCCACCTCTAGACTACTTCGGTCTCTGAGGAACCTCACCTTCAATCCCCGAGCCTTCTCTTTTGGGGGAGTAAAGGCGGGGAAATTTACCAGGGGAGATTTTTGTTTGTTTCCAGGGTTGGCTGGGTTTGGGGGAGTTTGGCCTCCAGCGAGCGCGGGGAACAAATGTGACTAAGTGGCAGAAAATGCGCTTTCCCTTTCTCTCTTCTGCCTTCAGGCCGCGGGGAGTTGCGCAGCCTCTAAAAAAATCTTTAAAAACCTAAAACCTCCCCTCCAAGTCCCTTTCGATCTACGCCACCTTCCCTCTCGGGCGGATTTCTTGAATTTGGGGCGTCGAGGCCTCCCCACCCATTGCTTCCAGCCCTTTTGCAGCACTTCCTGGGCAGGCCAGGGGAGAGGACGGAAAAGTGGAAAAAGAACGTGTGCGCCCTGCGGACCCGACTTAACCTGTTGGAGGAGGAAGCTGGTGTCGGGCTGAAGTCCCCCGAGCCACCCCCGGAGCCAGAACAGCCCCCGGGCATTCAGAGAAAGCCGCCTGTCCCCAGTCCCCTCGGAAGCCGGTCATAAGCACCCCCGCCCCAAGCTCCCAGACTTACGGCAAAGTCTGTAATCAGAGAAAAATACCAGCTTTGTTGAGGGTTAGAATATATCATTGGCTAATGTGTGTGGTTTTCTTTTTAAATAATGCTAAGCATTGGAATAATTAAAGAGTGAGAAATAACTCGTCTCTCCTCTCTCCTCTCCATTCAGCATTGTCTTATTTAAGGGCGGAAAGCGCGCTTTTCGGCAGAGCTGGTTAGTTTTTAATGCGGGCTTTTTTTCTCACCCGCCGTTCCCTCCGCTCCGGTCTGATTCGCAAATCCCCAAACTGGCACAAACCGGGAAACTTGCGGCCGGCCGTTCTTCTCCCCGAGTTGGAGACAGCCCTCTCCTCTTCCCTCCCCCGCCTCTGGGCCCTGACCCACTGCCTGGTTTGCGCTAGAGCCGTTTAAAAAAGAAAGAAAGGAAGAAAGGAGCCGGGCTCTGGTACCCCGATGCCAGCCGAGGGCGCGTTTCCCAGGCGGCGGGCTGGTGGGAGAGTCAAACCCGGGTGTGGGGAAGCAGCCTCGCTGCCTACTCTGCATCCTCTCCCCTAAAAAGAATCAAGTATTTCTAGAGATCGCCTGCTCATAGGGCTCAGATCCCTTGTCATATTTTAAATTAAATTGAATAGTTCTTTCTTTCCAGCCCTATATGCAATAGGAAGAGAAAATGCGGTCTTGGAGAGCCCGCCTTGGCAACCCTGTGCCCTTGATAGAGGAGAGAGCTGCCCACTTGGGCTGGGCCTGGCATCCAGCCCCAGAGGAGTGCTCTTGCCACTGGCCACAGGGCCTGGATTTGGGGAGGAAGAGCAGGGTCCAGGGCCAGTGGCTGGGCACGGCCTGGAGAGATGGGGGAGTTGGGGAAAGGACTTTTTTTTTTATCAGGGATGCAGAGGTTAGACTCTGGGCTGGTGGTAGGGGGCTGGTGGTAGGCGAGGTGGCTGCGGTGGCCCTTCCCCCAGGTGTGGGGAAGACCGCTTAGAAGGGAAAGGGGATCCTGAAGTGCCTGGGGAAGAAACAGCTCCCTGTGAGAAAGCAATGGGAAAAATGGGCAATAAATGGGCATAGGGGCTAGTGCCCACAGGCATTAGTGGCTGTGAAGTGCCTTTGAGTTGCAAAGGGAGCTTTTTATTTATTTGCTTCAGGTGTTTTTCATTACATGTGTTTCCCTTTTATTTTCCTTGTTATTTGGTCCTTAGACTTTTCAGCGATCCCTTGTATCCGTCTTTTTACATAAGCAGAAACTTTTTTTTCCTCCTTAGAGAGATACTGTGGGAGGTATTTTGCCTTCAGTGCTTTCTCTTTCCTGCTTTTTTTAAAATTTAATTTTAAAATTATAAAGTAAATTTAGTGCTAGTGAAAGTGAGGGGGGGGAACCAGCTGGGGCTGGAGCCAGGGAAGGGGTAGGCAGAGGCAGGGTTCTCTGCCTCCCTTCTTGAGGCAGCCCCTCCCCAGGACCCTGGGCCCAGCCTGGTGCCGCTTGCTCACTCTCTCTGCTCTCTTCTCTTGATGCCGTTCTGCTCCCCTCACCTCCCTGCAGGGCTCTTGTGGACAGGGATGGGGACAGTGTATCCCAGTGGGTGCCCATTCTCCCTTTGGGAACTCCTGGCTCTGCAGAGTCACTTTCCCTCATGACCTACATACTGAGGCCCCCCATTCCCTGCCTGCCAGGCAAGCAGGGCGAGAGGAGGGGCCCTTGCTCCCCTCAGACACTAAGGCTGTTTAACTTTCAGCTCGGTGGGTCCTGTTTGTCCCCCATACATGCCCTGTTAGTCTGCTAAACCCGCTGCACAGTTGGTTGCCCTGTTGATGGGATCAGAGTTGGGCAGGCATAGAAGACACACACACACACACACACACACACGTACTCATACACGTACTCTGCAGCAGTGAGGATGAGAGGGGCTTCTATTTGCCACACATTTTTGTGGTCACATGAATAGCACACTCTGCTCTATAACACGTGTATGCACATAGGTGTTTGCATTTGACGATACTGGTGTGACAGGGAGGTATTTCTAAGCCATATAAATTATGAGAACTGTATAGCTTAAAAATTTAAGGCCTGTTCATCGGGGCTGAAAATGTTTATTTCTTAATCTGGGTGGGGTTACATGGGTGTGTTCACTTTGTGAAAGTGTATCAAGCGGCACAGCTTACAATGTGTGCAATTTTTATACATGCCTTGCTTCAGTTAAAAAGTTTACTTTAAAAAAAAGAAGCCCCAGTCTCAAAGGTAAAGAAAAACCTGTGCATTACAAAATAATAATAAAAATTTAAATAAAAATTTATTCTAGCCTGCTTTGCTTAGTCCTTCCTGCTAGGAATGGTGGGAGGGCTTGCAAAAAATATCGGGCTGATAAAAAAGCTAGCAGGCATGTGGTCCACGAGGCATCCTGACCGGTCCACATGTGTGGAGTGCCTGAAAACCGCCTACAGACAGGTATAGAGGTAGGATTTTAACATCTCAGGGCTAAAGGATAAGAAATGGTAAGGAGTAAGTTACGTGCCAATTACATTTTGCTGTCAACATCTGGAAAGCAAAATTGCAGCTGTTCTCTTTGCCCCTGCTCCCCTGGATTGCCACCTCTTCTTTTTTTCTTTGCACACTTAAATTTTATGTATGCTTGCCATTTATACTTCGGTTTTCTGCACTGTTAAAACAATTCCATGGCTCTGTTCAAATTGGGTTGTTGGGTTTGAGTTTTTTTTTTTTTTAAAGGATCTTGTAGTCTGACAGTATAATTTTTGGAGGGATTTATTTAAACAGGCCCAGGAGCCATTGATAATCCCCTCCCTTTTCTTTCACCCTCTCTGTCTTCCCAGAACTGCTCAGGCCAGCAGTGAGGGGGAGGACGCTCGGCAGCCCTTGCCGGGCTCCTTCCTTTCGCGTCTGCTCCTCCGGGCAGGTACTGACAGCTTCGCCCTCCATGGCCCTTCTGCGGTGTTTTTGTTTTCTCTTCGCCCCCCAAAAATATTTGAACCAAAAAGCCTCTTTTTTTTTTCCTCCACCCACAGCAAACTGAAAGGGCTAGTGAACCGTGATTCAACAGAGCGAGGGCGCCTCTTTTCTTCCTTAGCATTAATTAACTCAAGTTCGTTAGGACGTTGGGTCTGTCGCCCACAGTTTTCTCTTGTGTGTGCTGAATCGGGTCATAGAGGGAGACTTCCCGTGCAAACAGTTTGTGTTGGAGCTGAAGGACGCAGAGGGGGAGAGAGGGTGAGAAAGAAAGGGAGCCGGGGAGGGACGGAGCGTGGCCGAGGGGTGGGCATGGTCCGAGCTCCTCAAAGCACCCCCAGTGTCAGGCTCTACAGGGGCTAGACACCAGGGAAATGTGGATTCTTGGGTTTCCTGGGCAATGATCCTGATAATAAAATAGTTGGGGGAGCAATACATTTTGAGGAATTGAAAAATGACCTCTTTCTAACTCCTAAAGTTGTACATTTTGGGGTTCTGGCCACTGCCTGTGGCTGAAGCAATTGCAAGAAAGAGGTTCCCTCAGGACTGAGGGTGCCAGGCCGATCTGAGGGCAGGTGGTGAGGAGAAATCCTTTCTTGCTCCTTGTCTCTCCTGTGGCAGGGGAAACAGAACTGGTAAAATGAAGGGGGTTATCTGGACTGATCCTGATGGAGCTCTTACGGAGGGACTGGGAAGGCCCCCGCCTTTTGGGTTTTGTCACCTTGCCCTGACCACCCCCCTTCCCCACCCCAAGGAGAGGATTTGCTGTGGTGTCTGGGGTGAGTTTTCAACATTTTGCCATTTGCTCTGGCCTTCTCTCTCGCCTTCCAGATATTTTCACAGTGTGCTGGGCACAGATCTCATCTTCACGCGCTGGTCTCTCTTTGCCTTGCCTTTTGTCACTTTTTCAGTTCTTCAGAAAAAGTTGTGAAGCTGGCCTGTGCAGTTCTTCCCTCTTCCAGGGCCCTTGACCACCATGAAGTGACACTTCCCAAGCCGGTTAGGTGTGTGAGGCTCTGCACTTCCCTTGCCCCCGGAAGCCCTTCGTTGTCATCTGTCCTTCACGCACTTTGGAGGGTTTTATCCCCATGCAGCCTGCCGGCTGGAGAAGAGAGCTTTGGCCTTCCCCAGCTTTTACTTCTATTTGGTGACACAAGGAAGTTTCAAGCTAAATAATGAATTAAAGACTAGGGTTTTTGTTTCCCATTCCTTGTAGAGGATGAGATGAAAGTAAACAATTTCCAGTTGCCCTAGAGAGAATAGATTGTCTCCCCCAATATCCCCATTCCTACCCTATTTTATTCTGTGCCAAGAGGGTAAGGGAGATGTGCCTGGAGCAGAGGAGCATTTGGAGCCAGAACGAGGCTGCCTGTTGGCCCGATCCCAGGCCACCGCTCCGGGTTTGTAGTCTGGAGGAGAAAAGGAAGAGGGGGGGCGGTTTACAGGAGAGAAGTGTGCGGCCTGGCTGTGAGGCAGACCCTGTCCTGGACCCAGCACCGGGGTGTGGGGTGAATCCATTCAGCCAGCATGAGGACACTAGAAAGAAACTGCGCAGAGCCGCCTTTCCTGAGCAGAGGAAAACAGGCCCAAGTCAGCCAAAAACCCGCTTTGTCCAAATTATCCGAGCTCCCTCGCAAAGTGCATTTTCCGGTTTCCATTCCTGGAGTTTCCAGACTCTTGGATGATTTTGTTCTGACTGCAGAGCCCCTTCTCGTTGGCCCCCAACGGAGGGGAGGCCCCACCCTCCTCTAGGATAAGCAGCAGGGCCCCTTCCCTGGCTGCCCGGTGCTGCCGCCGCGTCATGTCTGCAGTTCCCTTCCCATCTCTGGCCGCTGTCTGGCCACTGTCTTCTTGTGGCCTTCCACGAAGCAGCGGTAATCTTGGGACAAGATGAGAGAGCTCAGGGTTACGAAGCCGGCTTCTTTTGGTTCAGACCAAGGCTGAATTACAAAATTCCAACCACTGGGCAAACTAATTGGGGCTCTGTTTATGGCCTTCTTAATTTCCCGTGTCCTTTCTTACCCAGGCTGCAGATACGCTTTAGTAAAATGGATACTGGAATATCTGGTCATTTCTGTGCAGTTTTGTCAGTTATTTGCTCTAATTGCCTGTAGTTACCCAGATCAACATGGGCCCAAGTGTCCAGGATCTGAAAGAATAAATCTGGGCCTTAAGGCCAGCAGGATGTGGACAAATAGGATTTTTTTTTTCTTTTTTTTTAAGATAAAGAAGCCTCCTGAAAGTGGCCCTGTCTTAAAATATACAACTTCTTATGCTTCTAGATGTTTCACTATGGGTAGATGCGGGCAGGTTGCAAAACCTATCTCAGTCTGGGAAGATTATTTTGTTTCCTTGAAGAATTTTTAACACTGTATATGTGATTGAGGTACTGTACATATTTTCCTAAAATAATCCATAAGGCCTCAGTGGACAGGTCTGTTGTGTGGAGTTTTTGAAAACCATGCATTTCTTCTCATGGAGAAGCGGTCATTTTCCTTAACTGGTTTTTCTTTTTCTGCTGCGACGCAGAGCCCTTTTCTGTCTTCTTATTTTTCCTCCTCTGCTGTTCTGTTTCCCTCCATCTTTGTCCTTCTTTCTTTGCAGTTGTGGGCCCAGCTTGGCACTCTCTCTCCAGGTTTGGCTTTTTTCTCTTTTTTCATTCTCCTTCTCTCTATTTCTCTTTCTCCGTGGCCCTTTCAGTCTTTTTCTGTTGGGGGCACATTTCTCCTAGTGATGGCTGAAACTGGCATGGGTATGTATTTTAGAAATGTTTCAGTGAAAACTGTTGCTGTTTTTTTTTTTTTTTTTTTTTTTTTTTTTTTTCACCAAATAGTACTCAACAATAAAAGACAGAGGCTTTTCTTCCACAAAGGCAGCAAAATCCCTTTCCACAAACCGAAAGCCCGTGTGAATTTTTAAAAAGTCTTATTTCTGGCTTCTCAATGATGATTCTCTCCAATGGGGGAAATACCTTTTCCCCCCAATGCTTCCTGCTTTTCCTTTTTGCCCCCTTGTCTTTTTTTTTTTTTTTTTTCCTCTTCCTATTACCAGTATCACTGGCTTCCTTTCCCCGTTTCCCGCGTCCTTCTACTCTGTGGCCTGCATGTCCCCTCGCTTCTTCCATCGCCTGAACTCTTACACTTGCCAGTGACTCAGACCTGGAGAAGCCTTGAATCGTATGAGGGATTTTTTTGTCTTGATTCTGGTCTTTGGTGCAGGATGTAAAGCGGTCTGATCTCCTGCCTGGGGCTGGAGGGGAGAAGGGAAGGAGGCTGGGCCGGAGACAGGTAATCTTCCAACAGGAGTCTCCACTCTCTTAACAAAAGGGGGACAGTTTCCTTTTGTCTGGGGCTCATGAGGGGCGTGTCTGGGCTGATGGCCGCCACCAGTGGCATGCAGGAGGAGGGGGCCCGCAGTGGAGGGTGCTTGAAATGTTTCTAATGGAACCTGAGCAATTCCTCTGTGTGCGCCGAAAGTAGGAGGGGAGGAAAGGAGGGAGGGAGGAGAGAGAAGTAGAGAAAGAGACCTTCTCATCGCCCTAAGCATCAGAATATCCTGGCCACTCCTCCAGAAAGGCCTCCCCCACTGGGAGTCAGCAGCCCATAGAGAGAATGGGGTGAGGGGAAAGTATTTGCGTGAGAATCTTCTGCCCACCTGCAAGGTTATAGCCACTGGCAGGAGAAGGACAATTGACAATTGTTCTTCCTCCAACTTTCTGCCCTGGGAAAGGCCTGTGGCTCCTTCTGTTAAGAGAGCCTTGAGGGGGTGCTTGGGGCTCTTTGTGGGTCCCTGAGGCTCTATTGAGACACTCTTTTGCGGCCTGTCCTCTGATCTCTCCGCCATTCCATGGAGTTTTGACCCCCAACCCCTCTCCAGGAGCCAATCGTGCATCTTGTCCTGTTTCCGTAACTTCTACATGGATCCTTCCATCTGTCATCTCCCAGCTGTGGGACTGTTGCTGTCCCCACCTCTATCCCTGACCCAGTTGTACCACCAGATTCAGATTCAACCCATATTGAGCACGTCTCTTCTACTGTGGCACTGTGGTCTGTGAAGCGGAACATGCCAGGATTCTCCAGGAGGCTCGTGTTGGCCATTTTCTGTTTGGTATCTAATATTTAGTATAAATCAGAATACAAGAAAAACACCTCAATGCCAAATATAAACTCACTTGTAGTTTTTAATGACCTCACCTTGACTTTAGAAGGCAAAATTGCCTCTGCAAGTTGGAGAGGCAGAATTTGGTACCTTATGTCATGTCGCTAAGCTAACATCTTTGGCTGATTGGACTGAAGCTGGTTATTAACATGATGTGAATTATCGGACACCACCCTAAGAGGCCTGTCTCTGATAACACCTGCCTTCTGTACTCTCACCTCTAACCGTTTCTTTCAGGGGTCAGCCATGAGCTCAGTTCACTTGAGATGGATCATTCAGGGCACAGACTGGGGTCCCAGGTGTTGGGCAGCCCCTGTCCCATTGTCAGGGTTCAGCACCAGCCCAGGGCTGGATGTTTTATTTTGGCACGCCCCAGGTGCTCTTCCGGGAACCTTTCTGCCAACATAAAGGCCACAAAGCACAGGGTTTCAGTTGGGGAAGAAAGGGGCCCGAGTGAGCAGTGACCTTTTTTCCGTTGCCAGCTGAGGACTGAGCTTCGCTGGGGGAGAGGGCGGCTGTAGGGATGGAGTTCTGAGTGGAATTGGATCCCGCTCTCCCTGTCTGCAGCCACATCCTTCCTCCTCTGCTTTTCCTTTCATATCTATTTCCTTCTTACTGCATTTCAAAGGCCTCAAGCATGGCTGCTCCCTAGCTCTTACTGGAGAGACCCCTTCAGAGGTGGGACTCCCCTCCCCAGTGCTCACCTTTTCTGCCTACTGTGAGGAAGGTCCCAAGCAGAGGACCAGAGCAGGAACTCCCTGGTGGGTCTCTTCTCTGTGACTTGATTTCCCCCAGGTGGCCTGCTTTTGGTAGAGCCCTTTGCTGTTTTTTGTTGTGTCCTTTCTTAGCTCTTTGCTTTTCATTTGGGTTTCTCATTTTATACTTCTGTACTTTGCACTGCTAGGGTTTGGGCCCTTTAGTCTAAATTGATTTGGGAGACAGGTAAGAAAACTAATCTCAGGTCAACTGGAGAGGGCAGATCCGGAGGAAGTGAAGAATTAAATGCCTGTGCAGTGGTGAGGGGCGTTGGTCAGATTCCTTGCTTCTGCTCAGAGGTAGTGTCCATCTTTTTGCCTTTGTCACTTCTCCCCGGGTCTGGCTGTTGTTTGTGGCTGCGTGTAGAGCTTGTCAGGCGGAGTGCTGTGACAGGAGGCTATTTTAATAAACTGTTGCAGTTTCTCGAGCCGAGCTGTGTTGCGTTGGCATCCCTCGTCACCGCTAATGGAGCGTGCGTGGCTGGGTGTGGGCCGAAGGAGGAGGCTGAGCTTGCTGGGGGAGAAGAGAGGGACGTGTGGGGTGGTGGCCTACCCCTTGTCTGAGAGTGCTCTTTCAGCAGCCAGACCGGGGGGCATCACAAGGTGGCAGTACCCTGGGCACCAGATCCCTGCCCTGGAAGTACTGCTGGCATGGACACTTTCTGAGCTCTTTCTTCTTATTTCTATTCATAGCACCGCAGGCTTGTGTGTATGTGGCCGGGGAGGAAAACTTCCACTCGCCCCTGTGTGCTCCATAGGAAGAAAAAAAAGAAAGAAAGAAAGAAATAGAAACAGAAAAAGAGAGAGTGTGCAGGCCCGAGAGAAAGACTGAAACCAAAACACAGAGAGAAGGCGCAGCTGCTTCCCCAAGGCCTTCTGGGGCTCCCGCCCGCCAGCCTGCCCGGAGTCAGGCCTTTATTTATTTATTTTTTCAGGCTTAAAAAAAATTTCTAGTCTTCCACAATCCCAGTCCCCCCCCATTGCCCCACCCCACCCCCAGATTTGCTGGGTGGCTGCTGCCAAATGGACCCGAGTGGGAGCCTGGAATGAAAAATTCATAACTGCTGGACTTTGCTTGTTCATTAGACGTGAACTTGTCGATTGGGCAAATTGTTTTTGGTCTCCAACTGCCGGGGGCTCTCCCCACCCTCCCGGCTCGCCTGGTTCCCTCCTCCCCTTAGACGCAGCCATTGGCTGCTCGTGGATGTCTCTTTGCCAAATAGGTGGATCCTTCTCTCTCTCTCTCTCTCTCTCTCTCTCTGTCTCTTTCTCCCCCCCCCCCCTTTTTACTGGCTTGGCACAAGCAAATGGATGGGGATTGAGCCTGAAAGGAGAGAGAGAGAGGGAGTTTGAGAGAGAGAAAAGGAGCAAAAAAAAAAAAAAAACACCCCAAAACCCAACCAGTGCGCACACACACGCGCACACTCACACACACGCCCCATCCCATCCACGTCCTCCCTCGATCCTCGATCTCTCCCTCCCCCCCTTCTTCCTTTCCTCCCTCCCTCACTCCCTCTCTCTCTTTTGCACGCGTCTGCCAGCAACGGTCTGCAGCCGGTCAGAACTCGTCCTCTTCCCCGGGAATCTGCGAGCTCCCCCTTTTCCTCCGATCAGGCAGCTCGAAGTTTACACCCCTGTGCCGCTGCCAAAGCCGAAAGCCTTTTTCTTCAGCTGCCGCTTTTTCCCTCCTGGGTTTTGTTTTTGTTTTTGTTTTGCACGGGGGTGGGGTGGGGTGCGTTGTTGGTTGCGGGGAGATGGTGGGAGGCTGGTTTTGATTTTTAAATTTTGCATTTTTTTCTTTCTTTCTTTTTTTTTTTTTTAACTGGAAGAGGATGCACAGGGGAAGAAATTGAAAAAAAATTTGTTGGCTTTTGTTTACCTGGCGTGTGTGGCAACCGGCTCGCTCCCTCTCTCTGCTTGCTATCCCTGACCTTTCTTTCTTTTTGCTCCTTTTCAAAAAAAATATTAATTTCCCCCTTCTGTGCAATGGAGCATGGGGGGGGGAGGAGGGGGAAGGGTTTGAGAATCCACCCAAGCCCAGCCCCTATTCCCCAGAACACCAATAATAACCCCCTTTAAAACATTTACCTTCCTCCCCTGCTCCTCCTCCTCCCCCCTCCCCCCACCCGCCCCCAACTCACAACTCTGTTGAGTCCAGAATCTCAGAATCGGGCGTTGGGCTTTGCCGGGTGCTTCAGATCAATGGTAATTATTTAATTTTTTCCAGTTTTATTTTTGTAAACAGAAATCAATTATTATTTAAACTTCAAACAAGCAAACAACCAAAAAAAAAAAAAAAAAAAAAAAAAACAAACAAAACCGAGAGAGCCCATCCTTCTGTCACCTGACTGAGTGGGAAAGAGGGTGAAGGGGTTGTGGGAGGCTGGGGAAGGGGTCGCAAGAAGACCCATGTAGCTTTTAACCCTAATGTGGCCGAGACAAGCACCTTATTTGTGCTAACAAGAAGTGTTTTGTTCATTATTACTGTGATTAACATTAGTATTGGTGTCGATAACAAAGCTGAAATCACATATTTAGGATTTAGGTCTGATTAAAAAATGCTGGGGTGGATGTTCCAACTGGATCAGGAGAAAAGAAAATGAAAACAGCCTGGGGAGAGGGAAGCCTGATCTGTTTCCTCACTCGCTTGCTCGTGGATGTCATTTTCTCTCTTCTTGGGGGCGGCCAAAAATCGACCGGTGTCGGGGACCAGAGGCGGCCCCGCACGCCCCCGCGTGTGCGTCCACGGGCGTCTGTGCAGACGGACATTGCGCCGGGGCGAGCTGACAGGAGTTCACGGCTGCGATAGAACATGGAGATGTCATGGGCGCGACAGAGCCTGGCGGGGATACCAGCAGCGTGTGTGTGTGGACGGCAACGTTGTCTGTGCGCGTGTGTGTGAGTGAGTGAGGGAGAGAGAGAGAGAATAGGTGTGTGTACAGGCTCCCGGTGCCTCTGTCTGGCTGCTGAGGCTGAGATGGGAGCAAGCGGCTGGCGAAGCTGGTGGTGGCTTCAAACCACACTTTTGTAGAACAATTGCAAGAGAAAATTGTTGGGGGGAGGGAGGAGGAGGAGAAGGCGGTTTTCCTTGTGCCCCCCCTTCTAACGCTGCTTTTCTCCTTCTCTCTTTCCCCCTCATCCCGTCTTCCCCTCCTCCCGTCCTCCCTCGCCCCGCATGCTCCCGGCTTGCCGCCTGCAGGATGAGTTCCACCCGTTCATCGAGGCACTGCTGCCTCACGTCCGCGCTTTCTCCTACACCTGGTTCAACCTGCAGGCGCGGAAGCGCAAGTACTTCAAGAAGCATGAAAAGCGGATGTCGAAGGACGAGGAGCGGGCGGTGAAGGACGAGCTGCTGGGCGAGAAGCCCGAGATCAAGCAGAAGTGGGCATCCCGGCTGCTGGCCAAGCTGCGCAAGGACATCCGGCCCGAGTTCCGCGAGGACTTCGTGCTGACCATCACGGGCAAGAAGCCCCCCTGCTGCGTGCTCTCCAACCCCGACCAGAAGGGCAAGATCCGGCGGATTGACTGCCTGCGCCAGGCTGACAAGGTGTGGCGGCTGGACCTGGTCATGGTGATTTTGTTTAAGGGGATCCCCCTGGAAAGTACTGATGGGGAGCGGCTCTACAAGTCGCCTCAGTGCTCGAACCCCGGCCTGTGCGTCCAGCCACATCACATTGGAGTCACAATCAAAGAACTGGATCTTTATCTGGCTTACTTTGTCCACACTCCGGGTAGGTCGTTCTCAACCATTTTTCCCCCTCATTTTATTTTACTTGCTGGCATTTGTTCTGTTTATTGTTCTCTAATTTCCAAGCGATAACTCGCCGCGGGCCTAACTGGTGTATGCCCGTCCTGCCGGGCCTGCAACACGTTCTATGGGCCCTTTTCCTTTTTCCTGTCTTCTGTCTCCCCCAGCCTGCTCCATTCTTTCTCCTCTGCTTCCTGGCCATGTTATTGACTTTGTGCATTTCCATCGTTGGAGGACTTATCTGATCAGAAAGATGCTGCAGGTCTTAGGATTGGGGACATGATGCCCCCAGAATTATCCATGATGGTGAGAGTTTGAGATGAACAACAACAACAGCACACCAATAGTTGCTCTTATTAAAATGAGTCAGAAGAAGTATTGAGGGGCAGGTACTAGTTTTCCTGCAGCTTCACCTCCAGTCCCAGGAAAAACTGGTTTTGGTACAAGCGGGATGGGCAGGAGTTGGTGGAGAGAAGGGGCATGTGAAACCCCGGGAGATGAGACTGAATGAACAGAAAAGAGGAGAGAAGACAGTAGTGGGCAGATTCTGCAGCCTAAATACTCAGGCGGGAGCTGTTTGGCTGGGATTTGGCTGTCAGAGAGTATGAAAGTAATTTGATTTCATAGAGAGTGAAAACAAGCACGAGATTCCTTGAGCTCTTTCCCTTCTCCTTATTTCAGCTAAAGTGGCAAGGCCTCAGGATGGATGCCCACAGCCCTGGCACTCTGCTGGGGAGCAGAGAGGCTTTCTCGGGGCACAAGCATGGCAGGGAGCAGCACTGCTGTGGAAGAGGTCTTAAGCAAACAAACAAACAAAAAACTCTGTAAAATCTCCTTTTCCTTTTGTGTTCCAAGTAGTTCTGCTTCTCCTCTTCGCTTTTCCAGTTTTACCCTGCATTTTGGGTCAGGGTGGTTTAGTTCTCCTCCTCTGTTCCTTTTTTTCCCTTACCCTTTCCCTTTTTATAATTTCTTTCCGCTTTTGTTTTCTTACAAATTGAAACAGAGATGGCTGGTTAATTTTTAGCCTCCACTCAGCTACGCCCAATTTACTGCCGCCTTTGAAACCTAAACGGGCGGCACTCTGTGATTAAGCAAGGCAGAAGTGTGTTTACATTATGCCCAACCAACTTGTAATGAGAGGGCTACCAAACCTTTCTCTGTGTGTGTGTGTGTGTGTGTGTTTCCTTTCCACCATTCCAGTATTTTTTCCCCTTCATTTCCCTTTTTCCTCTCTTTATGCGAATGTGAGAGAATGTGGCTTAACTTCAACTCTCGCAAAGGTTGTTTCCCGCGAGTGTGTGTCTCTGTGTCTTCCTTCCTGCCCATTCACAAAAAAGAAAAGCAATTCACAATGGCTATGGTCACCCCCTTGCCTGTTTGGGAAGTTGGGAGGAATGATATCTCTGGATCCAGAAATAAAATTTGGGTTTGGGGGTGCTTTCAGCACTGCGTCAGGAATGTAATCTAGATTAGAGTGCCCTGAGTTTATATGTTGGAGAACTGTGGAGAGGAGAAGATGGTATTGGAATTCTTGTCCTGAGAGGTTGCTTTGGTAACTGGTTAGAAGCAGGGGACACCACTCTCACCCCCCAAGTCCCTACCTACTTCTGTAGATCTTTCTAGGCCTGCACCCGGCCCTGTGTGACCATCGTGACCCGTCATACTGAAGGGCCAGGGGCCAGTCATTCCACCTCCCTTCATCTTGAATTTTTTCTTTTTTCTTTTTTTTGGAAAAGAGACTAAGAGGGAAAAAAAAAGTTATCCCCTCATTCTCTGTCTATACAGCAAGCCAAAGTGGGAGGGTGTGTGCCTGGTAGTATTGGAGGTGGCTGGTGGCTTGCAGAAGGCTCGGAGCCTCGAGCTTACCAGCGTGGCCATCAGGTACTCCTGCACAAGGGGATTCTGCACCTTCCAATTTTAGAACCAGGGGCTCGAGAGCATCTAAGATGAAAATCAACACTCATCTTCCTCTGAGCTGGCTTCCTCCAACCCCACTCTCTGACTGGATCCTTGTAGCCGAGTTGTTTCCCTGGCCTCTTTTATTTTAGGCCAAATTCTTGACTGCTGCCAGCGTGGGGCTAAGGTAGGATGAAAAGTATGTGAGGAAGGAGACCGTTTCCTGGCCAGAAGAAAGGCCCCCCATGCCTCCCTGCCAGCTTATGAGATCATTCGCCCAGGAATATGAGCGAATTCATACCCCATTCCATGTACCCAAGGCCACTGCTCTGGGCTGGGGCTGAGGCCGAGTCTCCTCTACAAAAGCAGAGTAGGGAACTAAGGGTGTATTCTATATTATTCAGGCCCCAGACTCCAGATAATTTCAGTGAAGGTAGGATTTTTCTCACTGGAATTGCTTTAGTTTGAGCGTGCCTTCCTGAAGTGAGTTGGGGCAAGTTGGTACAGCTCGGGTCACCAGTGGGCCGCATCACTTGTTCCTCTTTGGAGTTGGGTTGGGTGGTCTTGAGATGGAGCAGAACAGGCATGAATTCCTCCTTGAGCTGGCCCACTTTGCTAGAAAATGTCTTCTGTGGCTGAGCCACCAAACAGCATCGATCTGTGGGTACCACTTTATCCATGCCCATGCCTGCCAGACACACTCAGCAGAGTTGCCACTTGCTCCTTCCTTCCAGGATGATAAACTGGGGACAGGGGCTGGGATGGCACAGGCTTTGGACTCTGAAAGAAGTGTTTTTCCTTCTCTTAAGATAGGGCTGAAGAGCCAGATCTGGGCTGAGCTGGGGATCCTGGGTTTGATGACAGTAACATTGATGTGGTAGCACATGTGGGGGTGTGGCTTTGCCCCTAGGTGCCATTGTCACCCATGGCCTTCCTGGGCCCTTGTTATGTCCCAGATGAAGCTTCAAGAGTTGACACGTTTGAGAGGGATTAAAGGACGTGTGTTTGGCGTCGAAACTCCACTCCCAGAATACTGGGTCCAAATACAGAATACTAGGTCCAAAAGCCTGCCATGAGGCTGGCCTTCCTGCTGGGAAGAAGTCTCTCTGTGTGTTTGTCTGTGTTTAGGAAGGGAGGTTGAAGCAGGGCAGGGTCAGAAAGCACTGCCTTGGGGAGGAGGGTATCCATTTCCTGGTGATACCCTTCCATTCAAAGTGGGTATCCCAGAACAGGTGGCCGGGGACGGGTGAGCTGGGGAGGGCCAGGAGAGAGACCTCTGCTTGTGTGAGAAAGGATGGCCGAGCTGGCCTAGAACTGCTGCTAGAGCATCTCCAAAGTTTCTGCAGCACTCTGAAGGTGAACCAGTGCCTTCAGACCTTCCCTGACACCTAAGCCTTGGTCCTAGGAAAGAAAAAAAAAAATCTAAAACTAATAAAATACTTGAGCAAATGGAACTGTCAGCATCTCCCTGTCAGATCCCTCCCGTGGGCCTGCAGCGGAATCCCCACAAAGTCCAGGTATTTGAGTGGTGGCTCTTTTCTTTATCTAAACTCTTTAATGATGGAGAGCTTCCCACACAGAAGGAACCCCTGTGCACACACCACTAGTGCCAGCAATCACCAGATCACGGCCAATCTCAATTCAACCATCCTCCCAACTGCCCGCCCACGCTGAGTTATTTAGAAGATCCAGGCATTATAGCTTTTCATCTGTAAATGTTTTTGTGCACATCTCTAAAGATAAGGACTCTTGAAAAACTGAACCACAATACCACTATTATACCCATTAAAAATTTAGCATTTTTTTTTTTAGTATCATCAGAAACCTGGCTAATGTTCACATTTCCCTAATTATCACTTAATTTTTTTTTTTTTATAGTTTGTTTGAATCAGGATCCAGATAGGGTCAGTCCTGCATTGCGATGGGTTGATCAGTCTCTAAAGACTCATCATAATTTCTAGGTGGTCCTTCGCCTCTTCTTCTTCCTTAGTCTTTGTTTCTTTTCTGGCAGTTGTCATTGTTGTCGTTGAAGGAACCAGGTTGTTTGTCCTGTGGGGTTTCCTCAGCTGGACCCTGCAGGCAGCACTACCCCGGGTGATTCCGTGAGTGTGGTGCTCTGAGAGCAGATTTGGCCTCCCCACTCTACCTTCAGGTCCTGGGACAGCTGAGCTTGGCCTTACCTGTCGCAGGAAATGGGTTAGACCCTGAAGATTTATCTGAGTGAACTTTTTCACCTGTGGGGTTGCCTTCTCAGGTATGAGAGCTTCCGGGTTTTGGCACTTTAGTTTAGGGCTTGGGGCTTTGTAGCAAGCACTAATTTTCAGGTCTGAGGGAGGACTGCCCATCCACGTCCTTCCTTGGCGGTGAAAGGCATTGTTCAGCTGTGTCCATGCTGCCAAGACAGGGCTGGTGCCAGCGAGGTCCCCCAAGCCTGTGCTGGGTGCCCGACCCAACTGTTGGCTCTGGGGCTAGTTATGTGGGAGGGTCCACAGGAGCACCCGCCACTTTCTCTGGGTCCACCCCCACCGTGGACCCTGTGCCGCCTCATCCATTGCCTCCTTTTTTGAGGCCCAGAAATGCCACTGGTCTACGTCTTTGAGGCAGCGCCATCTGGTGCCAGGGCTGACAAAGACCGCGGGGCCGTGGAACTGACGCCTAAAATTAGCAGGATCTACAGATTATCTTTTAACCGAATGTAGGGTCCCCTTTAGAACATCCCGGAAGAGGTGTCACTGTCATTCAAAGGTCAGATTTGGTTGTAAAATTCTTCCATTCTTCCATGTCTAGCTTGTAGGATGGTTCCAGGGATTAAACCAGCTAATATGTAAAGATACTGGCACATAGCAGGACGGCAGCTGCTGTGATTGGGAACAATTGTTTTGATTTAGGGAGCCCAAGGCTGACTCTCTGTCACCTTTACTTGTTGGTCTTTCTTTTCTCTTAAGGGATGACCCAGGTGAAAGCTGATTTTTCTGTAACAGGACAGCATTTGAAATACCAAAGGCAGCTCTTATGTCTCCCTTCCACCCTTCTCCCCAGGAAGCTGTCTCCTCTCCAGCCTGAATATCACCAGTCCCTAATGCCTCCCACATTTCACAGCTCCTAGTGCCCTTGCCATTTTGGTCACCACCTCCTGGAGGCCCTCTGGTTTGTTTTGGTCCCTCTGATTCATAAAATTTCTGAAACTGGAGTGTTCAGAATTGAACACAGAAACTCCAAGCATGATCAGATCCTAGCCAGCCATGGTGGCTACATAATTTTCAGGGCCTTCCAGCTACATACTGTGCAGGGCTCAGTGCAAAATGAAAATGTGGGGCTCCTTGTTCAAAATTTTTAGGAATTACAGCATGACATCAGTTAGAGCATTTAACCAAGTGTGGGGGGCATGCAGGTTGCACACCCGTGAAGCTGGCCCAGGCCGCCTTTGTTTCGGACATTCGTGTCTGTTAATACAACTTGGGGTGCTGGGTCTGGGTGGTGTGGAACAATGATGGGGCTCAGGCTGGCCTCAGGGGCATGACCCCAAAAAGGAGAACAGAAATGCCCAGACCCAATCCTTACGGTTGGGCTTGGTCTTATTCTCAGACTCCTTTGACCACCTGCTCTTGTCCCTTTTGTTCATAGTGCTGTCCAGCCAACCAGTCAAGAGCCCCCATTGCCTACAACATGCAGGGGGTGTCTCAGTAGAGCGCTTGCTCTGCTGGCTGAATTGGAGGCTGTGGCGCAGGGGAAAAAAGAGTCACCTTTGTCGGAGCTTGAGCCAGCAAAGCGCCGACCGTGAACAAGCCAGAGGGGACCTAGAGGCCTGATCCCATAATTATGGGCATGGTGACCAGCTGTGCTCTATTGCCGACCCAGAGGAAACAGGGCTACTCTGCAGCAGGAAGGCTGGGGTCCAGACGTGCAGAAGGACTTCCTGAGAACTTGGTTTACTTTTTGGCACTTCCAAAGCATGGTGGAATTCCCTTTATCCATGAAATGCACACTTAGTCAACTTACTGTGAGCAAGGCCCTGGCCTAGGGATTCCTAGATCTCTAAGAATAAGACAATCCTGCATGTACCCGGCAGGCTTTGGCTAAAGGCCTCGTGATATCTTCTAGAAGGCTTCTTCCCGTAGGCATAGGCATGAACCTGCAGTGACCCATGCTGGAGGGGAGGAAAGGCCCAAAGGACCTTATTTGGGGGATAGCTCACAGTGGGCTGTGAAGTGGAAGGCAAGGTCCTTCTTGGCCACCCTCTAGTGTTGCAGAGACCTGGGATGCCAGAGGAAGAGTGGGTTAGAAGGGGTAATGAGGCAAGCGCTACGTTCTCCCTCTGTTCTGGTGTCCTGTAGCAGCTGAGCAGAGAGGGGACAGCTGAATGTCCCCCTTTCTGCCTAGGGAAGAAGGTGACTCCCTCCTCACCCCTTTTTCTCTTTGCCCTGTCCGTCCTGCCCCCACCCCACCCCGCCCCTCTGTCTCAGGAGCTGCCACGCTTCAGTTATTTTATCCTTCAGTGTCCGATTCAGAAGTCTTTTCAAAGGCCCCAGCCGTGTCAGCGCGCGGTGCTCGCACAAAAGGCCTCTTTGATTTCTTGTTTGTTTTCATTTGCCAGTGGAGGGGGAGGGGGGCAGGAGAGAAAGAGCTTCTGGGTTTTAAAATTTTTATTTGGGTTGCTTCATTCTCAGAGGAGTTGGCTCCTTGGAACTCCTTTCTGAGTTGGGGGCTCAGAGTTGAGCGGCGGCCTTCTGAAGAGAGGGCTAGTGTAGGAGTGGGGGTTGGGTGGAGCTCCCAGGGTGATAGGAGGAGGTGTAGGGGTTTAAATATAGTTATTGATTCACCCTACAAACACTTTGGGCAGATCTTATGTGCTAGGCCTAAGGGTAGCCCTGCCTCTTGGGTAGAGGAAAGGTCTGAGGTGTCTGGCACATGACATTCCTCTGTGTGTTGCATCCTTCGAGGAGGACTCTTCACAGCTGTGGATTTGCACAGTTGTGAACTTTGACTTTGTTATTTTTCCTTTTTTTGTCCCAGATTTCACCTTTGAAGGGGGTTCTACTAGCATACACACTTCTTGGAGACTCAATACTTCAGAATACAGGTTGGGGTTTCCCACTCTACATCAGAGAATGGGGGAGAGGGAGCGAGAGGTTTATAGAGCAGCTAGGTGTCTTCCTGGGAATGGTGTGCAGAGGACCTGGGCCCACAGCTTGTTTTGGACTTTGAGGGCAGGTCAGTGCTGCTGAGACCCTGGTGAGTAGGGAGTTGAGGCTGAAGAGAGATGGAAGGCCACGCTTGTCCAAGGTTTGGAACAAGAGACACCCAAACCAGTGCCTGTTGGGGTATGTACCTTAACACATGTGGGCACGTCCCTACATCCCAGTAAGAAGAGGTGCAGCCTGCTGGTTTACATGCCCTTGTGGAGGTCTAATTGTCAGGGCTTGGGAAGAGAGCGCCACAGACCGAGACTCGGGCAGGTGGTCACGGGCATCAGCAACAGGGAAGTGTGCCCACTGGGTGAGGGGGGGCTCGCAGGGCCTGGTTGGCAGACGGGAGGAGGAGGCTGGGGGGCTGAGAGATAGATAAATATAGCTGATGGCATTTCTGATGATAGGTTTTTCTTGGCACCAAGGGCACCGTGGAAAACAGCACGACAAACGCCCGGCCCTGCAGGCCGCTGTCGCCATTTTAAACATGTTTGAGTTTAAGGGTTGCTGGCGTTAGAGTGGGGTCCCAGGAGGCGGAGGGCCTAGGGAGGGGAAGTTTGGCTGGACTGGACCTTACCCGCCAGGTGCCTGGGTTCCTTACTTTGTCTATAGTAGATATCTCGTACCTTGTTTCCTGGCTCTTTGGGGATTTAAAAAATATTCTGGGGCTGCCCTTTGTGGGTCTGTCTCCCAAGTGACTTGTTTCACCGCCAGCTGCCATGGCCTATCAGTAGGGGGCATCTTGGCTCTTCTCTCACTCCTGATGCCTTACTGATGACATGGCATGCCACCACCACCCCAGTACAGGGCACTTATTAGCTGTTATTTGGGGACACCCAATAACTTAAGGGGCACCTGTTTGTCCAGGCTCCTAACAACTTCTTGTCCCCTGTGGGCATGCCCTTGGTCTCTATCACCTGCTTTAATTCCATTTTTCCATTGAAGGCCCTCTATGGCTTTACCACCAGGCTAAGTCCTCTCTATGTATTAATTGCCTGAATTCTCACCCTTATTCTAGTTTTAAACCTGTGCTTCTGGCTGGGTGTGTATGCATTCAGGTGACATGCATAATGTGTGTAGTGAGGAATCAGCAAACCAGACCTGGGGACCAGGGAGGCTTCCTAGAAGACGACCTGATTGACCTGCACCTTAAAAGACAGTGAGGAATTAGCTTGTTTTGTCAGCTGACTGAGCCTTCTCGGTGTGCCTGGAGCTGATTTCCTCCTCACAATGGTTGAGTGATATAGACAGAGCAGGTATTATTATATCTACTGCACAGAGGAGGAACCCGAAATACAGAGATGTCGGGGGACTCCAGTCACATGATGGGTTTCCGGCAGAAGGGGCCGTGTTCTAGGTCACTGAGTACCTCAAGCTCATTTTGAGGGCATTGCTGCTCCTTGAATTTCATCAGGATTACTGGCTTTGGCAGAGTCTCAGAGGAGAAAATCTCATGGGTCCCCGTTGGAGCCAGTTTCATCGTTGTGGTCTCTGTCGCGCTCTAGAAGAGAGCCCAGCTTGCGGCTCAGCTCAAGGGCTCCCCCAGTGGCTGAGCATGTGGGGTGGAAACAGAGAATGGGCACCTGGCCCTGTCCTGACACTGGCCTCCCTCCCTCCTGACAGGCCATGGCTCCCTGGATCCCTGCCTCCAACCTCGAGAGGCAGCATGCTAGCATAGATGGGCTGAGTCTAGCATAGACAGGGGGCAGGTTGGCTGAACGCTCTCACCCTGCTGCAGCCAGCTTTGCTTCTTTTCATACCTGCCTGGAGCATGGGGGAGGGATCCCACCTGACCTTTGCAGGTAGAGGGGGCAGGAAGTCTAGGTGTGAGGCCAGGCAAGTTCTGCTAGACCTTGGGATTCCTGATCCTTGCACTGTCACACCCTTTTCCTGGGAGTGTCCTTGGAGTCACAGTTTGAAATAAAAATGAATGTAATTATCATAATTAACTAGGTGATCGCTGGAAGTTTTACAGTAATCTGCTACTCATTGCCTTTTTTGCTCCTTCACATTGACTCTCACCTTTACCCTTTTCTTAAAGTTGGAAAACTCTCAGGCTGTGTGTATAAAAACTCTCCTAGCATGACTAGGGCTGGGTTCAGGGAGAGGCTGGCTTACCACTCTAGATTTTCCTCTGTGTCCATGGCTAATTAGAGGCTTACCTCTCACCGTTGATACCAGCTCCCCTTGAGCAGCATTTCCCAACTGCCGCACTGTTGACATTCAAGTGAGATCATTCTGTGTCGTGGGGGACTGTCCTGGACATTGTAGAGTTTTAGCAGAATCTCTGGCCTTGACCCACTAGAAATCAGTTGCACCTCCCTACCCAAGGTGTGACAACCAAAAATATCTCCAGACATTTCTAAGAGTTCCCTTGGAACAGAATCATGCACGGCTGAGAACCTCTGGCCTGGAAGAAACAGGGATTCAGACAGAATGCCACCTGCGTTCACCTCTTGCCTCACCACCAGTTTAGGTCCTCATTTACCTTGTGTTGAATGTCGACTGAACCTCTGAGCGTCATCTGCTCCTGTGTGTCCTGTGTTGTTTTCGCTTTTCCGGATAGCAGGGCCCTGGGCTGAAGCAGTTTGGGGGCTTTCCCCTTTCACTTCCCCCTGGCTGGAACTATAAGCCTGCCTCCAAGTCTGCTACTGAGTGATTCCTCTCTGATTTTTTTGCGTAGTGGTCTCTGTGTGCTGGGGCTGCTGATCTGGGGAACCGGACAGGGGATCTGCTACTGGGCTGACCCAGGCATGTGCAGCAACTGGTGATCCTGTGAGGCCCATAGCAGACCCCAAAGAACAGCAGACGTTTGTTTCTGTAGCATGAGACACAGAGACCAGAACTGTTGTCTGGGTCTTAGTACTACTCTTTTTAAATGATTTGATTTTTTTTTAAAATCATAGTAGTAAAACACATTTTTTGTAAAAATTTAAACAATAGAGAATGTGAGAGACAGACAAATTCCCCAAACTACTGTCCTGTGCCTGAGACAACTTCACTTCACAGATCCATGTCAGTTCTTCGAATTTTTTTCATCAATTCATATATCAAGTAACTTTTAAATATAGAGGTGTCTATTTTAAGAGCAGACGGTATATTTGGGCTAATTGAATTGGCTCCATCAAGTGCCATTGTGGTCTTAACTCTTCCCACCCCCTGCCTTTTGTACCGTCGCCCGCATCATCCCAAGTGCAGAGCCAATGTCCCTGTCATCTTTTCCCTGAGGTGACAGTTTCGGTGTGTCATTCCTGGGAGGAGTGACCAGCAGGGCATGTACTGGTGTCTGAGTGGTTAGGATCCCACTCTGGGGGATTCCTGCTGGTGGTGTAACTCCGACCACAGAAGTCAGGGCCTAAGCCTCAGCCTGCCCTGAGACCCCCGCCGAGGGGGCTGCCGCTGGAGGGAGGGGCCCCTGGGAAGTATCCTGCTTGGCTGCACCTGGCTTGGCCTCTGGAGTCAACTTCCCAAGTCTTCTAGGAAGGCAAGGGCACTCCTTCGTGTGGAGCAGACCCTTCGCCAACTGGCCTGGTGTCCGGGAGGCTTCCTTTCTTAAAATGGGGGGATGAAGTGTCAGTCATGCTTCCAGGATTTATTTCATCATAATTGTTTGTTTCGGTCTTAACGATACAGCAGAGAGAAGAGTGGCAGAGGAAGAAGAGCATCCTCTCCAGGCCAGGGGTAGGGCTGTGGAAATGAGAAACCAGACAAGATGGAGAAGGAATCCAGAGAGGGCTTTGCGGCTGGGTCTGTCAGTCTGGAGAAGGCTGCTCTCCAGACAGCCGAGAGTAGGGTGACACCTGGTGACTCTTCTGGACTGGGCGGAGCTGTGTGGAACGATCAGGAGATCCCCTGAGGCAACCTGCAGGAGGCCAGCCGGGTACAGCCCTTGGGGAGTGTGTCCTTATTATGCCTGCAGATTATATCCCCATTAGTGCATAATTATTATATAATGGGCGTTATTGCATAATGGCAGTTATATAACAGGTGGCCCAGAATACAGACAGGGGGTGTAATAAGTGTATATCCTCTGGCTATAAATAGCCACCAGCCCCACACCAAATATGTGGTCACACCAGAGCCACCTTATAAATACCCGTGCTGGGCTATAAATTTCTGAGCAGTGACGTCAGCGGGCATGGTACCTAGTTAGGAGGTGGTAGGAGGGACCTGCGGCCCCACCCGGACACATGACATCATTGTTTCCTTAGTAACAGGAATGCTCCCGGGGGACCAAGTGAAGAAAGGCCTTTAAAGGGAGGAGGCAAATAGATAGGAAGCTTGAGTCAGGGGTGGGTGCTAAGCCTGGGGCTGAACAGGGTGAGGTCTCCTGGGCAGAGTCCTTAATGGGTGAGACAGGCCATCTGCCCTTGGGTATTTGACCCAACCGGAAGCAAGGCAGTAGACTCCTTTTCCTTTCATCTTTAGGGGGTCTCAAGTCCCCTTTCCTGTGTGTAGCAGATTCTGCCAGGCTTGGCTATGTGTCAGGGAGAAGAGGGGAGCTACAGGGTCTTCCCTGTCCTTCTCTCTCCCAGGTGACCTCTACAGGGCTCTGGGGCCACTTGCTTAATGGAGACCCGACTTCTGTGCCTGGTCACATCCTCCCCAGGGCATGACCGTTTCCCCTACCAGACGTATTAGGCCAGTTTCAGCCTTAGTAATCTAAGAAATATGTGAGCAATTTGATGCGGATCTCAGAGAGCCTCGTGGAAGTAATGGCGCTGAGAGATGGCGCCTGGGAAAGAAAGAGGAGACAAGGATAGTATTCTGGCCCCAGAAGAAACTATGAGGTGGGATATAATCTTTTTAGGTACATGGGAAATTGCTTCATATAGGGTGGGGAAGAACTAGTCTTCAGAGCCCTGAGCATAGAGGAGGAAATTTGCCTTTGGCAGATGAGGGGATTGGAAGAAGGCTGGATGACCAGCTCGTCCTGGTTTGCTCAGAGTTTCCCAGTCCCTCACCTTGGGAAACCCCTCAGTCTCCGGCAAACCAGGGTTGTTGGTCACCCTAGAACAGTGGTTTTCAACCAAGGGCTATTTTGTCCTGCAGGGAACATTTGGCAATGTCTGTGAACACTTTTGGTTGTCACAGTTGTGGGGGGAGGGTGCTATTGGAATCTAGTGGGAAGAGTCTAGTGCATATGACAGTCCCCCAGGAACAAAGAATCATCTCGCCCCCAAACGTCACAAGTGCGGAGGTGGAGAAACCCAGCCTTAGAGGGAGAATAAGCAGACCCTGCTGTGCGTGGTCTCTCCTTAGGACGCCTCTTGCCTCTGCTAGCAGAGTGGGCTGCTTGGCTGCCTTCCTGAATTTCTTGCAGCTCTTGTTTTCTGTGCTTTGATTGGTTGCGTTTAGGGTTCTGTGGCCTGGAAACCTTTTCTAGGAAATCGTGTGGCTTCTGAGAGGGTCTTTCCCGTGTCAAAGTTCAGAGACCCTTTGAGACAGCGCCGTCTCAAAGTGAGACAGTGCTGAAAGCAAGCCCTGCCAGGCAGTGTGGTATTGGTGTGGATCCTTCATCTGTTATTTTATAAAGAATGGAAAAATCATCAACTACCTATCCCTTATTGCCTACCAAAGAGTTTCTAAAAGGCAAAACCTGCCTGTTTTCCCTGCCTTTCAGGCCAACTCTTCCCATATAGACCTGAACGGGCCACTGTGGCTCCTGGGGCTTCCTGAGCGTACCAGTCCCAGGGTAAGAACTCATTTCCATAAAAGCCAGTTTCCCAGACCCAGTGATCAGGGCTGGACTCTGCCACCCAAAGAAGCTTCCCAAATGAAACAAATGAGGCAGAAGCAGAAGAGAGCCAAATCCTATTCTGGCACATGGAGTTTACAGAAATCTAGGTTCTAAGTGTTCTCATGTCATTTATAGAAGTTTCCGTTTAGCCCGACATATGTGAAATGTAATCATGAAAGCATAGCAGATACTGTTTTTCACCTGCCTTTATTGCCTGTTTAGTTTACTACCTGGCTGCAGTTGACTTGGCGCCCTCTGGCCTTGACCACATGCGTAGCGTGGCCAACTGGGTCATCGTTTCTGCTGGCCTCGGACAGGGCCCACAGATGAAGGCCAGGATGGTGGTGGTGGCGCAGTGGTCTGGTCTGCACCAGAGATTTGGCCAGAGAGAGGGGATCAGCTGGGCTGTGGGCTGCCCCTGGTGTGTGTCAGGCCCAACTTCTGAGTTTGGACTTGAGATTGAGGCAGCTAATAAGCATGGATGGGGAGGAAGAGCCCAAGGGTCTGCATGCAAGGTCCTGCCTGCTGTGCCAAAGGGGACTCTGTGGGGAACAGTGCTGGCTCCGAACACAAAGGCCATTGCTCCATGGAGCAATAATCCTCAGGATATTGCCAGCCCAAAAGATATGGCCAAGACAGAGGCCCCTGCCCTGAGGACAATGACCAGATTTCTCTCACTTATTTATGGTATCGTGGTTTACAAAGTGGGCCCAGCACACAGATCTCTGGGCATAGTTTCAAGTACATGCATTTCTTTTAAATTAAACACCACACACATACACACACAGACACACACACACACGCGTGCGTGTAGGGTCTGTTCAAGCCGTGCTGCTGCCCAGGAGTGTTCCCAGCCACGTGGGACAGTAACTGAGGATGATGGTACTGAAGCCACTGTCTAATATTAGATTTTGTAACTCAGAGATTCATTAATATAATTACTCAGATGCCAGCCTGGCTTGGCAAGGCCTCTTGAATTGTGTTCCTCTTCAACAAAGCGCTCCGGCTGCAGAAATGCCCCTGGGGAGCCTGAGCTCTGCTACCTTGCCTGTGAATGGGGCAGAAGGCATGTGTTGGCCTCCTCAGTGCACCCTGGGAGAGGCAGTGCATCCCCATGGTGGCAAGTCTTACCTTTACGTGTCTTGTCAGGAAAACAGGGACCTTGGAGAGTCTGCTGCAGAAGGGAGCAATCTGCTGGGCGAGGCCCCGTTTCTATGCAAGTTGGCCCTGGGCTCAGCTGAGGGCCAGTTTATTTTGCTCCCCTGTGATACTTAGCATGCAGTTTTGTAGTTTCTCTTAGGCTGGAATCTTGGAGCTGGGACCGTGTTTTATCCGCCTTTGCATCTGTCTCTTGCCCAGCATATAGTTTTATAGGCTCCATAAACCCATTTTGAATATTGAATTACCTTCAGATGGGAAGCAGCCCATGGCCCATCCTTGAGATGATGTAAAGGCTCACGGTGGTATAAAAATCAGAAAGGGGGCTGATGAAGGAAGAGAGCCAAGATGGAAGAGTGGCAGGTGTGCTCTCTGAGTGGGCATTATGAGGGGACAATCCTGACAGAGGAGGGGCAGTGGAAGCTTCCAGAATGCTGGAAGGAGTGTGGCAGGCAAGTGAGAAGCTGTGGGTTAATGGGTTCAAAGAGAGAGTTTTTCAAAATATTTATTTCTATTTTATGTGAATGAGCTCTCACGAAAATGGGGAAGGAGCAGCCCTTAGCCCCTTCCTTCACCCCTGCCCCTGCTGGGTTCCTTGTTACAGGGGTTACTGCTAGGTGGGCTCAGCCCACCCCACCCTCTCATAGGCCTTTCCTTGGTCTCCTTGACTGTCCCTGCTGGACAGTCATCTTTGGGGACATCCTCCCTTTTGGCCACAAAGCATGTCCTCTCCAGACTCGGTCTGCGGAGCAGCCAAACTCACTCGTGACAGGGTCTCTTCCTGTGCCAGATCTTCCCTGCCACGCTAGCCTGGTGGATGCCCTGCGGCAGGGGTTGGCAGGGATCAGTCCTGGGCCCACTGAGATTGCTTGCCTTTTGCTCTGAGGCTCTTCCTCGCCTCCCTCCCTCTCCTCAGGAGCCCTGGCCTCCAGGCTCCTTGTGTGGACAGACTCATGGCAGCTCTTCCTGCCCTCCCTCTCCCGGAGACCCCTCCAGTCTGGGCCTCTCGGGTCAGAGCTGACTGCCGTCCCCCAGCTGGTACATGTGCTTGCGGCTCTGGTGGCTGGGTTTGGTTATTAACAATGAATTATTAAAGGAATGTGAATAGGGAGGGAGGTTTGTCTCTCACACACTCGCGCACACACACAGCCACTTCTCGAAGCAGATCTTAAAGTTGCTTCTGCTGCCGCTGCTGTACCTTTGCTTACCTCAGATCTTAGAACTGTTTCCAGTAGTTTTTGAGTGAATTCCCAGCTCTCCCCTTTCCACCTTAAGACTCTCTAGATAGCTCCTTCCTCCCCTCTCACCTGGTCCCAAACCTCTTTCCTCTGGCTCCATGTGCCAGTTCTTGACTTTCTCTGAGACCGGTTTTCCCCTCTGAAGTCCTCGTTCAGTGGAGGGGTAGCTAGAGGCCCACCAGGTACCCAGTCTTGGTAGTGTCACATGCCACAGCATGACAGTAACATGAGGACATCTCCCTCCTTGTCACCACTCTTTGGGCTGGAGTCCACTTGAGCATGAAAGTTCAGGAGGCCAAGCCCGCCTCTCACAAACTCTGGACGCACAGGGGCTTAGTTTCACGATCAGCTTATTATGTTGTTCTATGATTTGGAGAGTGTGCCTGGTACATATAGTCCCTCATCTGTCCACTGTTTTAAAAAGGTTATTTTTCTGATTATAAGACTACTGCACATTCATAATAAAAATACAAAATTAGCATGAAGTCAGGGGGTGGAAATAAAAATTATTACAATTCTGCCACTGAAATAACTACCATTAACTTTTGTTGCATTTTCCCTTACTTATTCATGCACATATTTTATTTTTACTGGAATTTATGGTATAGACACTTAGGGATGCTGCTTTTAAAATTTAATACTGCAGGGCGCAGTGGCTCACACCTGTAATTCCAGCACTTTGGGAGGCTGAGGCAAGCAGATCACGAGGTCAGGAGTTCAAGACCAGCCTGACCAACGTTGTGAAACCCCGTCTCTACTAAAAATACAAAATTAGCCGGGCGTGGAGGCACACGCCTGTAATCCCAGCTACTCAGGAGGCTGAAGCAGGAGAATCGCTTGAACCCAGGAGGCAGAGGTTGCAGTGAGTCGAGATTGTGCCTCTGCACTGCAGCCTGGGTGACAGAGCCAGACTCCGTCTCAAAAAAAAAAAAAAAAAAATCAGTACCATTGTGTATTCTACCACGTCACTATTTTTCAAAACCTAAGTTTTAGTGGTTTAGCATCTTTTCTTTTTGTTTTGTTTGTTTGTTTGTTTGTTTTTTGAGATGGAGTCTCGCTCTGTCGCCCAGGCTGGAGTACAGTGGGGGGATCTCGGCTTATTGCAAGCTCCGCCTCCTGGGTTCATGCCATTCTTCTGCCTCAGCCTCCCAAGTAGCTGGGACTACAGGTGCCCACTGCCACGCCCGGCTAATTTTTTTTTTTTTTTGTATTTTTAGTAGAGACAAGGTTTTACTGTGTTAGCCAGGACGGTCTTGATCCCCTGACCTTGTGATCTGGCTGCCTTGGCCTCCCAAAGTGCTGGGATTACAGGCGTGAGCCACTGTGCCCAGCCTTAGCATCTTTTCTTATTAGCTGCATTACCCCTAAATTGTCAACATTTCTAATGACTTCTGTCCCCTATTCCTTTTGAAAATGAGAAATTATCTCTTATTATAAATGTAATAGGTGCTTACTGAAAAATCAAAAAATGCTTTTACATGCTGTTTTTTTTTTTTTTTTTTTTTGGAGACAGTTGCTCTGTCATCCAGGCTGGAGTGCAGTGGCACGATCTCAGCTCACTGCAACTTCTGTCTCCAGGGTTCAAGCAATTCTCATGCCTCAGCTTCAGGAGACGCTGGGTTTACAGGTGTGTGCCACCAAGCCTGGCTAATTTTTTTGTAGTTTTAGTAGAGACGGGGTTTTGCCATGTTGGCCAGGCTGGCCTCGAACTCCTGGCCTCAAGTGATCTTTCCGCCTCAGCCTTCCAAAGTGCTGATATTACAGGTGTGAGCCACCATGCCTGGCCTGAAAAAGAAAAACATGCTTTTAAACAGCTTCATGAGATTTCATCATGCCAGAGTTGATGTAAACCCCACCCCACCCCCACTGAGGCCTTTGAGTTGTGTTGCATTCATCCCCATTGTAAATTCTGCTAGGATGGACATCCTATTGCACCAAGCTTTTTAGCTCTATTTGTTACCTTCAGATAATGCTTCCTAGCGGTTGAATTACTAGGCAAAAGGTATAGACACTCTTGAAGGCTCTTCGTCTATCCTGTTAAATTGCCATATGGAAACTTGACACCCTCAGGCAGCACACAAGGATCCATCTCACTCTGTCCCTGTACCCTGTTCCTATTCCCCAGAGCCTCAGAAAGATGTTGCCGTCATTGTACATATCGTGTACATTTCACATACATGGCATGTCAGGATGCACTTTTATGAGTGAAGTCTCCCATCCCTGTCATAGGTGTATGTCCCGTTCCCATATTTATTCTCTGCATCAGCTTACACATTCCTTGATGGACACATGGTGTTACCCACTGTAAAAGCTAGTCATGGACATCAGCCCACGTTCTCACACCTTCAAATCTATGTTTTTATGAATCTGAGGTGCCCCCTTCCAGGCCTCTGCAGCCACTTCCTGTTAGCACTGCTAGAAGGGGAGGGACCCTTGGGGGTCCCTGTGGCATGGCAGTTTCCCGTCAGCTCCTGGCCCTGGGACTGCAGAAGTGGCTCTTGAGGCTGTCTGGTGGTGAGCAGGTGCTGGCCATGGTATCTTAATGGCAGCAGCCCCCAGGTCTACTTCTGAGGTGCAAGCCCATGCTGGCCACCAGCACATGCCAGACAGCTCCTGAGGAAGCAGCTGCTGCTGACACCTGAGGCCAGCCACGCAGTCTGCCACCAGGCCCCTAGGGCTGCCAATGTCACACAGGTCCTCCCAGGACTTGAAGGGGGACTAGGGGAGGGTGAGCTGTTGCTGTGGGCTGTAGACTTTGACATCACCGGTGGATACCCCCTCTCTCACCCTTGCATCCCAGACAGTGTCCCCCAGGGCCATGCAGGCAGGGACACACAGCCCCCTTGTGCCCTGCCCCAAGTCCCTGTGTGTAAGTGAGCATGCTCTCATCAGGCTTGGTCCCCACTGCCATGGCACTCTTTCTATGTGCCTGAATATGCATGCTTATTTGCCTTGAAAACTGGGCCGTAGGGCCAGGTGTGGTGGGTCATACCTGTAATTCTAGCACTTTGGGAGGCTGAGGTGGGAGGATCATTTGAGCCCAGGAGTTCGAGCCTGGGCCACATAGCAAGACCCCCATCTCTATAAAATAAAATTAAAAAAAAAAAAAAGAGAAACGAGAAAATCGGGCCTTACATCATTTTCTATATCCTATTCTGCCCATGGAAGCTTAAGTGTCTGCAGCCTCTGTTGACCCTTGTCCCTCACCCTTTTTCTGTGATACTCCATCTTACCCAGAACCTGACTGTCCTTAGGCCCTGGGTGGTGGGAGCTGCCTCAAGACTCCTGAGGCCCCAACAAGAGGCTTTTGAATTGCAGCAGTGGAGGTGGGTAGCTGTGTAGGACAGAGGGAGGCGACAACATTGTCTCCCCGCTTTCTTCCTTCAGCTGGGGCTGTGGCATGGCAGTGTGGGCCATCCAGTGTCTAGAGGGCTTGTGGCCATGTAGTCGTGGGTGGGATGCATATGTTCATGAGGTTTGCTCTGTTCTTTCCTCTGCAGAGTGTTCAGGATGTGCTAACCTGCGGGTGTCTGTGTGGGTGTCTGAGTGTCAGGAGGTAGGTGTCTGTGTACAAGTATGGGTTGGGGTGTGTGTGTATAAATGTCAGCTTAATTCATACCCCAAGAACGTAAGAGGAAACTTCTCAGTCATGAGGTTCAAGTTCTTGTTGCTCCTATGACCTGTAGTAGGAGTGCAGTGAGTAGGGGGCACAGCAGGTATGTACCCCCTGGGCCCAACTCTGACCTGCCCCCTGTGGCCTGTAGCTTCTGAGTCAGAGGGCGTGCGTGCTTGCCGAGAAGTGTCAGGCCTTTCCCGTTCGCTCAGCAGCTGAGCAGTTCCTTTCTGGGGTTCTTTGTGAACCTGCCTCGCTATTAATCTACCTGTTAGTAAAAGAGATTACAATTGCCGTAATTACAGGGCACTGCGTCTCCATCGTCATGACTGAGCTGAGTGAGAGGCAAGGGGTGGGGGGAACCCAGCCCCACAGGAAGCTGCTATTAAAAGCCCTCTGTTTGGATATGGCACAAGGACAACAACCCTTCCTGGGGGCTAAGGAGATCTGGGACAAGAGGCAGGTCAGGTCCCGGGGGTGAGGAGTGGGCCAATGTCCCACTGCAGGCTGTGGGATGACACGGGATGACTGCAGGACTGAGGATGGTGAGAACAGCGGTGGCCCCCTGGCAGCTCAGATACCTGGGAGCAGCACAGGGCTCAGTACCCTGACCACATGGGCTCCATGCTGAAGGCTGCTTTACTTTTGGACAGGCCTTCACCTGCATGGAATGGAAGAGACCTGGTGGCACTTGTCAGGGTGAGACAGTGGCTCTCTTCTGAGGGAGCTCCACAGCCACCATGGATTTAGGTGGACAAACAGAGGTATCCTGGTCTGTGCCTAGCACGGGCCCCAGAGCTGTGTGTGATGCGTGTGCTCCTGATAGCACAGGGGTTCTCAGTGAGGGTGGTTCTGCCCCCAGGGTATATTTGGTAGTGACTGAAAACAGTTGTGGTTGTCACTACTTGGGATGGGGTTGCTACTGGCATCTCGTGGGTCAAGGCTGGGATGCTGCTAGCTGTCCTATACTGCACAAGATGACCCCCCACAGAAGACAGTATCTAGCCCCAGCATGAGGGGTAATGAGGTTGAAAAACCCTGACTAGCCAAGGAAAGGAATGGGAGCAGGGCAAGTCAGGCCCAAGGAGGGCTCTAAGAACTCCCTGGTGCTGAGTCTGGCGACCTTGGCCCACGGTGCTCAGCAGTCTGTTGCCAGGGAGGTAGGAGAGAGGGGCAGCAGGCACACTGGGTTGACAGCTGCACTGTGTTGACCCCATGGCGGGCATCAGGGGACCACAGGCTGTGGTTGCGCCTGTCCGTTCCCCCTCCCTTTTCTGGTAGGCTTCTTCCTCCTCCAGGACCCAGGATTGGAGAATTTGCTCTTGCCCGCCTCTCGATGTCCTTGTTGCTGACTGAGGCACCTGGGAGTGAGGGGCTTGAATGTTCTTCCCCAGCTTGAGCCCCGTGGGCCCCTCCAAGTGGGAGGGGTCCAGAGGAGGGTACGCAGAAATGGGAAGGGCTGACACTCTACAGCTTCCATCCTGCAAGGACACAGGCCCCACCCTGGCTTTTCCCTAACACACGTCTGGCCTGCTCTGAGAAATAGAGCTGGGTGGGGCAGAGGCCTGGCAAGTAAACCCATTTGCTGTTTTCTGGATGGAGTGTAGGAAGCCTCCTTCCACCATTCATTCCTGTTGACCAAAGGGGCATCCCTGCAGGCACTCCTGCCTCCTTTTCCACTTTTGTTTTCAACTTTGACTCCCACTACCAAGGAGTTCTTGGGAAAGAGGGTAGGCCTGTGGGTTAGGAGGGCACCGTGGAGGGTAGTCTGTGGGGCTGGGTGAGATGGGTGTGGGAACGCAGCCCTGCGTTTAAGGGTATGTGTGCTGCCTGCTTGCTGTGGGCAGGGCGTCTTCTGATGCCCTCCCAGCCCTCAGGCCACTATGTCTTGTGTTTTCTGCAGACAAAGCATGGAGATTCTCAGCTGTTGTGAATTCTGCGTTTCACACCGAGTCCCTAATAGTGGAATCGCGTTGCCTTTCCCCCCCCTTTTTTTTGCCTTGACAGCTCCAACCTTATAATTTTACCTTCTTTTTCCTTGCATATGCTCTTTTTCTTCCCTTTCCCGTTCCTGGGGCTTTTGCTGTTCATTGCTGGGGACCCCCTTTAGGAGGGATTGCTCCTGACAAGAGGGGAGGGGCTTCCTGTCAAACATTGGGAGTTGATGTTTTGTTTGGTAAAATGTCTGTAAATAGGCTGTGAGGCAGTGATTCTACATGGATCCCTGTGTATGACAGCATCTTTTTGTATCTGAGCATGTCTCCAAGCATGTGAATGTCGAGAGCAGAGAGAAAGAGAAGGGAAGAAGAAGGGAGGAGAGAGAAGAGGGATGGTGTTTGGGGGCATTGGGATGGCTCTCTTCCTTCTTGGCCTAAATCACACATCCTGATCAGGAGAGGGTCAGAGTTCCAGACTCTTGAAGAGTCAAGAAGAACATCAGAAGTGAAGCTACTGCCATCCGAGGTGGCTCTGGGTTGGCTATTCACAGAGGGCTGGAATGGGATGATGGGGCTGTACTCCCCACTAAGGCTGTCAGATCTGGAACTTGACCTTGAAGTCTAGTTATCCAGGGCTCTTAAGGCTCTGAGTGTAGGTCATAATGGAGACTGTTTGTCCTGCCCAGCATCAACGATGAGCCTTGGATTCTCGGGATCAATATCAATCTTCCACCATGAATGGGAAACCCATTTCTCCCTGGAGACAGGTTCCTCTGCAAGACCTCTTCCTGATTCTTTTTTCTTTCTTTCTTTCTTTTTAAAAGTAGGATGCCTTGTTGCTTTAGATGGGCGCCTTTATTAAGCTTCAGGTGGCTTACCTATCCTATGATTTGATTTACAGCAGACTCATTAAAAACATTGGTCAATTTGATTTCAAAAACGTGGCCACATCTGTTTTCCCGCCATCAGCTTTCCAGACCACAGAATGCTCTGCTTTTGAGCTGCTCCTCAGCTGACACCCTCCCTGAATCCATTTTGAGTTGCTCTTCCCTGGCCCCATTAGAAAATGTCGGCTCTCACTACACCATGCTTGCGAACAAAGGTGCAGAATGATTTTGGCTGCTTTGTCCAGGAAATAAATTCCTCTTCAGTGCCAGAAACCATTGAGTGGTGCCATGTGTTGAGCTCTAGGCCCCAGAACTGTGGGCAGGGTTATTGCTCAGGGTGAGGAGTGTGGAAGCATAGGATGTGGAGGCCATTGGGAGGAGACCCTTACTTCCCGGACATCGCCACGTACCTTGGGTCAAGAACCTGAGGACTTGCCATGTCCCCTGCTCGCTCTCTCCTGGCTTTCCATCTGCAGTTGCCTGTGATATGGCTGGTCTGTGGACTTGGGGAAGAAGGCCTCTCTCTTTGTCCCATGGTGGCAGCATCCCGCCCGGTTAATTGCATGCATCCTTCCCAGGTCCTCTTGTTCTGTCTGCTCGATGAAGGTAAAAGCTGGTTTCCCTGGGGTCTGCCCATGCTCTGCTTCTTGACCTGTGTTTTCACCTGTAATCAGCAATGCCACTTGTCAGTGTCTCTGAACCCTATCTCATTTAAGCCCATAACAGTCCAGTGAACTCAGCACTTTTATAATCCTTGTGTTATGCCTAGAAGCTGGCAGATGGAAGAACCTTGCTTAAGGCCACCCGCTAGTGAGCAGCAGCCCTGGGGCCTGTCCCTGCCCTGCACATCTGCCCCTCACTGCTGATCACCTTGGCTTATCTCAGGGTCTAATTTCTCCTTGTGAACTCTAAACTCTTCTTTCCAGCTACAAGGCAGACGCCTTGTTGACAGCTTGCCCCCATATCCACAAGGTACCTCCCTGTACTCCTGGCTGCCCTCTGCTCTCTGCTCCATTCCCTGTCTTGGCTGTGGGCATCACCACCTAGCCAAGCACTTGAGCCCTCACAACCAAACTAACCACAGGCCCGGGAGAAGCCTGAAGCCTCCCTGCCTTTTCACCACCACTGTGTTTTCTGAACTCTGTCTTCTCCTCTCTCTTGTATTTTTTTTTTTTTAATTCCCCATCTCTTCAGGTTGGATTTGTATTTTATTAAGATATAATTCACATAATAAAATTCACTATTTTAAAGTGTACAGGGCCAGGCATGGTGGCTCATGCCTGTAATCCCAGCGTTTTGGGAAGCCGAGGCAGGAGGACTGCTTGAGGCTAGGAGTTCAAGACCAGCCTGGGCAACACGGAGACCTCATCTCTGCAAAAAATAAAAAATAAAAAAATTAGCAGCTAGGAGCAATGGCTCACGCCTATAATCCCAACACTTCGGGAGGCCAAGGCAGGCGGATCACTTAAAGTCAGGAGTTTGAGACCAGCCTGGCCAGCGTGGTGAAACCCCGTCTTTACTAAAAATACAAAAAAAAATTAGCCAAGTGTGGTGATGCAGCCTGTAATCCCAGCTACTCGGGAGGCTGAGGCAGGAGAATCACTTGAGCTCAGGAGTGAGAGGTTGCAGTGAGACGAGATCGCATCACTGCACCCCAGCCTGGGCAACAGAGCAAGACTCTGTCTAAAAAACAAAACAAAACAAAAATTAGCCATGTATGGTAGTGGTGTGCATTTGTAGTCCTAGCTACTTGGGAGGCTGAGGCAGGAGGATTGTTTGAACCCAAGAGTTTAAGGTTGCTGCAAGTGATGATCACGCTACTGCACGCCAGCCTGGGCAGGCAACAGAGTAAGACTTGCCTCTAAAAAATATAAAAACAAATAAAAATTAAGCGTAGGATTCAGTGTCATTTAGTACCTTCACAATGTTGTATAACCATCACCACCATCTAATTCCAGAACAATTCCATCGCCCCCAAAAGAAACCCCATACCTATTAGTAGTTAGTCCCAATTCCTCATTCCTCCTAGGCCCTGGCAACCGCTAATCTGCTTTGTTTCTATGGATTTGCCTGGTTTTGGATGTTTCATATAAATGAGATCATACACTATGTGGTCTTCATGTCGGGCTGCTTTCACAGAGCATAATGTTTTCAAGGTTCATGTATTTTGTAGCAGCAAGTATCAGTGGTTCCTTTTTTTTTTTGAGACAGAGTCTTATTCTGTTGCCCAGGCTGGAGTGCAGTGGCGCAGTCTCTGCTCATTGCAACCTCTGCCTCCCGGGTTCAAGCGATTCTTCTGCCTCAGCCTCCTAAGTAGCTGGGACTACAGGTGCCCCCCACCATGCCCAGCTAATTTTTGTGTTTTTAATAGAGGTGGGGTTTCACCATATTGGCCAGGCTGGTCTTGAACTCCTGACCTCATGATCCGCCCACCTCGGCTTCCCAAAGTGTTGGGATTACAGGCATGAGCCACTGCACCCAGCCAGTTCCTTTTTTTTTAAGGCCAAATAATATTTCATCGTATGGCTGTGCCACATTTTGTTTATCCATTCATACATTGATGGACATTTGGGCTCTTTCCACTTTGTGGTGATTGTGAGTAATGTTGCAATAAACATGCATGTACAAGCATTTATGTGGATGTATGTTTTGGATTCTCTAGGGTATATACTTAGAGAGGAATTGCCCTGTCCTAGAGTTTCATAACTGCCTTCCTTGTCCATCTTGTCTGCCCAGCAGTGCTGTCCCCTTAGTGGACACCTAGGGCCTATCTGGGTCAGGCCCCTGCTGACTCTTCCATCACCACATCCCTTCACTTCCCCTATACTGTGTATTGCAGCATTTGGAGCTCTCCATAGCCCCTGAGTGTGCTGTGCTGTTCCTGCCTCTGGGCAGAATTCTGCTCATGTGTATCTGGCGTAGCCCCTTCCCCTTTTGTCTGACAGCCTCTTTTTACCCCCAGCCTGGCTGTCACCTCCTTGGTGCAGCCTTCTCCCACATCACTTCTCATCCTCTGAGGCCAATCCCCTCCCTCTGAGGGGGCCTCCATTTTGTCCATTACACACCAGCTTTCGGCTGCAGGGGGGTTTTACCCAGGCAGCTTCTCTGGCTCTGTATCTGTGTGATACCTGGCATGTAGCAGGTAATTGGTGCCTAACAAACACATGTGGAATTAACTTTAAGGCACTGCATGTGCTTTTCCAAGTGTGCATGTCACAGATCTGTGTGTGACCCACACAGATTTGTCTGCCCCTGCAGACATATAAATGAATATAGAATCAAGGTGTACCTACCATTACTCTCTGGACCCCTGGGTGTCAGTGGCCTCACAATTGCTTCTCTGTGACCCAGACAGGACTTGGAGAGCTCCAGAGTGATTCTGAGGAAACCCAGTCCCCTTTAACCCAAACAGGTGACTTACTGTTCCAGACTGCTGGGGAAGCTCTGGTCACAGGGGACATGTGACCTGTCTTTTGGCTCTTCCCCTTCACTCCTCTAAGCATGTGGCTGAGTAGTCTGCAGGCAGACGGCCTGTCCCTTCCGACCATCCAGACCAGCTCCCTTAGAGATGGCCCTGGGCAGGGAGAAGGCAGGCCCCAAAGCAGCCTCCAGGTCCCGGGAGAAAAGCATAGTTGCTACCCTGGTGGTGTTGGTAATGACTTGGCAGTGGAGGGAAGAGGGTGCATACCTTCAGGAGGAAAGTAGCAGGGGAGCCACGAAGCAGCTGCCCCACGGCTTGGGTGCTGTGTTGCAGATCTCATCACTGAAAGTGTGGCTAAGGCTGTCCCTCCAGGTGTTTGGGATGCTGTCTGGCCCCTATACCAGCCCCTCTCAGGGCCAGAGGGCGCTAAATGAGTCACTCAGTTCTGGCTTTGCCAGGTGGCCCAGGGTAGGCGGACGCCTCAGATGGGCACATCACGGTGCTGCCAAAGACTCAAGGAGGAAGAGGGGTGTGTCTGGCCACTATCCAGGGCTCACTCAGGGTACTAGGAATGGGAGGGAAGAGGAGGGGAATGCTCTCTGACCTGATAGCATTGCACAAGTCAGCCGTCCTGCAAGGCGGCTCTTTGCTCCTTTTCTTCCCTCTGGTTCTCCCCTGTCCTTCTCTAGCTGGGATTCCAGCTCTAGTCAGCCAGTGACATCTCCTCCGCACCCAGGCCAGTGAGCCAGATTTTTTTCCAAGCCTCAAGTCAGGCAGGTTCGGGGAGGAGACAGCCTCTCAGGCAAGTGAACTCCGGAGGCCCTTCCTCGTAGAAGCCCAGCCCTCCTCCTCCTCCCTCCTTGGCCCTCTCCTCTCCCTGGGCCTCTTCCCCACGTGGCTCATTACAACTCCAGTTGTTCAGGTCTTGACCTCAAGAGCCTTCCCTATTGACCCCTGACCAGCGATACTAATCTGTGTCAACAGGCCCCAGGGGTTAAAGAAACACAACCCGCCGCTGCCGCCTTAGCAGGTGCCTGGAGGGGGCGGGGCGGCTCCCGGGAGCAGCCGGGCGGCGGCGGGAAGGCACTTCTTAGGCACCGCCTCCTCTTCACAGTGCCCGCCTTCTCTGCTCCGACTTCTTGCTCTCCTGGTTTCTCCACTTCCTTTGCAGACCTCCCTCCTGCCGATTACCCACTCCTCTGTGCCACCACTTCCCTTCTGTCTTTTTTTCCTTTGCTGTCCACTCTGCTTGCAAGATTTGAGACCAAACGCCCGCAGGCATCCAGGTGGTGCCCGGGTTGATATGCAGCTGCCTGCCCTTGCACCTCTGGGGACTTTGTTAAAACGCAGGTCCTGGGGCTTGTCCAAGTGGGTAGGTCTGGGCAGACTCGTGAATCTGCATTTCCACCTAGTACCCAGCTGCTGTTGGTCCTCCAGGCTGTCCCCCAGCCTCTGCCAGCTGCTCCTTTGTCTCCAGGGATGGAGCCATCCTTAGGAGGCAGGGGCATACTCCTGGCCCTCTAGGCTGGGGGTAGAGCCCAGATGGAAGCCCACCTGGATGGCACAAACCACCTGAGTGATCCCCCTGTTCTCAGAACACAGGTGGGTCACCTGAAGATGTCCTGGTGACGATGCAGGAGCTGCCAGGCAGGGCCACCGTGAGTCACTGGGGGTCATGCCAGTGAGCTTCCTGCGTTGTTGGCTCTGGCTCTGCTGAGAGCCATGTCAGGGTGAAGGGGGCACACTGCTGGCTTAGATAAGACAATCCAGATTCTCTCAGAGAAACAGTCGCATGTCAGACATGCGCCCTTTCTTGGGATGAACCTAGAGTTGTTCATAGCCTGGCCTTAATCCTGCCGATTGCATATACTGTGCTCATCTCGACCCAGTTGAGGCTGCACTTCTGTGCTTCTTGGGACGGCTCCAGGGCCATGAGGTTGGCACCCCCTGCACCCATCCACACACACAGACCAGAGGAGCGAGCATCATGGGGACAGGGACATTAATCACAGTTCCTGTTCTGCCTGGCACTGCAGCCCCAGTCCCCAGGAGTCTGTGTATTCCCATGTTCCCTTCGTCCTGCTCACAGGGAGGTGGAAATCCAGACAGAAACCTGCCTTCTCCTCCATCCCCACTTGAAGCTGCTGGTACTGCTTCTGACCATCCAGCCTTAAGATGTCCCTTCCTTCCGTGGGGCCCCACAGCCACAGGCTGCCCCTCCTGCAGACTGCACACATGTCTGGCAGGAGATGGCCCAGAGAAGGTGCTAAGCAGAATGCAGGGTAGGGCTCAGCAAGGTCTGGTGTGCTGAGTGGGTTTAGACAGTGTTTTATGGGGGTCTTTCTTGTAGGTCCAGGAAACCTAGATGGCAGTCAGGCTGGCTGAGGGAGCACCCTTGGGTGCTGCCCTCTTTCTGAGTGCTCTGCTTCTCTTTGACTTTACTCTCTGTCCCTTAATCACCCCAACCCACCCCTTTTCCTTCTTCCTCTTGGCTGTAGCTCCCTCACAGGGCTGGGGAGCAATAGACAAACTCTCCAAAAAAAATTTTTTTTAAGTTTCCCAAACTTTTCCAGATGCCAAGAAGGGGCCAGGGAAACTGTAACTGCAGAGGGGGGAAGGGGAGAGGAAATGTTCCAAGGCCTTCCCTCCCTTCCGCTTGGAGGCAAGGATAACTAGGGGAGCAGGGTGACTCTGGTGCCCTCAGACAGTCCACCTGGAAGGCAGAGAGGCCCCTAACCATCCCATTTTTGCTACCCCCAGCCCATCCTCCATCCTTACTCCCAAAGGCCCCAGCAGCATGTAGAGGTAGAGGCAGAGAAGGATGTCAGTGGGGCACCTAGGAACTTCTGGGGTTCAAAAGGGTGGATTTGGGACATATCCCCCCACCAGCTGACGGAGGTCAGGAGCTGAGAGAAGTGGGAGAACCTGTCCCCAAGGACGCCCTCCCCTGGAGTCTGGGGCCTGATAGAAGAACCTGCCACTGCTGGGGTTGAGGTGTAGGGGAACAGACAGGAGGGGGTAGTGTGTGAGGACAGTGCAGGGATCACTGCCCTCCCCCAGTCCCACCCTCAAGGGGTGCTGCCCCCACCTCTACCGTTCTGTCCATCCACTCCCTGGACACCTCCTAAAACAAAGGCCTCTTTGTGGTCCTGGCCTACTGGCCTGCTGCCAACGGCATTCTTTGCGTGTTTCCTGAGCACGGATCCCAGCTTCGTGGTCAGCTCCTCCCCCATCCAGCCTCCTTCCCGGCCTGACTCCTGGTGGCTCAGAGCAGTCCCCTCTCCTGTCCTGCCCAGGGTCCTTCCCCAGTTCCCATCTCTACCGTGGACAGATCTGGACAGAGAAGAGAGACTCCCAGGAGCTTGGCCACTGGGCCTTTGGTGGGGGGACAAGTGGAGGTTCAGTTGCATCCCGGCTCCAGCTGACCTTGGTGGGTTTCACCGAGCCTCTGTTGATGAGATGTTATCATCTGTAAAGATGGGGAAAATAACCACCCCTTGGGGCTATCAGGCAGATTCAATGTCTACAGAACACAGAGCTCCTGCTTACCGCAGAGTGGAAGAGGCAGCGTGTAACTCGAGCTCCCCGTTTCAGCACTGCTCCCTGGGTTCCTAGGGGGCTGGAAGTGGGCTTGGTGGGCGGCTGAGGAGCTCAGAGGAGTCTCCAGAGTCTTAGGTGGGACGTTTCCCTGCACTCCTATGGGGCCCCCAAACCTATGGCCCACTCCTGGGAGTGCTGAGGCCAGTACCCCAGGGAGTCCTACTCCACCAAGAGTTGGAGCTGGGTCCCTAGCAAGTGACCTGCCTGTCCTAGGCCTGGTCCTGCTCTGTGTGCCCCCAGCCCGTCCTGACATCTGTGTCACTCTGTAACAGCAGTGGGGTGTCCTCCCTGGGTTAGGCATAGCAGGGTGGTGCCTAGAGCCCTGAAAATAGCAGACCTGAGGAGGGCGGGGGTAGGGGGTCCAAGGAGGGATGGCCCAGCTTTTGGAGAACACTTTTGAATGTCAGCAGATGCACACCCCTCAGTCACCAGCCCCACTCACACACAGAGACACACACGGTCCTAATGAAGTCCTAGATCACTGCTCTGGGGGGTTCCCCCCCCCTTGTTAAAAAATGTTCATAATTTGGAAAGAAAAGGAGCTTTTTACAAGCTGGCGGCTCTAGGGAACTTTCCGTCGGTTCTTTCTGGCCTCGTGATGGGTGGGGCCCACATTTCCCTTCCTTCTCTCTCTCCCCCGCTCTCCTAATAATCCCCCCTTTCCAGCCTCACCAAACACACACACCCTTTAGGAGACCTCCCGCCGGCTGTCACCCCAAGAAAACTGGAGGAAAGCCGAGGACCTGTCTGTGCCCTCCTGGGCCCCATCCAAGCGCCAGGCACAACCCTCCCTTCCCCCCCCCCCACTCCTCCCTCCCACCGAGAGGTTGGCCCCCACAGGCCTAGAGTCTTCAGATTGCTAAGCTTCCCAGAATCTGTGCCTGGACCCAGGCCCGGCAGCCTGCCTGCCCTTCCCCGAGGACCTGCCCCACTCTCCCGCAGGGTGAGGGTCCCCCGAGTCCTTCTTGCATCCGGGGGCCCCGCCAGGGAGGGCGGTGCTGAGCTCACCGCCTCGGCATCTGCCCTCCCCCTGCCTCTGGTGCGAGGGCCGGCCACACTCCCGCCAGTGCCTTGCTCCCTAATAGCTTTTTAAGTCCAACCACATGTGTCTGCGGAGTGAGGAGCCGCCCCTCACGGGGCCTCGGCTCTCCTCCTCCCTCAGCCAAGACCACCCTCCACTTGGAAGAGCCTCAGGGCTGGGGGAGGGGGAGTCTGCCTCCTGAGAGCCCATCTGCTTGCCCCGGGCCCAGCTGAGGAAGAAGCGGGTGGGCTGAGTGCTTGGGGGTCTCTTTTGGGAGTGTCGCGTGAGGCCAGCCCTCAGGCTCGGCTGGCCCCCGGTTCCCTAGCCTCTCCTCTGGGTCCTGCAGTCTAGGATCCTCTCTCTGTAGGGCAGGCCAGGAGGCGCCGGCTTGTGGGTGTGGGAGCCTGGGTGAGGAGTCCTCATCTCACCTCGAGCCTCCCTGGCCGGCGACTTTGTGCCAGCAAATCTCTCCTTGCACCCAGCGCCACAGGGGTGACCCCCCAGTCGCCCCTCAACTCAATACACGTGTGGTTCCCTGTGCGTGTGAGTGGTCTGTGGGGAGGCCTGTGGGGTGCGGTTTCGCAGAAGGGGAGTGAGGGCTGAAAAGCAACGAGGAAGCAGGCTTGGGGTCCTAATGAGAAAATTGCTTCCAGCCAGGGAGTCCTGCTCTGCGGCTGAAATTGCATCCAGCCCCAGCCAACTTTGCCGCCGCAGTACCCGCCCTTCGGAAGGAGTTGGGGAAGCAGGCGGGCAGGGGGAGGAGCGGGCTTTGCACATGACTCAGGCGCCCCTGCCCCGCTCTATACGCACACACCTTGGAGAGTCTCTTCTGCCTCACGGGGAGGAGCTTGAGGGCCAGGCTTGGCTCGGGACCCGACCGTTTGATCCTTGGGAGGCAGAGGAGGGAGTGGGGAGGGATTCCCTCTGTCTTTCTTGTTCAGTTCTGCTGCACTTACGAGGTGCTCACTGCATGCAGAGGGATTGGAGAGGTGAGCTTGCATAGGGTGGGCCCACCCACTCAGTGGCATTTACTCTTACAGTTAAAGGGTGTTAGGAGCACTTTGTTTTCACAAAGATCCTGCGTGGAGTCCCACCTTCTAGGATGCTTCATTTGAAATTCGGCCTCCCTGGGGCGGGGTGGGACCCTCTTGCCTGTCCTTCCACTCAGGGGGGCCCAGGGGTGAAAAGCTGGCTTAGCTTACATTCTTCTTTCTGTTCCTCACTTTAAGGGCTCCTGAGCAGAATCAGCTGCAGAATTTGTGGGGCCCAGTGCAAAATGCAAACTTAGGGTGCCTTGTTCAAAAATTAAGAATTTCAAGACAACAACGGTGGAAGTCAAGGTTATGAAGCCAGCCCCGCTTCCGAGGAAAGTTGGTATCACCCAGCAGCCCACTGGTTCAGGGGCTGTGGCCTTTACCCTGATCTGAAACAGGAGGTTCCACCTGCTTGTTTCCTGGATCCTGGGGAATCTCTTCGCAACCTGGCACGGTCATCTCACTGCTGCCGCATCCCTCAGAGACTCTTACTTTCTGGATTTTAAAGATGTTGGTTAGGGAGGAGAGCTATGAGGGGAGGGAGCAGAATGAGAATGGATCACACCTTCAGTGCTTAGAGAGTCTCAGGGCAAGGCCTCACTTGTCACCCTTAAGTGAACCTGACAGTGGAACCATATCCCTGGTGAGGTGGAAACTGCAGCCTGGGCCCAGCCAGTAGCGGGTCAGTGGGACCTACCCCTCCTCTGGGATGGAGCCTCCCTCACCAATGACAAGTTCTGACGGCTGTGCCTGTGCAGAGCGGGAAGCGAGCAGGAGTGCTTGGAGGGAGGGAAAAAGGCAGGAGGAAGGAAACAACCCCATTGTCATCCCCCAAATTACTGGCTGGGATGGCAGGGGAGGAGGCGGAAAGCCGACATTGTTTACTTAATTAAAAGTAAACAACAATTTGCCGCTGCCAGCCTCCCATTAGCTGTGTGCGAGGAGCCCTATGAGCTGCAGACTCGGCTTTCGCTCCTACCAAGCCGGCTCCTGACGCCACACCCCCAGCCTTGGCTCCCCAGGGCCCCGGGCCCTCCCCTGCTCCTGTCCTCTTCAGGCTGAGGAGAGGGGAACAAGCTATTAAAAGTAAATAAATACATAAAAAGAAAACCCACTAGTGTCTCAGAGTCCTGTGGGTCAGGATGAGAATGTCAGAAACTGTCATTTGGCAGGCCAGCATGGGGCCTAGAGACCCCTGAGTGTGTACACTGAGGTCTGGTTGTGGTGGGCTGGGCTGGGCAGGGCAGGGGGGCACTTCTTTGTCCAGTCAGCCAGATGTTGGACTACCTGGGGAAGGCAGCCTCCCTTCCTCCCTCCCTCCCCACCGAGGCCCTAGTCTATACTACCTGGAAGCCTGGGCCTCTCTGCCCCGCCTCCCACTTTTTCCTTTTCCCTTTTAGCAGCTTATAAACATCCTTCTCCCATCTTTTTGGCTCTGCTCCCAGAAGGGGGCTGTTCAGGGATCCTGGAGGGCTGGGGAGAGAGGCAAGCTCTTTGGGGCCTAAGGGGAGAAAGACAGCTGGAACTGGCCCCACCCCCAGGACAGTACAGCTACAAGTGACCCTAGGAACAGGGGAGGGGGTTGCCCTAAGTTGGGGTGAGGTGGGGACCCTCCCAACTCCTGCTTCTCTGGAGCCTTCAATCAGGAGGGGTGGTTGGATGGCAAGAGGGGTTTTGCATGGGCTTCCGCCAGGCTCCAGGGGCTGAGCAGGACACCTTTCCAGGCATCTGTCCTCAGGAAAGCCCTCACCTCTCCTGTAGGCCCTGCCTGCAATTATGTAGGAGCACAGGCTTCCATCTGGACCTCGGTAGGCATGACCTGAGGCTCATGACTTTAAAAGCTCAGGATGTGTGCTGGGAGCAGGAGCTCATACCCGTAATCAATGCTAGCACTAGGAGGCCCAAGCCAGAGGGTTGCTTGAGCCCAGGGGTTCCAGACCAGCCTGGGCAACATAGGGAGAACTTGCCTCTACTAATAATTAAAAAAAAATTAGCCGGGGGTGGTAGCATGCAGCTGTGGTCCCAACTACTTAGCCTCCTGAGTAGCTGGGACCACAGGTGCATGCTACCACCCCCGGCTAATTTTTTAGGAGAGCTAGGAGGATCCTTAAGCCCAGGAGATTGAGGCTGCAGTGAGCTATGATGGCACCACTGCATTCCAGCCTGGGCGACAGAGCAAGACCCTGTCTCAAAAAAAAGCAAAAAAGAAAAAGAAAACAAAAAAAAGCTCAGGGCCCGGATACTTGCAGGGAGAGAAGTACAGGAGCACGTGAAACGTACCCAGCTTTATGAAACCATTGCTGAGCCTCCTGGGGGTCAGACAGGCAAGATGGGGAGGGGTAGGTCTGAGAAAAGAGCTAGACTGAGTGAATGAAACAGTCCCAATCCCCAGGGTGTGGGGGTTGAGAACCCTGGTCTGGAGTTTGTCCCTCCACGAAGATTCAGGTCCCCACTATTCCCCTGAGCCACCATCTCACCTTTCTCCTGTCCCCATCCTCCATCGTCATTTGCCTCTTCTCATCTTACTCCTCCACCATTAGGATTCACACATACACATACACATACACATGCACGTGCACACAAGCGCACAGATCCTGGGATTCATGCACATCGGGATTTTCACATGCACTCACACACATAGACAAATCTGGGAAGTCTGTCCCGTACTTAATTGAATTAAAGGACTGGGGTTTGGCAGGACATTGTGTATCTGAGCTGCAGCCTCTTGCAGCCGTTTCAGGGGCTGATGGTTCAGGCTCCCTGTAATTCCAGCTGCTGCCACTCCCTGTGGGCAGGTGGCTGGGCCTGCGCCTGTCCCCTTTCCCCTTCCCTTTCTCTCTCCTTTTACTTCCCAGGCCAGAGCCCCCGGCACAAGGCCTGGGGAGGCTGGGGACACTCAATGTACTCCTCTTCCCTTCTCTCACTTGCATTTTGGAAGCTAGTGGGAGGCTAGGGCCTCCTGGGGAGGAGGTACCCCCAGCGTGAGGCCAGGGGACTGTCAGAACAGAACAGTCCAGGCAAATCCCTGCTTCCAGGTTTTTTGCTGACCATTCTTGGGGTAGGAGCTGGAGGCTGCTTGCCACTGGTTGGAAAGTGGACACTTCTTGGCCAAGTGTAAGCCACCTGGCTTTGACTGAAAGGTGGAGTCTGGTCTAAGGGCTTTGGGGAACCCTACTGGAGTGGCCAGGAGCCATAATGGTTGGGGGAGTGGTGCCAGTGGATGGGGTGTGCTGCAGGGCAGGAGGGATGCTTTTTTTTTTCCTTCTAATTTGATTTAATTAGAATTCTTCTTTTTTTTTTTTTTTTTTTTTTTTTTTCCCGAGATGGAGTCTCACTCTGTAGCCCAAGCTGGAGTGCAGTGGTGGGATCTCGGCTCACTGCAACCTTCGCCTCTGGGGCTCAATCGAGTCTCCTGCCTCAGCCTCCCAAGTAGCTGGGACTAGAAGCATGCGCCACCACACCCAGTTAATTTTTTTGTATTTTTAGTAGAGATGGGGTTTCACCATTGTTGCCCTGGGTGGTCTCAAACTCCTGAGCTCAGGTGATCCACCCGCCTCAGCCTCTCAAAGTGCTGGGATTACAGGCGTGAGACACCGCACCCAGCCAGAAGGGATGTTTTTGACCTCCATTTCTTCCCTCCACTTCAGCCTCTGCTTTGACAGGCTCTGGGGGTGGCAGTAAGCCTGTTCTCAGCTCCCCTTTACTAGGGACAGGTGATTTCACTCTGGCCGCTCCTTGGAGAACAGAGTAGTTGAGCTCAGGCCCCACCTCTCAGAGGGACCTAGTACCGAGCCCAGCCCCCACTCTGAGGAAGCCTTGGATGGACCATTCCTGGCCCAGAGCCTGAGGCCATTGGAAAGGGCCTATATCCGGAACCGGTGAAGGAGAGAGCCCGGGAGCCTCACTGTGGGTGGGAGAGGCGTGGTCAACCAGCCTTGCCTCCTGGGGCATCAGCTCCCAGCTTGTGCTGCACTCTCTGACCACGCCTTTGTGGGGCACCTGCTGTGTGTAGAATCTACCCCGAAACCTATAGCTTAGAAGAAGCATGGGCAAGCTGCTAATGGCTGGTAGTATGGGTGTCCAGCGACCTGTTGGAGGAGCCCAGTCCAGCCCTACATGTGCGACCCTTGGTGCTTGGCAAGGCAGGGGGGTAGGGAGCAGCGCTCGCACAGCCAGCTAGACTGTTTTGCTCTGGGGCCTGAGGATTAGGGGGTCAGGGAAGCAACCAGGCCCAGCCCCGGGCCCTGTGAAGTGATCTGCACTGCCCAGGGTCAGAGGGATGGGGGGGTAGGCCTCACCTCGGCTAACCTCCCAGCGGAACAAAGGGGCCTTTCTCCACGCCCGCCCGGGAGGGTGTGCCCGCCCGGCTGCTGCCGCCACTGCAGAGGGCGCTGATTTTTTTTTTTTTCTTCCTGACTTTTCTCCATTTTTCTCTGTCTCTGGTTCCTGATCTCTGACTTTTAGTCTCATTTTTTTCACTTTTTATGGGGGTGGGGTAGAGATCTTCCTTTTCAAGTGTTTACCAATTGCAGAGACAAGTCTGCATTGCCAAAAGGTAAGGACATCCTGGGTGCGTTAGGAATACTCCTGGGGTCACATGACCTTAGACCCCCCCCCCAAATCGAGGGCAGCTCCGTTCTGAAACAAGCAGGCAGGACTCAGAGCGGCAGCCACGCAGGGTGGGACCGGGCTCACTGGATAACCCCCAATCAAGCTATATACCTGGCAGGTCCCCCGCCTTCTGTTCGCCCACGCATTTCGCGGCCCCCTTTCCATCCGGCCCCCGCATCGCAAGCTGTTCCTAATCAATGCGAACGGGAAACTCGGCCCTCACAACACATCACATCGCGGGATGTGTTTGGCAGCGACAGCAACAGGAGCCGCTGTCACGGGTAGCTCCTTCCTTGGTGCATAACCCAGGGTCCGAGTGGCCTGGGCCTGAGTGGGTTCTTCTCCTTCCTCTTGGGACCCCCTGGGTATGCAGAGGGAACCACATCCCCTGTAGCTCTGGGCTGGTAGCTGGCCGCGCCCCGCCGCAGCCCTCGGAGGGCAGCTAGTGTTAACTCGCTGCGCCACCTAGCTACGGCATCGGGGAGAGCAGCGCTTCGCTGCCTGAACCGCGTCGCTTCCTGAGCCGCGCCTCTCCCTGAGCCCTGCTGCCCGGCAGTTTGGGGAAAGCCTCTTTTGGGTCCTTCAGGGAGTTATGAATGAGGAATTTGGCACCTGCCAGTCGGAGGATCAATGTCACTTTGTCCCTTCAGCAGCCTTTGCTGTCCTTATGCAAGCTTGATACTGTATAGTATATAAAACTGAAAGTTAAAATATGTTCAAAAGAAAAAACTCTGTAAAAATCCCCACTCACATCTCATGGTGCTGAGCAGGTCTTGGTTGTGTTGCACCAAGAAGCAAGAGAAACACACTGGAGGTCTAACAGCAGCAAGTCTAGGATTTGGAGCCTAAGCTTCTGATTCCAGGCCCAGGGCTCTATGCAGCAATCGGTGCCGTCCATTCAGACCAGCCCTGCCCAGGCTCTTAGGGCTCCAAGCTGGAAATTTGCAGTCAGAGGCCCAGATTCCTCGTATTTCCTCTGGACAGTGGCTGTTTTAGAGTCTCCAGGGCAAGGAGAGGAGCAGGCCTGCGAGAGAGTGCTCCGCTACCTTCCTGTGCTGTGCTGTTCTCAGGCTCCAGTTCCTTCCTCTGATCATTCCAGCCCTTGAGTGTGGCGCAAATATGTCCAGTCCTGTGTCTGGAACCACCTCGGCTTTGCAGGAGGATTAGCGGCATCAGGGTTTCCACATTAATTCACTGGACATGAGTGTCGGTGGTTGGGCTACAAGAAAGCTATTCTTTCTTCAGGAAGGGGAAGGTATCAGCTGGTGCCTCTGTTCTCTGGGTGGTCAGTGTAGCCATGGTTTGAAGAAGGATCTAGAAGCATCTCTTCGGAGTCTTATCATCCACTGCAGGTGTGCTTTGAGATGTGGGGGATGTAGCAGCAAACAAAACCAACAGAGAGGGCTTGTCCTCAAGGGGCTGATGGTCTAGTGGGGTCAGGACCTCCTGGCCTGAGTGGCCTGGTGGCCAGTTCTCTGGGGCTCTCATACCTTCCAGAGCTAGAGTCTCCCACTTCCCCAGCCATGGACCAGCCAGAGGTTCCCTGTGTAGGTGGGATTTGGAGGAAAGACTGTTTAGTTCCCAGCCTCCAGGTGGGAGAAGGGCCCCACTTAAACATCTGATTATGGTGGGCATTTGTGTTTGTTGCTTGTCCATGAGCCAGGCTCAGTCTCTGCCACACCAAGGCAAGTCTCCGGGTGAAAGAGGCCCCTTTGGAGTCACCAGCCTGGGTATTGAGTGCTCTCTCATAGGTCATAGGGGGGGTTGAGAAAGTTAGCACCTGAGGAGGGGAGGCAGGTGGCTTCGGCCTAACTCCCACTTCCCCACAGGGTGAATTGACGTAGGTGGGTTCTACAGTTCTAATCCCAGGCCCTGAGGTTTCCTGGATGGATTCTTCCAAGGAAAGGGAACAGTGGAGGGAGGCAGGAGCAGAACTCTGCTTAGGGCCAGAAAGAGAGCAGGGGGCAGAGAGAGGTGGTGGGAGAGGCTGATGCTCCCTAATCCTTGCCGATTCTCTGTCCCTTTTGATTTCCTCAGGCAAATAGGCAGAGAGCTTAGGGACCTTCCCCTGCCCTGGGCTAAAGTGAATTTCCTGCTCTATAGGGTCTCACTTCTTCCACCTTCCTTTTCTTGGCCAGTTGTTCCTTCTCTGAGCCTCCTCCTTTTCCTTTTCCTCTTCCTTCCCTCCCTTCCCCAGAAGCATTCAGGGGTGGGTGAGTAGGGGCTACTTGTCCTGGGGTCTCCGCAGCTCCTCACTCTGCTGAGTGCCCACCAGACAGATACTGGCAGCTACATGCAGCCCAGCAGTTGTGCACACAAAGCTACTCCTGAGTATCTTTAGGAAAGTTTTCCTCTTTCTGTTTTTTTTTTTTTCTTCTCCCAAAGGAATAATTTCTTCTCTCCTGTTTTTGTTTTTGCCCTCTTTCCCTGCCTCTCTCAGAGTCTTGTACTGTACTTCTCTGATTCTTTTTGCCCCAGTCTTCTTTCTTTGCTTTGACCCTGATTCTCTGCTGTGGCTCCTCCTTCTCTCTCTCCCTCTCTCTCTATCTTCTAGTTTTAGTTTTAGTTTTGTCCTTTGGTTGCTCTCTGGCTCTGGGGCTTCCTGCCTTCTCGCATCCCTCCTCTAAACTCCTGCTTGTCCCAGGCGCATCCCTTGAGTGGCCTGCAGAGCCTCTGCCTCCTGCTTCTCATACGAGGTTGGCATTAGGGTCTGGAGGACTCTGTCCCTTTATGAATAATTAGACCAAGGGCAAGTGTATATGGGGGTAGGAGGAGGGTGATGCCTAGCCCTGGGAGGTGGGGACACTATTAATAGCCCTAAGAGCAGCTGGGGGTGAGAGTGATTGTCTGGCCAGCCTGTCTTGTCCTGGGCAGCTCAAAGGGCCAGAAAGGGCAGTGCTGGAAATAGAGAAAGCGGGTGGGGGTGGAACCAGGATGGGACACCCCCTCCCCAGGGCCCCTCTCTTTTCTTGGCATGTGGGGTGTGGAGGACATTCTCCACTGTCAGTTTTTCTTCATCAGGTTGGGGAGGGGATAGAAGCTTCAGGGACTGGGGGCCACTTGCCTGGACCCCACCATCACATGACTCCTGGCCCCAGGCCCTCTTAGAAATGCTGGCTCCAGCTGCTGGCTGAATCGTGGCACCAGCCAGCACTGCCAGGAGAGGCGCCTGGCCTGGCTGCCCATGGGCCTGTGCCTGTGCTCCTGGTTTTTTCAGCTCTCTGTATTCCAAGGCTGGGCTGGGCTGGGCTGGGCAGGCCTTGGGCCTAGTACTCCCAGAGTCTGGGGGGACAAGCTCTCACCTCCCTGTTCCCTGTTGGCCCTCTCTCCCCCACCCCATTTCTAGTATGGTGACTGTCTTGAGACCACTGGATGGCTACTGCACACTGATGTGGGGAGGGATATGTCTGTATGGGTGTCTGCCCAGGCTCTGCCATTATATTTACAGAGAACCCTCCCTGTTGCTCTTTGTAGATGGTAGTGGGCCAGGCCCCAAGGGAGCCCCTCTGCTCACTGGCAGTGGTCTCTGGGGCAGGACACCAAAAACTGCAATCTAGGACACACTCACCATGTACTCAAGAGCATGAGCTCCTGGGGAGGGGAGCTGAGGGTCAGCCACAGCTTCCCCCCGAGGGTGGGAGGTGGCATTTGAATAGAGTTGAGAAGGAGGAATAAGCGTTCAGCAAATGGAGATAAAGGGAAATAGTAATCCAGGTGGAAGGACAGGCGACGTTTATGTAGCCCCAACTATGAGCCAGGCCCTGAGCTAAGCACCTTATTATACATATTTTCTCATTTATTCCTCACCCAGGAATGCTAATAGTAGATGTTATCTCCCTTTTACAGATGAGGAAACAGTTCATAACTTGGCCAAAGTCACGGGCTGGTAGGTTCTGGAGCATGGATGTGAATTTGGGGGAGCCCTGGTATGCCGTTGCTGGCCACCCACCTCCTTCCTCCTCCTACCCTCCACTTCAGCCTGCCCCCTTTGGCCCCTCTTTGCTGGGGCAAGGCCAACTTACCCAGGACAGGGTATCCAAAGTGGTAGAGCACCGTGTTGTACCCCCTCAGTGGACACAGGCTCCAGACCAAGGGCACCTCCCTGGGTAGGCCAAGGGCAGGCTCAGAGGACAGGTGAAGCAGACCCAGGCCAATGGCTCCTGCCTCTCTCCATCTCCCCAAGATGTTTTTCTTTGCCTTCTTCTTTGCCTGTTCTTTGCCTGTCATCTTCAATCTCTTCTGCTCTGATGGGAATTCCTGCCCCAGGTATCTCTGAAACACCCCAGACAGTGTTGCCACCATGCCCTGGGTCCACTTGTTCTCTCCATAGTCAGGTGTCTGAGGTGCCAGGTTGGTGCTGGGTCACCTTGCCATAGGCAGACCTAGGGGGAGCCTGCAGGCTGCCTCGCATGTCTCATTGCTGCTGTGACTAGGGGTCTCATTTATTAACTTGTTGGGCTGGTCCTGGAGTGGCCATTGGCAGGTGGGCCTTTGTCCACCTGCCGGGTGCTCTGCTCTGCACCAGGGGCATATCCCTTCTCTCTCTCCTTTGCTGGCCACTGCCTGTCATCCCTTGGGGAAGAGCAACTGAGCATTCAGCTCCCCAGTGCCTCCTGGCTTCTCCCACTGTTCCATGCCTGGGCCCATCTCCAGGAGTTCTCCCTGGGCTGGGGACAGCTGCTAATGAACCGGAGCCGGGCAGAGAACGCTGAGCAGCTCACACCAAAAAAAATCCCTGGAGGGCTCCGGGGCCACTTGTTGGGGATGGAAGGGAGGTGGGAGTTCTATTGTTTTCTTGGAGGAAAATTTTGAACTTAGGAACACCTTTCTCATTTTATGAGGGAGGCAGTGATGGGCTGTGTGGCTGGAAGGCTTCTGGCTAGGAGTCCGTCTCCACATGGGGAATGGAGGCAACCAAGGACTGTAGGAGACAGGCCTTCTTCACCTCGACACCGTGAGGGACCTGAGGCTTTCAGATGAAGCCTGAGACTGCTCTGCTGGTCTCCTGGGTATAAGATAAGCTGACGGACTTGCTTTCTCCTCGCTTCCCGAAGCCTCACTGCCGAGCTGTGAGTCCTGCAGTAGCCAGGCCTGGCCCTTGCTCCAGGGGCACCCGTAGAGGCTGGGGTGCATTGGAATGGAGAAAGTAGTTCTTCCTGGGGTCAGGAGATGGAGAGGGGAATGTCCCATCCAGATGCTGGCCCTTCATCTGCCAGGTTCCTGTGCCTTCCCTACCGCCCCCGCCCCCACAATGGCTTTCCTTGAGCCTAGGCCCTAGGGGCAGCCAGAGCAGGCCTAGACCACATGTGGGTGTGACTTGGTTTCTTCCTTTTTCCTGTCACTTATCCCCTCTGCCATGTCCTCTTCCCCCATCTCCAGCAGGTCAGTCAAGTCAAAGGCGGAAGCCTCTTTGGACCTATGAGCAGGGAGGGAATGAGGAAAGGGGAGAGGACAATAATGGGGTGACATGTTCCCCTGTCCTTATCCCTGCCCCCACCCACAGCTTGAGGGCTATGCTTCTTGTTGGGGCGCCTGCTTTAAACCATGTGAGACTCTAGGGATGACAGAGGAGGAAAAAACCTGCCACCTCAGGATGACTCCAGGATGTGTGTGTGCACATGCATGGTGGCTGGTGGGGCAGGTGAGGAATGGAGAGGAGAGGAAGACCCTAGAAGCCTTGTGGGCCCAGGCCCTGGCCAAGCCTCACCCCCTCCGTCTGCCCTCTGGCTGCCCTGCATTCTCAAGGACTTCCTCGGTCCCCTGAGTCTCCTGTTTGCTGAGACGGGGAGAACCCCTCTGTGACCCGTCCCCTTAGCCCCCCATCTATCCACCATTCCCCTCCTCAGGGTGTCTCACATTCTCAGACTTGGGTTTCAGGAGGCACAATAGTTACATTCTCCAGCTCTGATTGCTACAGGCGGAGCCTCTGGCTCCCCTTGAGATTGGGTTTCCCGTGCCCTGGATGCTCCGGAATCTCAGAGGAAGGGGGAGAGAAGTAGGAGGCGGGTGCAGTGCTGGGAGGACCAGTGATTGGCCCCAGAATCGCATCAGCCCTTCAGAGGATGGGGTGTTGCAGCTGCCCAGAGGCACCCCCAGAACAGAATGTACCCCCACTTGCTTCTGGAACGTCAGGCCTGGGAGGGCCAGGGGATGGGCAGGCACGCCCCAAGGGCTGTTCTCCCCATTCCAAAGGCCAGCGGTTCCTGCAGAGTTGAAGGGGGTTCCTCTCTGGTGGCTCCAGATGTACCATCTCACTCCACCCTTTCTTGACAGCGAGAAGTGGCTAGTGGCACCTCCATGTGTGTGTGTGTGTGTATGTCTGAGAATATGAGTGCATGCATCCAAGTGTATGCACATGCCTGGGTATGCATATGTGGGTTCAGCTAAGGCCAAATCTGTGCACGCCCCTCAGCCTCCATAAAATTTGTTAGGCCAAAGTCCGTGGGGGCAATTGGCCAGCAAATTATACATGGCTCCTTTCACAGCACAAGTTTGTTTCGAGTGGGAGCTGAGGCCAGTGTTGGCTGTAGCCAGCAGGAATTCCTCCCTCACCCTAGTGGGAACCATAACTATCTCCCCATCTGTAGCTGGAAAAATATTATACTAAAATCATGCAGCTGGGCGCGGTGGCTCACACCTGTAATCCCAGCACTTTGGGAGGCTGAGACGGGCAGATCACGAGGTCAGGAGATCGAGACCATCCTGGCTAACACAGTGAAACCCCGTCTCTTCTAAAAATACAAAAAATTAGCCGGGCCTGGTGGCGGGCGCCTGTAGTTCCCAGTACTCGGGAGGCTGAGGCAGGAGAATGGTGTGGACCCAGGAGGCGGAGCTTGCAGTGAGCTGAGACCGTACCACTGCACTCCAGCCTGGGCAACAGAGTGAGATTCCGTCTCAAAAAAAAAAAAAAAAAAAAAGTGCTGTCAGTTGGAGTTTATGTGTAACCCTAGGCTCCTCCTGGCTGCTGGAGCTTCCCCTCCAGAGCCCTACTGAAGAGGCAGAGTCCTCTTGGAAACAGGCGCAAGCACACGTGCCTGCAAACAGCAGAAGGAAGAGAGGGAGGTGCTGAAGAGGTGAGGGGAAGGCAAAGGAAGGACAGAGGGAGGGGAGCCAAGGGAGACAGGGAAGTAAGATCACAAATGGGGATCCAAGGGGAAAGGCAAAGAGCTGAATAAAAGAAGTAAGGTGGGGATTTGTTCCAGGGGCTAAGAAGGGGAGCTGGTGTGGGTGTGAGAAGGGAAATTTTGCAGGGGAACTTTGTGACTGTTCCAGGGGATACTGAGGGGCCCCCAAGGAAGAGAGGGGCCCAGAGTGGCCACTTGGCTGAGCCTGGCTCTGGGCTGGGCACTGCCAGAAGCCTCCAGCCCACAAGCTGTTGATGCTGGGGAATGACCCGTGGTGTGCAGATGAATACAGAGTGGCCCCAGAACCTGGAGCCAAATCCCGTTTCGAAGGCTTGTTCAGCAGAGCCCACTTGGGCCCATGCAGAGACAGAGTCCAGTCTTATCGCCTGTTCCTTCATAGCCCTCCCTTCCAGATGTCTGCAAAGTGGCCAGAATCATGGGCAGGGGAAGCCTCTGCCTCAGAGACATGGATCTCATGAGTAGCCCAGGTCCCCAGAGAAGGACAACCAGCAGAGTTGTGTCTTTGTGTGACATGAGTCAGCCTGACACCCCCAAACAGCATCGAGAATGAGCTGTGGGCTCTGAGATACTCTCCCTCCCCTAGCCTGGCCCAGAAACCAGGGACCTCGAATGCTAGCCTGGCCAAGGCACCTGTCGGACACAGCGGCTGGGCTCAGGTTTTAGGCAGCTGCATTTTGATGGGCCGAGTGGGAAGCAGCTGAGAGCACAGAAAGATCTCTCCAGCTCCCAGCACCAGCATGGAGGGAAACTCTGTGTTGGTGTGGGGCGAGGGGAAGCAGCAGCACCCACTCTTTCCCATCTCCAACCAGTCTCTCCAGGAAGCACCGGGAGCCACAGTCCCTGAAGTGATTGGGAGGGTGGTTGGGTGACCCTGAACTTAAAGGTATGCAGTTAATGTCCTCACTGGCTGGCAAGCAGGCTGGAGAGAAGCCTGAGGCCAGAAAGGCTTCCAGGGGACATGGCCCCAGAAGACTGGGGAATCAGAGACACAGCCCTCGGGGGCGTGGGCCGATGACAGAGGATAAAAGATAAAAGATGGAGCCCGGCACCTGCCTGCGTTGTGCCAGCCAACGCTGTCCCTGCCCCTCCACTGGCCCATAGGCCACCAGCTGGCCCATTGTCCCCAGTGAGAGAGCAGACTCTGAAGGGGGCTCCCTTGTGGGCAGGGGCTCACTCATGCACGCCTGCCTGGCAGGGACTGCCAGGGGAGAGCCACCCCGGGCTCAGGGGCGAGGAGGGAAGAAGGGGGGTGGCCGAGAGACGGAGCGTGGAGACTGAGTGGGAGGCCCGGCCAGAGTCCGGGAGGCCGCCATCCACCTTCATAGTGGAGAACAGAGCCCTGCCATGCTGCAGTCAGGTCCCCTCCTGTGTTGTTGGCAGTGGGCAGTGTGCGGGGCCTGTGAACAGGAGATAAAGAGTTCAGGCAGAGTGTTTTTCCTCACTAACCGTGGATTTGTGTATTTGTTCAGCTGGTGGCTGTGATAAGCCCCATTCTGCCAGATAAAAGCAGAGCAGCCACGAGGCAGGGCCTGGGGAGGGGCATCCTAAAGGGGCCTTCCTCCTCTCTGTCCCAAATCCCGGGGTTATCCCTTCCCCCGGGGAGCCCAGACAGGCAAGGCAGTCACGACGTGGAGATGCTCTGCAGCTCCTGTTGCCCGGGGGGCTGTCCAGAGCAGGCCCGGACCTCAAGGCAAGGCTCCCCAAAGAGCCCACCAGGTAAGAAAGCTGGCCCACATTGCGCTTCTGGTGGGCAGGACATCTCTTTGCCTCCCCAGGAGCACTTCCACCATGGACCTAGTGGCCTCTCTGGGCCCTGCAGCCACTTGCTGGTTCTTGCCAGCCTCCTTCCTCCATCTATCCAAGGCACATCCCCGAGCTGACAGGGTGCTCAGAGACCTTCCCCTGTCACATCCCTGGTGTCCCGAGGTACCTGCTGCCCTCTCGGGACAGGGGTCTACCACATACCTGCTGCCCTCTCGGGACAGGGGTCTACTCTTGAGCTAGTTAAGTCCCTGGGCCTTGAGATGCCCTGTGAGGACTTCAGCCACCTTTGAGTAGAGCTGCGGTGTCCCCCGCTCCTGGCCTCAGCCTTCCCTGCTCCTTTCACTGTGCCGGCCAGAGGGGAGAAGGGGAACACCACTTGAGCAGATCAGTGGGGCCCTGGCTGCAGCTGCCCCGGCCGCAGGCCTGGCTCCCGTGCCTCCGAGCCTGGGTCCAGATTTCCCATGTCTCTGCCTTTTGTCCTGGAGCTGAGCTGAGCATGTCAGGGGCCGGCGGTGGCGGCATTGTGGGCCTCCGGCTGGGGCCGCCAGCCGTAAGATGGCTGCCAAGGTCTAAAATGGCTGCCAGCAGCGCCCGGAGCAGCGCCCGGAGGCGCGTGGCAGGGGCCTCACTCGCACCGGATCCTCGCTCCCTCTTGTTCCTTTACACAGAGCTAATAGTAATAACAGCAATAACATTTTGGGGCTGTGTCCTGATTTAGAAGGATTTCCTGTCTGTCGCGCTCTCCTGGAGCCCCGTTTGCCTCTGCCTCAGTCGCTGGCCCACCTCCATCTCTTTGTCGGGTTCCCTCTCGGCTGTCCCTGGGCTGAGTACACACGTGTGCATCCATACATGCGTGTGCACAGGCACATGGCTTACCATCTCCACTTGGCCTTTCGCAGTGGGTTGGGACCGCTCCCATGGGGTGGACTCTGAGGCTTCCTCCTTCTTCCCCTGACTCTACTGATCCATCTCTGGAGGGCCTGTTGGGGACCGAGTTGTCCCTAGGATGGGTGGGGTTCATAGCAGAGAGACCCCTGGGCAGTAGAGTGGGGACCACTCTACTGTGCCCCTCACTGACCTCTGCACATGTATTGTGAGGCTGTGCCCTTCCCAAGCCATGATTTAGAGCAGCCACAGGACTGGGGTCTGAGGAGGCCCTGGGGCGGGCTGCCTGCTCCCTAGACCCCTTGGCTGCCATTGCCAGCCTGGCTGGGGCTCAAATCAGACCCAGAAACCCAGCAATGGGCCAAGGTGAGAGAGTGAGGTAGTGTCAAGAAAGTTCACATTCACACCATGCTATGGCACAGAGAGGTTGCCCTCTCAGGGAACACGGGTGGGCTTCCTCCAGAGCAGAGAGTGTCACTAACAAAGAGATGACTCAGGGTGGGAACCTCTTTTTGTCAAACATATCATCAGGGCTGAGTGAAAGGGGAGGTATGGAAGGATACACCCCAAACCAGAGGTGGTGAAGTGTATCGTTCCATATTAAAAGCACTTGTTAGCACTTTCCGTATTAAAAAGAACTACATTTTCTTGACTCGCTACAATAGGATTTATTTTTTGGAATTAAAAAATCAAAGTTAAGTGGGGATGGGGTGGAGGGGGAGTGGGGCCTGAAACAGTCACCCTTTTTTCACCCATTACATTAAGGCAGGTAGCCTGGAGCGTGCCAGTGCTTTCAGCCCCAGACATGGTGGGGCCCTCATGCTGCAAGCAGGGGTGCCACCCAGGTGGGCTGCATCCTGTCATCCAGCCCTAGCACCCAGCTCTGTTCCTTGCCTCCTGAGTGACTGATGGGGTCCCTCACCCCAACCCTAGGGGTGATGTCACCTTTTGGGAACCTCCTTTATGGTGGGGGCAAGCAGGTTGAATCAGGGTGGTGGCAAGACCCAGGAGGCAGGAATGCTCTTTAAAGTTGGGCAAAGCCCTGGCCAATACCAAGGCAAGGTTTTCAGATGCCACCCCCATGTGGTCCCCCTGTGAGCAGCTGATTCTTCACCAAATGCCTGGCTTCCTCCTGCCCCACAACCTGCCTGGCCCCCCTCCACCACCCTCTCGCCAGCTGTCATGCCCAGGCAGGCATTCTGGAGGTCCCCGTTGCGCCCCTGGCACACAAAGCTTTGAGGACCAGGGGGACGGGGGTGGGGGGCTTTCCCAAGCTCAGCAAAATATTCACACACACACTCCACCCTGCCCCCAGTCCTCTGTGAGCTCCCACTGCACAATGAGCCCTTGTCTCGGGGCTCCCTCTGAGCAGCTGTGGCACCGGGGCATGAGACAGCCCAGACAGGCTGGCACAGAGCGGGCGACAGCGTCAGGGCAAACCTCCCCCCTCTGGGTTGCCAGGCACTGCCTGTGAGCATAAAGGTGAGGTGGGGGAGGCGCAGGCAGACAGGAATGGCTTCAATTAACCAAGTTAGGGAAGGGGATGCTCCTCTGGGAGCTGAAGCTGGGTGGGGGATGGGGGACCCTTGGGTCTGTCCCCACTGTGGAGAGAGAGAGTCTCTGACTTCTCTCTTGGGACCTTCCTTGCTCCGGACTCTTGGCCGGTGCTTCTTGCCTGAGGGTGGCTTTGCCCTTAAGGGCACAGTGGACAATGTCTCGGGACAGTTTGGGTTGTCACAACTGGGGTGCTACTGTCATCTAGTGGGTGGAGGCCAGGGATGCTGCTCAGATACCCTACAGTGTACAGGCTGTTCCCCACCACAGAGAGCAATCCAGCCCAAATGTCATCAGTGCTGAGGCTGAGAAACCTGCATTGGGCCTATCTTTCCTTCCCTGCTTTGGGTCTCCCTGAGCCTCCCGGGGCTGGTTTAGGGAGAGAGTGGGGTGAAGGTTTCTGTGGCCGGGCTGGGCCCTCCCTGCTCTTGCACCAGGCTGGAGGGGCCAGTGCTTGGCTGGTGCTTATGGAGAACTTTGCTCCTGACACATCCTCCCCTTTGTGTCTCCTGCAGAATCCGGACAATCAGATAGTTCAAACCAGCAAGGAGATGCGGACATCAAACCACTGCCCAACGGTCAGTGCCCCCAACCTGCCCAGCTGCGTTGTCCTTCATGCCCCTCCACTTCCTTCCCCTACCCTGGCTGCCCTGGCCACCCTCACTTCTTCCCCTTCATTCAGCTGTCCCTTGACTGAGCTTAGCCTGCCTGAGGGGATGGGGGCACACCTAGAGCATCTCAGTGTAGACCTGAAGGCCAGCCTGGAGCTGGAAACGGGACTTGGGAGGGACAGTCAGCAGTGGGGAAGATCTTTGGAAATAGCCAGGCAGCCCCCTTCTGGCCTTGTCTTGACTCACTCATCCTTTCCCCTCTTCAGGGCACTTAAGTTTCCAGGACTGTTTTGTGACTTCCGGGGTCTGGAATGTGACGGAGCTGGTGAGAGTATCACAGAGTAAGTGAGTCCTTCCTTCCAGGCCAGGGATGGGGATTGAAAATGAGGAGGTGGGACCTCATGGGATGTCCTCCTAATGGGGTCTTAGGGCAGGTGGATGGGGACAGATGCTTTCTGGGACACTCTCGGCCCCACTGGTGCTGGGCTGGGTACAACAGAGTCTTCCAGAGAGGCCTGTCTCTAGTCTCCATTGCTTTGAAGGAAAAAGAAAAAGTCACAACCAAAGGCTCTTCTCCTGTGAACCCCTAGCTGGGAGGAGGTTCCTTAGCAGCCCAGATGGCCCACTTTCTCCCATCTCCTGGTCCCACTCTGGGCTTCTGGGAAGCCGTTCATGACAACAAAACAGACCCCATCAGGCCTCCCCGCATCTCCAAACCTCATCACCGTCTCATTCTTCCTAGCTCCTGTTGCAACAGCATCAGGGCCCAACTTCTCGCTGGCGGACCTGGAGAGTCCCAGCTACTACAACATCAACCAGGTGACCCTGGGGCGGCGGTCCATCACCTCCCCTCCTTCCACCAGGTGAGCCCAGTGGTCCTGCCTTTCCATCTTCTCTCCACTTCCCCCAGGGCCAGGGCCCTCCCAGTGGCTATAGTCAGCTATGTCACCGAGGCTGCGGTGCTTCAGAATGTCACCTCTCTTTGAGGGCACTGGCTCTAACACTTTAGAGTCCACCATGCGCAGTCACCCCCTGAGCTCCTGCTTTGTGCTGTCATGAAGCACCCAGCCCTGGGGACACAAACTCACACAAGATATAGCTCTGCCTGGAAATGGGAGTCCGAGAAGGTCTCTGTCTTGGGAAGGTGACATTTGAGCCCAGACACAGAGGAGGTTGGGAGGTCTGGGGAAAATGTTCCAGAGAAGAGGGTAGCCTCTATCCCAGTTCAGCCCACATAGGCTGGTGGGACCACCCCACAGAGGGCTTTGGAGGCCAGAAGAAGACATTTAGACTTCATCGCTGGGTAGTGGGGACCCCTGTGGGGTTTTAAGCAGGGGATGCTGAGGGTGTGTGTTCCAGAAAGCTCTCTCCAGCAGCAGTGTGTGTGGGCGGGACTGATAGCCAGTTAGGAGGCCATTGGAAAGGCTGGAGTGGGGGAGGGTCTGGAGGGTGGGGTGGCATGGAGAGGGAGGGAGCTGCTTGTGAGGCAGGGATGTGGGTTCTGGCCAGGGCAAGTTGTGCTGGGCATGGTCCACCGTGCTTTTTTTTTTTTTTAAACATGGGCGTTTATATTAATTGTGAGATTTTTGGCATTCATTTTGATTTTTTAAAAATATGGGACTAGGCCAGGCACAGTGGCTCGCGCCTGTAATCCCAGCACTTTGGGAGGCCGAGTTGGGCGGATCACAAGGTCAGGAGATCGAGGCCATCCTGGCTAACACGGTGAAACCCCTTCTCTACTAAAAAATACAAAAAATTAGCCGGGCATGGTGGCGGGCACCTGTAGTCCCAGCTACTGGGGAGGCTGAGGCAGGAGAATGTTGTGAACCCAGGAGGTGGAGCTTGCAGTGAGCTTGCAGAGATCACGCCACTGTGCTCCACTCTGAGTGACAGAGCGAGACTGCATCTCAAAAAAAAAAAAAAAAGGGACTAAAATATTATTTATATTGATAACTGAGTTTATGGCATTTTTGTCCCTGCGAGTACCTCATTCACCTCACCCTAGCCCTGCGGGCTGCTGGGAAATCATAGGTGGGATACAGGAGGCAGCTGAGGGTTTTGCCAACTTCTCTGATGTGGGCAGCTTGGAGGACCATGGCATCACAGATCAGGAAGGGGCTTGAGGAAGAGGAGCAGGTTGGAGCTGATGGCTTGAGGGGCCCTAGGGCTGATCTTGGGGTTGGGCACGCAGTAAGTGCCCAGAAATGCTGCTGTCAGCTGGCACCACTTCCCACGTAGAGGGCCATCCATGCGCAGTTCTTTAGCCTGGACAATTGGTCACTCCCTGGAGCCTCGGCCCATCCTTGGCCCATCTGACCCTGTCTTCCTTCCCCAGCACCACCAAGCGCCCCAAGTCCATCGATGACAGCGAGATGGAGAGCCCAGTCGACGACGTGTTCTATCCCGGGACAGGCCGTTCCCCAGCAGCTGGCAGCAGCCAGTCTAGTGGGTGGCCCAACGATGTGGATGCAGGTATGGGTGCGGGGGATCCTGAGCAGAGCAAGGGAAGCCCAGAGCCTTTTTGTCCCCCTCTCAGTTTACCTGGTGAGCCTCCCACCAGTTATCCCCCTGTCGGGGGGCATTACCCATCTGTTTTCTTGCCTCCTGATCTTCCAGGGAGGGCAGAGCAGGCTGAAGGAAGGGAGTGGAGGCGAGGAGGGATGCTGTCAGAGTTAGCAGTAGAGCCCGTGGTATGGCAGTGGGAAGCAGAGGGACTGCTAAGCCTCTGGTACCCCACAGTGGGATGGCCGCAGCCCCTCCTGCTATTTCTCTAGAGAGGTTGCCCCACCCTGTGGCCTCATGGTTTAAAGCAGTTTGACACCCTGGGCACTCATGACATCTGGGGGCTCATCATTCTGTGTAGGGGGATTGTTCTGTGCATGGCAGGATGTTTAGCAGCATCCCTGGCCTCCACCTACAAGATGCCAGCAACAAAACCACCCCCAGTTTTGATGACCAAAAATGCCTCCAGACATTGTCAAACGTCCCCTTGTGGGACAGAATCCTCCCAGGATGAGAACCACTGGTCTCAAGGGCCCAGCTTTACAGAGAGAGGCTCAGAGTCTAGTGAAGAATGAGCAGAGTCCTTTTGAGGCCAGGCAGGGAAGCTAGCGAAGGGGAGAGAGTACAGAAGAAGCCAGCTCAGACCTTCCCAGTCCCCTCTAGGACTCCTCTTCCTGTTGAACCCACCCCCCTTCACCTCCGTTCTTGACTGAGGGTGCAGACAGACCTGGAGAGGACTCTGGAAGAGAGCATGTAACACGTGCGTGTGTGTGTACATGTGCATGAGCACACGTGTGTGAGGAGGCTGGCTGCAGGAGCCCCCCGCTGATGTGCCAGTGGTACAGCCTGTGTTTATCCTCACTGTGGGTGTGACAGGGCCTGGGAGTGCAGACTCACGCGTGTGGGTTGTGCACAGGGCATGTCTGCTCTGGACAGGCCTGGGCCCTGAGCATCATTCTCCTCTTCCAGAAGATGAGGTTCTGACCTTTTGTGTGATGGTTTCTTTGATGTGATGGTTTCCAGATATGCCCCTACTGGGAAGGGCCAAGTGGGCAGGCAGAGGCTGGGGTGGAGCGGCATGGGGCTGGGAGGCACTCCTGCTTTTCTGCTGCCCCAGAACAAATGCAAGTTCCAGCAGCTTCTCTTCCTCCTGGGAGGAGAAAAGGAGGGCTTGCCTCCAGGCCTCAGGCTGAGGGAGTAGGCTGGAGACCCTCTAGACGGCCAGCAGAGGCTGGCCTCTGTGAGAAGGCTTCCTTGTGTGACTCTGGGGTCCCTCCCAGGGTCTCCTCGTGGCAGGCAGGGACTTGGGCCAGCATGGGCCACATGCTTCCCTAGGGGAGCCTTGAGAGGCGGAGAGAGGAGTTGAGAAGGCCCGGGAGACTCTTGGGCTACATCCTGGGTCCCTGGCCAGGGCTTCAGTAGGTGATCCCTTCTGCAAGGACTGCCCCTGGGGTGCATAGAGAGCTGTGTCTGCAGCTGGCTTCTGAGGCAAGGGCTCCTGGGCTCCTCTGCCCAGACCTAGTTCCTGAGGAGCCCCCCTCTTCCTGGCTCCTGCTCTCTCCTTGGCTGTTTGCTTTTGTGCCTGCCATTTCTGCATTTCTGCTCCTTCTGGCAGTCCTGCCACGCACGGCCCCCCAACATCCTTCTGCAGCACCCCCAGCTCCCTTTCCCCCTCACCCCGCTGTGTGTTGTTTCCCTGGGCTGCGACAAATCGCCAATTAAGCAGCCCAGCTGCAGGACAGTGAACAGCTGGGGAGGCACTGTGCGGCCGTGGGGACAGCTGTGCACAGCTGGTAGGATGCTCCCCCCTCCCCACCGTGCCAGCTATCAGGTGGCACACAGCTGCTGCCAGATAACACCTCTGCTGGCGGCTGGGAGTTTGCCCTTCCCCCGTCCCTTCCCTCTGCAGTTAAGATGGCTCTTTATTTCTCTGTTCTGCAGCCCCTCCACCCCTCACCCAAACTGACTCGATTTGTCCCCCAAGGATGGTAGCTCTAGAGATCTGCCCCAACTCTACTGTATCCCCCCCAACCTGGGTACAACCTTAAAGCTCAGCCCAAGATGGAAGAACCTGGCCCCCTGGGGACCCTGCTTTGTCATTTGGATGCTATGGCCACTGGGCAGAGATGAATTTCTAAAGACAGACTTCAAACAAGGTGTTCTCTGTGCCCTTGTTTCATGCTGAATGCCACCCACACCTCTGGCACCAGAAGAAGGGCAGAGCCCTGAAATTACCCATCTTGTGGTAGCTGAGTTTCTGGGTCCCCTGGCTGGGGGAGTCCTCTCCCCTCTGGCTCTGCCTCCACAGCCCAGCTAGGCCTGAGCAGCCCGAGGACTCTCCAGGTCCTCTGGCCCCTGTCCCTGCTGTCTCGTTGGGCATTGTGTCCCTCCTGAGGGCTCATGGCTGTGTGTTCCCTTCCCTAAACGGGGCCCTGGCTTCTTCCCACCAGAATCTCCCATTGCCCAGGGCACCATGGCATAGACCCCAGCCTGTCTCTCCCAAACTTACCCCTTCCCGGCTCTCAAGCTGGTGCCCTGGGGTTCCTCCTGCACTCCTTTCCCGATGTCAGTCCTGCATCCCACCCTTTCACTTCATTACCTGCTTGCCAGGGCACAGGCTGGGCCCCTTGCTCACCCCCTGCCTGGCACACACCACCCCACATTACTCAGGGGCCTTGTTTTCCTCTCTGGTCAGAAGCACCCCTTGGCTGGCCTACACACAGGGCCTCGGAACCAGGCCCAGAACAAGGCCTGGGACTGGGCAAGGAGCAGCAGGAGGGAGCGCAGTAGAGGAAGGGGTGGTGGGGAGGGGCTGAGGAAAGAAGGAGCAAGCTGCTGGCTTCCCGCCTTCCCTGCGCCCACCCCAGCCCAGCTAAATCTGCCCTGTGTTGCTGCTTCCTCCCCCCAGGCCCGGCTTCTCTAAAGAAGTCAGGAAAGCTGGACTTCTGCAGTGCCCTCTCCTCTCAGGGCAGCTCCCCGCGCATGGCTTTCACCCACCACCCGCTGCCTGTGCTTGCTGGAGTCAGACCAGGTGAGAAATGGGGGGCCCCGGAGGGGGGCAGTTGGGGAGGTGGCTGAGTGTCTAGGGGCAGCTGGCCAGGTGAAGGGGCCAGGGCTGACCCCGAGTGACAGCCCCAAGCTCTCCGAGTAGGATGTGGTGCAGCAGCACCATGTGGTGGGCATGGGAACCGGCCCCTACTTCACGTGGCACCCCATGGAGGACCAGGCTGGGCCCCTGGGCTGTCCACCTGGCTCCTGAGCAACCTCCCACTTCTTCTCATTCCTCGCGTGCGTGGGTGCTACATACAACACAAGCCTGTCCCGAGGCCTCCCCAACTCTGGCCCAGTTCTCCTTTTGTCCTGCCAACTATGGGCGGGAAGTCACAGCCTTCTCCCCTGCCCTCCTGCTGGCTCCTCTCTCTTAGCTCCTGGCTGAGCCCGGGCTCTGGTTGTTTCCCAGCGTGAGCCCCGGTTGGTGTGGGGCCTGGATGGAGAAGAGTACTCCTAAGGAGCCCAGGCTCCTGCGGCAAGTAGCTCCTTTGTCTGGGCCTCCCTGCCACTTTCTAGAAAGGAAGGGCTGGGTTTAGGGAGCAGGTGGTACCTGGGCTGCTCTCCAGGAAAAGGAACTGCTCACTGCCGTGCGGCTGCGGTCTGACTTCAGTGTCCCAGCTGAGAAGGTGCTCAGGATGAGAACACCTAGGTCGCCCTGAGGAGATAGGATCAGGCAGGAGGCTGTGGGAGCTGAGACCTCAGCCCTGTCACTCCTTCCCTTTCTTCTTCCCTCTCTGGGCACCCACCTGGCAGCAAGAGGCCTGGACTTTTTCTGGACATGGCCCTGTGTCCGCCTGCCATCTCCTGGGCTTGTATGTAGGACACAGAAAACGAGGAGGTTTACCTCCTGGCTTCCTCCTTGGGGCCTCCTGGCTGGGAGCCTAGAGGCAACCGGTGCTGGGGCAGGGTGTGGTGGCCGCAAGGTGGGGGCGGGGAGCCCAGGCCCTCTGCACAGGCAGCAGGAGGGCGCAGGCCTGGCTCCTCCGGCTCCAACTCAGCTTTTATGAACTCCAGAGAGAAGCCAAGTTTCCTCAGCCCCCTAATGAAACCGAGAGCAAGAGCGAGCTGATTGGAAACAGACGGGAGGGGGAAGAGCTGGGGCCTGGTCTGGGTTGGCAATTGCGTGTGCAAGAACGCGTATGTGAGGACACGTGTGTGAGAGTGATGGGGCTGAGCACATGAGAACACCGCCTAGGTGGCGGTGGCTGGGTGCACACCAGTTCGCACTCAGGAGATGTGTGTGCATATGTCAGATGGCCATCCTGAGCAGACGCTGGCTTTGTCTTCATCCAGAGCCCCAGGGAACCCTCTGCCTCCTCTTGTCCACCACCCAGTCTCCCGCCCAGGGCCTGAATTAGGCAGGACTAGTGAGGCACTCACCTTAGGTGCAGAGTGTCAGCAAGTATCAACTCAGTCATCAAGATAAATAATATTTTAATGGAACATGTTTTTAAAATCCAAACTTTGCAGAAAAAAGGGTATGATGAGCACATACTAGGTGTTTTTTTGTTGTTGTTTTTGTTTTGTTTTGTTTAAGACAGTTTCCTGCTCTATTACTCAGGCTGAATGCAGTGGTACGATTATAGCTCACTGAAACCTTGAACTCCCAGACTCAAGTGATCCCTCCTGTGTGCCACCCTGGCTAATTTTTAAATGTTTGTTGTAGAGACGGGGTCTTGCCATATTTCTCAGGCTGACCTCCAACTCCTGGATCAAGTGATCCTCCCACCTTGGCCTCCCAAAGCACTGGGATTACAGGTATGAGCCACAGCACTCAGCTATGTCTTTGTTTAAAATGATTTAAAATGTTGAGGCTGGGCACAGTGGCTTATGCTTGTAATCCCTATGCTTTGGGAGGCCAAGGCAGGAAGACTGCTTGAGGCCAGGAGTTCGAGGCTGCAGTAAGCTGTGATCACGCCACTGCACTCCAGCCTGGATGACAGGGCGAGATCCCGTTTCTATTTGAAAAATCTTGGCCGGGTGCGGTGGCTCACGCCTATAATCCCAGCACTTTGGGAGGCCGAGGTGGGTGGATCATGAGGTCAGGAGATCGAGACCATCCTGGCTAACACGGTGAAACCCCGTCTCTACTAAAAATACAAAAAATTAGCAGGGCATAGTGGCAGGTGCCTGTAGTCCCAGCTACTCAGGAGGCTGAGGCAGGAGAATGGCATGAACCCGGGAGGTGGAGCTTGCAGTGAGCCGAGACCACGCCACTGCACTCCAGCCTGGATGACAAAGCAAGACTCCATCTCAAAAAAAAAAAAAAAAAAATATTTAGACTGAGCACAGTGGCTCATGCCTGTAATCCCAACATGTTGGTAGGCCAAGGCAGGCGAATCACTTGAGCCCAGGAGTTTGAGATTAGCCAGGGCAATATGGCAAAATCTCATCTCTAGAAAAAAAAATGCAAAAATCTGCCAGGCATGGTGGCATGCACCTGTAGTGCTGGTTACTTGGGGGGCTGAGGCAGGAGGACTGCATAAGCCCGGGAGGATTGCTTGCAGTGATCCGTGTTTGTGCCACTGCACAGAGTGAGACCCTGTCTCAAATAATAATAATACTTTTTTAAAAAGCCAAATAAAATAAAGACAAGATCCTACCCTGCCTCATCTGCCTCATCCTAATCTCCCAGCGCTGGTTGTGATCAAACTTTATTTACAAAAACAAATGACTGGCCTTTGGACCCTAGTTTGCTGATTTTATTATTTATTTATATTGCATTAAAACTGATGACTGACTTTTTTTGTGCTGCCTTAACTTTTGTGCCTGTGGCGGCTGCCTCACCTGCTCAGGATCCTCAGGACCCTCAGCCCTCTGACCTGCAGCTCCCCTCCTCTCCTGTCCCTCCCACTGGCTGCCTCCTTGGCCCTGACGCCCTTTTTTCCCTGCCCACGTGCATGCAGGGAGCCCCCGGGCCACAGCGTCAGCCCTGCACTTCCCCTCCACGTCCATCATCCAGCAGTCGAGCCCGTATTTCACGCACCCGACCATCCGCTACCACCACCACCACGGGCAGGACTCACTGAAGGAGTTTGTGCAGTTTGTGTGCTCGGATGGCTCGGGCCAGGCCACCGGACAGGTGAGTCCAGAGGGCCCCAGGAGCCCAGCTACAGCCTCATCTCCACATCTATCTGTCTGTCTCAGGGCTCACAGGGAGAGGGCCCAAAAGCCAGGAGCTCGCCTGGGGCTGGAGCAGCAGGGAGCTGGTAGTACCAAACGCCTCGATTTTCTGGGTCTGGGGGCGGGGGTCTGTGTATTATGCCAGGGCCTGTCTATCATGGTCTGGAGAGGTGGGGGCAGCATCTGGGCCCCTTTGCTCAGGCTCCTTGCCCTTCCCATGGTCCTTGCCCCCTCAGCAGGAGTGAACTCATGATCCAACTCAGATCTGGGCTCCGACCTCCCAGCACTCCTCTTAAACTTTGGAACTGCAAGGATTTGCTAGATTCTAGACCAGGGTTTCCCCAGTATCAGCACTGTTGACATTTGGGGCTGTTTATTCACTATTGTGTGAGACCATCCTGTGCACTGTAGGATGTTGAGCAATATCCCTGGCCTCCACCTGCTAGATGCCAGGAACACCTCCTTCTCCCCAGTCTTGATAATAAAAAAAAAGTCTCCAGATTTCAATGTGCCCAGGAGGGCAAGACTATCCCTAGTGACGAGCACTGTGTCAAGGGAAAGCCCCGACCCACATAGCTGCCAGTGAGACCACTGTTGGCAAGACTTTTAACAAAGGTTTCCCAGGACGTTCCCGGTTCTAGAGTGAAACCCTGCTGCTCCTCAGCCCTGGGAGACACACTGGCTGCCCCCGGAGCCCTTCTCTGTCACTGAGGAGCAGAAACTCAGGGTTGCTCAGCGAAAGAATGATCCCAGGAGTGGTGGGCCAGAGATGACCCTTCAGTGGGACAGTGGTCCCTGGTTGGAATGTGGAGGTTTCTAGACCTCTGGGAAAAGTCCAGAGCCTCAGCAGCATGCTGTAATAGGAGAAGCCCCAGCTCCTCTATAGCCAGCCCTCCCAGCCTGGAAGCCTGCTGTGAGAGGTCAGGCAGGGAGGATGCTCAAAGGGCTGTGGTGGGGAAAGGCATCCCAGAAGTCCACACCAGTGGCTGCCTGCTGCCACCAGCCCCATGCTGCCTTGGTGTGCTCTGGCAGAGTGAGCATTTGCTAAGTGCTGGCGTATTGATATGCGGCGGGGCTGTGGCTCCGCCTTCTCGCTCTGTCCGTAAGGGAAGCCAGTCCTCTTCCCTCCCTCCTGTTCCCCTCCTGCTGCTTTCCTCCTCATCTTCCTTCCCCCTTTGCCCTTCAAGGATTTCTTTTAGCTGACTCTGCAGCTCCTTAGTGTACTGGTAGCTTCGCCCACCTCTCTGGACAAGCTCTGTCCACTTTTAGGGTCATGGAGGGAAGAGCAGACCTGACCTCTGACAGCTGCTGTGCTTTCATCAGAGATACCAGCAGAGTTCAAGGGGAGCTATCAGCCTATGCCTAGCCCCCAAGGGGCCTGGGGTCTGGGATTTGTGGCAGAGAGGCCTGGAACATTAACTTACCTGCTTTCTCAACTACCAAGGGAGCCAGGATTTGGAGTCAAATTGAGGCTGGCCTAGAGACCAGGTTAGGCCAAGCAGCCAAACCTAACCATAGAACCCTTGAGAAAGTGGGTCATTTAGTCCTCTGGCCATTCTGAGCCTCTGGTCCTGAGGGCTAGGTCCTGAGCGTTTCCCTTGACTTGACTGTTCAAGATTGAGGACTCTGATATAGAGCCATAGTTTTTAAAAAAGACAGAGGACTCATTTTGCCTAGAAGTTTCTCTTCCTGAGGCAGGCACTTGCTCCGAGCAGACCATGGACAACAAAACACTGCAGACAGGAACTGCAAACAGGCACCTTGATTAAGCAAGGAGTGTGGCCCCCTGGGGAGCAACCTCTTAGTTTCCTTGTGTGGCCTGTCCCACTGAAGAGAGAGAGAGGGGGCTCAGTGAGGAGCCTGCTTGATGGGGCCCACCCCTGGCTTCTGGGAGGAGGCTAGAGACAGCACTGTGCTACACAAAAGGCTGATGCATAGCTGCAGAGAGCCAGAGGGCCCGGCTCCACCACTGATCCAGTGGGCAGGGAGTGGCAATGCCCAGCTGTGCTTGCACTACAGCCACTGTTAAGCAGTGCTTCTCAGACTTGGCATGCGCGAGAGTCAACTAGAGCCCTGGCTAATGCACAGATGGCTGTGTCTCACCCCCAGAGCAACTGATTCAGCAGGTCTGGGATGGGGACTGAGAATTAGCATTTTTCCTAACTTCATAGGTGATGCTGATGCTGTTTCTAACCTCCTTGAGAATCAGAAGTCACAGATCAGTTTTGCAGGAAAATGTTTGCATAGAAGAATTTTAGGCTGGGCGCGGTGGCTCACACCTGTAATCCTAGCACTTTGGGAGGGTGAGGCAGGCAGATGATTGCCTGAGCTCAGGAGTTCGAGACCAGTCTGGGCAACACGGTAAAACTCCTTTCTACTAAACCACAAAAAATTAGCTGGATGTGACTGCGTGTGCCTGTAGTCCCAGCTACTTGGGAGGCTGAGGCAGGAGAATCGCTTGAACCTGGGAGGCGGAGATTGCAGTGAGCCAAGATTACGCCATCGCACTCCAGCCTGGGCGACAGAGTGAGACTCCATCTCAAAAAAAAAAAAAAAAGGCCGGGCGCGGTGGCTCAAGCCTGTAATCCCAGCACTTTGGGAGGCCGAGGCGGGCGGATCACGAGGTCAGGAGATCGAGACCATCCTGGCTAACACGGTGAAACCCCGTCTCTACTAAAAATACAAAAAACTAGCCGGGCGCGGTGGCGGGCGCCTGTAGTCCCAGCTACTCAGGAGGCTGAGGCAGGAGAATGGCGTAAACCCGGGAGGCGGAGCTTGCAGTGAGCTGAGATCCGGCCACTGCACTCCAGCCTGGGTGACAGAGCAAGACTCCGTCTCAAAAAAAAAAAAAGTGAGGAGCTATACCAGCTTCCGGCTCCTTCTAGCTCCTAACTCATGAGATTTTAAGGCACTACACGGTCACAAGACCTTGAGGTTTTTAAAACCTCAACTGTACCCCAATCAGAGCTGAGACATGCCAGCCTGGTTGGAATTTACATCTAGAAACTGAATATTGTAAATCAGCAGGTTTCAATGTCTGGCCATATCAGGCAGGGATTAGCATTATCAGGTGGGATTAACAATTTAGATACTCCTGGGGGAGACAGGCTCTGAAGCTGGAGGAAGGCAGAGGCCGCCTTGGGGTTGCTTGGAAGGCCTCTGTGTCCCAGCCCCCGGGGAGCGTGAGCTCAGGACACCTGGAGAGGAGGAGTGAGGCTGTGATCAGACCATCCCATTCCCTCCTTCTAGGAAGGCATGGAGATGAGGGGAGGCGTCGCATCACCTTTCTCTGCAGAGCTGCAAACCTCCGCGCTCTGACCTGCACTGTTACCTGGAACTGAGGGTCCCTTTCCAAAACAATACCCGCACAAAAGTTCTCCAGCCCAGGACACATATGGGGACCAGCAGCCACTGTTTGCTTTTGTCAGGGCCACTGAGAGTTGTCATCCTTGGAGTGGGCAGGAATGGGTCAAAGGAACCATTTAGAGGGACAATATGTCAGACCTAGATGCTGGTCATAGTGGTAAAAAAAAAACAGTGGGCAGAGAAGCCAGAGTTCAGAAGGGGGCGCTGCATAGGCCAGCCTGGGCTTCCGTGACTTTAAAGTGCAACAGGAAGGACAAGTCGATCCCACATGCTTTATGGTACTTGGGTACTGCATGCTTCTGCCGACTCATTGGGGAGCTGGCAGGGATTGAGGGGGTGGCCTGTTCTGAAGGTTCCAGTGAGATCAAGAATGTCCTAGAGGAACAGGGCAGAGAAAGATAGGTTGTGATTCAGGGGATCTGGCTGGTCCCCACAGAGGGGACAAGGTTCTTTGAGCAGGCCTTGAAGGGTGTGGGAAATAGTTCTTCATACAGAGAGCTCCACAGCAAGCCAGCGTGCAGTCCTGCCTGCTCGGCCTGTGTTCTGGAAACCCCAGTTAGTTTGGAATGGGAAGTGCATAGGGGCGGTAGGGGGTGGACCGGTAGAGGCGTCCCCCATGGGGGCTTTGAATGCCCAACTGAGGAGATTGGACTTCATGTTGGGTGTAGCTGGGGCCGTGGAAGGTTCCAGAAGACTGGAGAAACCTGAGCTGATGTGGATTTTGGGGAGAGGATTGATGAGCCTGCTGGAAAGAATCCTAGCATCATCCCTGGAGTCAGACAGACATGGATGTGAATTCCAGGTCTGGCCAATTGCAGCTGGGTGACTTAGGATAAACCATTTAATGGCCCAGAGGCTCAGTTTCCTCAGTTGTGAAATAGGGAGAATAGAGCGTCCTTTGTGTCAAGGCTTTCCAGGGCGGGCCTATTAATGCTTGGACTGATGGTCCTTTTTTGTGGGGGCTGTCCTGTGCACTGCAGGATGTCGAGTAGCATCCTGGCCTCTACCCAGCCCCTCCAGCCCCTTTGTTGTGACAACTGAAAGTGTCTCCACACATTGCCAGTGTCTCCTTGAGGGGGACAGAATTACCCCTGGGTGAGAACGGATGCTTTCTGGGATGGGTCGGGAGTTATGCAACAGAACTAACGCACCTGGTCCAGGGCTGGACATTGAGGGTCCTGAGCTGATAACCACAGTTTCAGCACAGGGGAGCCCCACATACCAGCTCATTGTCATCGTCCAGCTGAAATCAGTGAGGACAGAAGGAGGCACTGGCTGGAGACATCAAGGGGATGGGCTCCTCGGGGCTTGCTCACCGATAGGAGGAGGAGTACACAGGATCCTCTCTGGGTCTCGAATCTGGGTGCCCAGAAGGGCGGAACTCTATCCCACAGGAGAGTTGCCAGTTTAGGATGAAAAGCACAGGCCAGGCCTTCCTGAGCCCACGCCTCAGTGGTCATCAGGGTCCTGTTCAGAGCAGCAGGAGGTGTGTGCCCAAACCTCCAGGGAAGTCTCTCCAGGGAACCTGCCTGGGAGAGGCAGGGGCACCTCTGTCTGTCCTTTGGCACCTGTGTGTCCTGAAGCCAGAAGGCCAACCCACGCAAGGCCATGCACGGGGCCTGGAGGAGAAAATCCAGTTAGAAGCAAATGAGGGCATAAAGGACAAGGAATGCATCCTGGCGGCCGAGCATCCATGGTGTCTGAGGGCGTCCTACAGGGAAGTCCTCCTGAAGAACCTCACGGGCAGTAGAGTTGGCAGCGACGGATTTTCTTCCCTGGCCATTCTTGAGAGAACAGGTCAGCGCCCTACCACCCACAGGCAGTGAGGACCCAGGCTGCTGGAGCCGAGGACGAGCTCCCCAACTTCTGGTGGCCTCCTGAGGACATGTTATGGGGTGGGTGCTGGCAGGACTGCCGTCCTTGGTTGGGTGAACTGGCTCAGCCTGGCAGCCCTCAGAGGGAGGCGGGCATGTGCTTTGGGGAACCGGGGGAGCAGGGTGAGCGCGCTCATCTTTCCTGCTGTAGGAGATGGTCTTCAGGAGTGTGAGAGTTCTAGGTGCAGCTGCACATATTTGCTAGGTGGCACATTTTGGTACCTAAAACATTTTCCCTAGGAAGTAACAAACCACCCGTCGAACACCCCTCCCTCCCTCCCACAACTTCAAAAGAGGACCAAAAAAAAAAAAAAAGAGAAACACCTGAGAGACCAAATAGAGGCCTTACACCCTCACCCATCCCGTGCCCTGGAGGAGAGGACCCGATCCTGGATCTTCCACCGGGAGCGCCCGCTCTCAGGAGCGAGCTGGCGCGGCCGCGCAGGGGAGCGTGTGTCTGTGTGTGATGTGCCTTCATGCGTCACTCTATTTATGTTGTTCGCAGCCCAACGGTAGCGGCCAGGGCAAAGTCCCGGGGTCATTTTTGCTACCGCCGCCGCCTCCAGTGGCCAGACCTGTGCCCCTTCCTATGCCTGATTCCAAATCCACCAGCACTGCCCCAGACGGCGCCGCCTTGACTCCTCCATCACCTTGTAAGTGGACGATGAAACCGAAACCACAACGCCCAGCATCCCCGGCCCGTCCAAACAGTCTCCACTGCAAAAAGAAAAGCCTTCCCCCTCCCCACCACCAAAGCCCCTCAACCCAGAGCACCATGGATAAGAGCAGAGCCGAGCCCTCCAACCACAGCCTCCCTCCCGGGCCTCAGTTGCACCAGCCAGCACCCCACGAGCCCCCTGCCCGCTGCTCCCAGCCGGGGCCCCTGGCCCAGGCCCCTCTGGGGGGCGGGAGGGAGAGCACAGCGGGGGTGCGCAGGCCAGGGGTGCTGGCGGGGGTGGGAGGGGGCGGGGAGGCACAGCCATGCCATCTTCATGCCTGATTGCTGTTTTTTTGTTTTTTGTTTTTTGTTTTTGTTTTTTAATTTTTTTGTTGTTTCGTTGTTCCCCCCACACCAAGAAAATCAAATGTAACCACAAGGCGACGCCACCACCATCCCCTTTTTGCCTTGCCCCTCACCTCCATCCCTGGGCCCTTGGGCCTCAAAGACGCAGCAGGCCAGCCCCTGACCCCTTCCCCCTCAGTCTCACATTTGGTTTCTCGTTGTTCCTCTTTTTTTTTCCCCCTCCCATCCCTCTGCCCTCCCTTCTCCTCAATTCCTTTCCCAGGTTAGATGTTCCAAGGACAAGGGAGGGCTGTGGGCTTTGGCTTACTTCATCTCTCTCTCTGTCTCTCTTTCTTTTCTTTTCTTTTTTTTTCCTCTTAAACCAATGACAAATTTTGTCAAAGGGAAAAGAAGAAAAATCAGTCGAGAGGTCCCAGGTAGACCCGGCGTGAAGGACAGAGGATGGGGCGGGTGCTGTCTGTGGGCTAGGGTGGGCAGCTCTGGGGGTGGGCAGGCCACAGGCCAGGGCAGTTCGGTGGCGGCGGGAGGGGTGGCCCATCTCACACTGCTCTCCGCTCGCTCTGTCTCTCCTCCTTTCTCGTGGTTTGAGTTCTTTTCCCCTCTCCATCCTCTTCATGCCATCTTCCCATCTGCATCCGCCATAAGACATGAAGTCACAGTCATTGGAGGTGGGCAGGGTGGGGGATGGGAGCTGGGCTACAGGGTTTGGGGGCCACTTCTGGAGAGAGGTGGGCAGAATCTGGTGAGCATGGAGTCCCTGGGTGTGTCTGGTGCAGGGCAGCGGTGGGCCTCCCAGGTAACCTGTGATATTCCTTGCCTCCTCTGGGGGCATCTTCCCTTCTGGGGGTGCAGGGCCTGTTCCCTCTGGCAGAGCTCCATCTGGAAACCTGAGAGGAACTCAAGAGCTGTTGGGATCATTTTGTCCTTGGGCCCCAGGATGGCTGCCCCCAGGCATCTGAGCCCTGGGGCTCTGCCAGGCTCTCTAGCCTCCTCCTCCTCTATTGCATTGGTCCTGGAACCACAGACCTGTTGGACCTGGTGCATCAGTCAGAGGAGGAGAATGCCATGGGCCTGAGCCTTGCTACCCCTGGGCCCAAGCCAGGCAGCCAGCTCCTAGGCCCCTCTCTGACCCTGCCCTACCTGGCTCAGCCCTCCATTGGGCACCCTTTGGGTTCCCCAAGCCTGCCTGCCTGGTCCTTGGGCCTGCCCAGGGTGGTAAGAGGTGTAGCATCTAGCTAGGCCACCCAGGTTGGAGAGGTAGCCTGGCTGGGAAGGCCTTCCCGAAGCAGGGTGGGGCCGGGCTGCCAAAGCCTCCCCTCTCCCGTGGCCCCCTCTCTTCAGTACCTGAGAGGGGCCAGTGGGAAAGCAGGGGTATCCACTGAGGGTGCTTGTGGACCAGGACTATCCCCAGCCCTGCCCAGTGCCTCACTAGCAGGTGGAACTGGGTCCAAGGGACATTTGTCTCAGCCCCCAGGGCCTCTCCCTCATCCCAGCCGTGAAAAAGGATGCCTGGCTGAGACTGGCTTTGGAGTGGGGGTGTGTCGGGGGTGTAGTGTGTGTTCCTGGTCAGTGAGAAGATGAGAGTATCCCTCTGTAGTGGGGGGGCAGGCTCGGAGCCTGGCCTCCAGCTCGGATGCCCCTCTGGCCCGTCCTTCCCACTGCCAGCCTAAACCTGGGCAGCATGGTCTAACTCAGTCTCTCCCTCTCTCAGCAGCCCCGAGGGGCAGTGCCCAGGTGGGCCCCAAGGCCTGACAGGGTCTCTCCCTCTCTCCCCTGCTCCCCACAGCATTCGCAACGACAGGCGCCTCCTCTGCCAACCGGTTTGTCAGCATCGGACCCCGGGACGGCAACTTTCTGAACATCCCACAGCAGTCTCAGGTAGGAGACCCTGCCCACCACCTGGATGCAGGGACCAGGAGAGCAGGCAGGGTTGCAGGGCATCTTGGTGTTAGGGAAGAGCCTGGAGTCCTTGGGGCTAACGGAGAGAGAGGTCTGAGGCAGGGCTGGAGGGCCCAGGCTTTTGCACGCCCAGCTGAGCCTATCTCCCCAGGCAGCCCCCAGGCTCCCTGGCTAATCAGCTAATTGGATAATTAGCTCTGACAGCCCTGGCCCTGGGGAAGGCGGCCAAGGACCCAAGTCTAGAGACCCTCTGGGCCAGGCCTGGTGGAAGCAAAGATGGAAGCCTGAGGCCCATCAGGAGGAGAATAGAGTCTGCCTCACTGCTTTCACCCACCCCGGCTGGAAGCCCTGGCCCCTAGCCCTTCCCTTTCCCCTGGCTTTGGGTGGGCTGGGTGACTGGTGGAGGAGGGACAGAGGGCCTGGTGGGCTACGTGCCCAGAGACTGGCACTGAGGGCAGGGCAGGGCAGGCCGCTGCCCTAGAGGCCCCTCACCCAAGTCCTCAGGAGTCCTGTTAGGGAGAAGGCCAGCATGCTGGAGACCCCATCCTTGCTCCTGTCTCCTGCTGACACCACCCCTAGTTCTTACAAGGAGACAGATCCCTGTCACAAGCAAGAGATAAGACAACTCTTAGCCCTCCAGGTGGAGACCCCAGAGGCCAGTGCGCACAGAGCCCAGTGCCCTTGGGGGCACAGGGAAGACCCATCTCAGGAGGAGGGCAGAGGCAGCTTTAGGGGGCCTGAGGCTTTTACAGCCCAGGGTTTTGAAAAATAACATGCAAATATCTTTCTTTTGCACATTTTACAAAAACACCTCCTTGGAGGTGTCCTCAGCTCTGGGAAATCCACCTCTGTCAAGAGCCCCTGGGGCCACCTCTCATCTCCTGCTCTGCCTCTCTCTGCTCTGGGGCCTGAGTCCAGAGAAAGTTGGTGGATGGAAGTTTTGTGTGTGGTTTGAGATTGTTTTTTTTTTTCTTTTTCTTTTTCTTTTCCTTTCCTTCCCTCAAAAAAAAAAAAAAAAAAAAAAAAAAAAAAAAAGCCAAAAAACTTTGTCAAACTTCAAACTTCAGAGCTCCCTAGTGGCAAGGAGGGGAGGGGAAGAGAACTTCAACCCCCTCCAGCTTCCCACCCCCTTTCCCTAGAGTCACGTCTGACCCGTCTGGTTTCCAGGAGCAACCAGACATGATGTAACACCCAGATGAACTTGAACTTGGGGGTGTTGAGAAGAAAAACAATGGCTCCGAGCAGGGGCTGGAGCCAGCCCCCTCTGCTCTGTGCCAGGGAGGCCGAGAGAGCCCTGCTGGCAGAAGCGGGAGGGGGTGCCAGAGGAAGGGACAGCAGGCGGGCCTCCCCTCCTGGCTCTGGGCTGGCACCAGGCTGCAGGGCTCCATTGCTCCCTCCCTCCTGCCGCCTGCCTGGGCTGCTCGCAGCTCTGCGGTCGGTCGTGCGCTCCGCTCCGGGGACCACTGCCACGAGCCCTCCCGGCTAACCCTGTTTCCACTGCCTCTTTTACTTTCTTTGCTCACTTTGCTTGGATGTTTGGGGGCCAAGACAGAGTTTGAGACAAGTTTGAGAAAGTTTGTCTCCCCCCATGTTCCCTGTGTCTTGGGCTCCAGGAGGTAGGAGGAAGGAGTCCCAGCGGGGATCCAGGGCCCCTGAGCAGGCAGGTGTGTCTGGGAGTGGTGGGGGGAGCTGGAGCTGGACAAGCAGAGCTGGAGCCCTCAGGCCTGGGGGCAGGCAGGCGGCTGCAACGGGCGCAGGGGGTACAACCGGGGGTGGTTTCCACAGTAACCAGTGACTTTAGCTGATCTCTGGAGCACCAGATGGAGAGAGAACAATAGAATGAGGGAAGAAAAGAGAATTTTAGCAATTTTGTCATTCCCTGGGCAGCGCTTTTTACTTAGTTTTAATCAATTTTGGACCTGGCTCAGGAAGTAGGGAGGGGTGAGCAGAGAAAGCCACTCTGTGCTTGGCAGCAGATCCCCCATTCCTGGGACCTTTGGGGAGGTGCCGGGGAGCCCCCTTGGGGCAGCCTTTGTCCCTAACTCCAGACCTGGAACCAGAGTCTTCCCTCCCTGAGGAGGACCCCCCAGTCTGAGCATTGGCAATTGTCCCCAGCTGTACAGCTCAGGAAACCCCAAAGGGGCCAGTGTGGGGCCCTGGCATGGTCTGCCAGGGGCAGATAGGGCAGGTGGGGCCCTCCCTGTCCTATTGTCCACAAGCCTCATTTGCCTGGTGAGGAGAGGGGTGGGCTCACCACCATAGCCAGCCTCCCCCTCCACCTTGGAGCAATGGCACAGGGTTCCTCTATAGTCTCCCCTTGGGAAGGGGGTCCCAGGGAACAGGCCCAAGCCTGTGGCGGGTGGGGGTCACCCAGCCCAGGCGGTTCCCACCCCCGGGCTTGGGCCAGAAGCCCAGGAGCTGGCTGCGGGCTGGTTCCCCCCCACCCACTCTGGGGATGCCTCAGACCTGGGTTTCCGCCTTAGCCTCACTAGGCTCCAGTGAGCCTCTGTTTGGCCTGTAGTCAATTGACCGGTTGGACTTGGGGCAGGTGCTTGAGGAGCCCCGCTGAGGGAGGGCAGGTCTCTTGTGTGTACTGTCCAGCACATGCAGGAAGTTTAGCATTTCTGCCCACCCAGCAGCGCCTGGTCATTGTGGCAATCCCAAACCCCACACTTCCAGATGCTCTTGATCTGCACTGTCCATTGTGGTAGCCATGGGCCACGTGTGGCTGTTTACATTTAAATTAACTTATTAAGTAAAGAAAAATTTGGTTCCTCAGTTACAGTCGCCGCATTTCAAGTGCTTAGAAACCACTTGTGGCTAGTGGCTACTGCAATGGAAATGAGAACATTTCCATTGTCACAGAAAGTGCTAGATGATCTCCAAGGCCCTTTCTGAAACCCAGTGTCCCTATCCTCAGTCCCAAACCAGAGCCTGAGAGCAGGTCTGGCCTGTAGGCAGAATGTTTGACCAAAGCAATGTTTTAAATATTGGAAATTTTCACACGAAATTCTGTCTGGGCTTCTGGTTTCTTTTGAAAAGTTGGCAGATGAGCTGCCCTGGGCCTTCACTCACCCTGACCTAGGCAGGGCACAGGCATTCCGGCCACCACAGAACCTGCTTCCTCGTGCTCGCAGCACAGGCAGCAGTTAGGAGCACAGCCTGCACTGCCTTTTACATTTCAACCCTGGCTCTGTTGCCCGAGGGCTGTGTGGCCTCAGGCAGGTCACCCACCCGCTCAGTGCCTGGCTTCCCTGTGGGATCAGGGCAGGGGTGGAGTGAACCAGGACCTGGTATGTGCTCTGTAGTTGGCTCTGCCTGGCCTCTGCAGACCAGAGTCTGTGACAGCCTGGAAGAGGCCCCAAGATGCATTTTCAGGGACCCTCATTTTGCCCCAAGGGTGCTACCAGGTGCACCCAGGCCCAGTAGACCACAGTAGACCCTGACCCACCACTTTGCCAGGAGGTGGGGCTGGAGCCTTGGATGGAGGGCATAGCCAAGCAGCTTGGGGTCTGCCCTGGGTATGCTCTGAGCTGAGCCACCAGACACAGGCAGACAAGGCCCTGTCTGTGAGAAGGCAGCACCCCCTGCTGGCATTGTGAAGGAAGTGACGCTCACCCCAGGGAGCCTCAGGTCCTTCCTCAGTGTCTAGTGTCCTGAGGGTAGAAGATCAAGCACCGTGGGCTACGTGGCCCCTCCCCTAGGCCTGGCGCTACTAGGGACTGAAGCCAAGTGGTTCCTCTGCCCCCAGCTTTTCAGCCTGTGGGACCTTGGCTGGGGTATATAGATGGGAATTTCTGCTTTTAATCCAAAGAGACAGAAAGAAAACTCAGCAAGAAGCTGGGCCACCCCCACCCCATCCCTAAAACCCCTCTGGGTACAAAAGCCCCAGCCTGGCATCTTCCCCACCCTCCAGGACCCACACAAAAACCTAAACAATTGGAAACATGGCCAGATCTCAGGCCTGTGCCAGCGCCAGCCATGGGGGTCCCGCCCGCTGGGCACAGTGCCCACGGGAAGGCCAGCTGGACTCTAGCACTAGGGGCAGAGTCTCTGAGGGGGCAGGGTTCTCGCAGGAGGGAGGGAGAGAATGGGGATGCCCTTTCTTCTCCACGGGAACGAGGTGGGTGGTGGCTGCCTGGCACCCTGGCTCTTTGGGAGCTGGGCCCTTGAGGGGCCAGGTCACTGGGCCAGGTAGGAGTGAGATGGGACCTGCCACAGCTGTTCTCAGTGTCACCTCTTTTTCATCCTGTTTCAGTCCTGGTTCCTCTGATAAGATCGACAAAAGAAACAACAAAATGAAAAGAAGAGGTTCCTCGAAATGGGGGAGAAGAAATTTTGAGACATGGAAAAATCCCCCAGCCCAGCCCAGCCCCACCGAAAAGCAAAAATTACACGTCGTCAGCCACTCAGCCCTTCTCTCCTCCAGCCCGGGGACCCCTGCGGGCCCCAGAAGCAGCCCAGTTCTTGGAGAGCCCTCGGAAGGGGTCTCGGTGGAGCTGTGCACCAGCAGCCAAGCAGAAAGAAACACGCGACATGGACTCTGTCAAGTAGAGGACAGAAAGCAAGAAAGGATGCAGAACTGCCTTCCTCCCCACCACCCCGCCCCGGCCTTCTGGGGAAGGAACAAAGTCCCCAAACAAAGCAACCAGCACAGTTCTGAAGGGGCCTGGCCTCCACCCTCACCCCTTCCTAGGGGAACCCCACCCTCCACATGGTCGGAGCTGTCCTAGGGAGCCTGGAGGACCAGCTTGTAAAGATGATGGGGTTTAGATCCCTCAGGCTCTGCCCTCCAGACTCCGCCCTTCCCTTCCTCCCTTCCTCCTTCCCTCCCTCCCTGCCAAGGCTCCAGCTTCTTCCCCTAGCTGTTCCAGACCAGGAGGGGGAGAGCAGCCTCCACTTACCCCTCCCCACCCTCGGGCTAAAAGCCTCCAGGCGGGCAGGGGGTGACCCCTGGAGCTAGTTGCGTGTCCCAGAATGGAGGGTGTTCTGTCACCTCACCCTGAGCCTCAAGAGCAGTTCCTGGGGCCCTGGACCCCTCTGTACAGTCCGTAGGAGAAAGTCGGAATGCTCTCGAAGGCCTTGTCCTAGCCTGGGACAGGCCCCCTCTCTCCTCTCTCTGCAGGCCAGGAGGGCCTCCTTCCTGCCACGAGGGAGGGGAGTCGGGCCCCAGGTCGCCCCCACCCCCAGCCCTGCATGCAGGTGCCCTCGCTCCGCCCCATCAGTCCCTGCCCCTGCCCGTCACGCAGACTGCCCTGCTGGGGCCGGGCCGGAGGGTGGAGCAGAAAGGGGACCCCGGAGCCAAGCGAGGAGGACCAGGCAGCCGCCGCTGCCGCCGCTAAGTCACCACCTGCGCTTAGGTAGGCGTCCTGCTCGCCGACTTTCAGTTCCTTGGGAGGGTGTTGGGTGTCGTCCTTTTCAAAAGTGTTTTGGAGCTTTCTGTGCCCCCCACTTTCCCCCTGCCCCCCCCGTGGCCACTTTTCTCTGGATTTTAGCTGTAATGTCTTTACTCTTTATTTAGGGGTGGGGCATTCATTGTTTGGGTCTTTTGCTGTTGGAATGGGAACTCCTCCATTTGAGCAACTTGGGAACAATTTGGTAACACACCACAGGAAGTAGCTCTCCCCCCCAGCCCCCTCTTCCCTCAAGGAGGGTTGGGGGGCCTGTCCAGAGGGTCTTCAGAAGCCCCCCTGGGAGGGAGGGGAGGATGAGCACGCCCAGCTCCCCTCCAGGGTGTGACTTGGCCCCTCTGGCTTGTCTTTCTGTGCCTTACTCCTTCCTCCTGCGTCTCCCGTCCCTGGCCCCTTCTCGAGTCCTTGTGCCTCTCTCTCTTTCTCTCTTTCTTCATTGTATGAAAACACAAAGCACAGGTCAGGATCCTCTGAAAGAAAATCCAACATTGCACCACGTAGGGGTGGGTTATGGGCTGTATTTATTGTGAATCTAGTTTGTGAGGCTGTGGCCCTGAGCATGCGGAGGGAGGGAAGAGAGGAGGGAGTGTCTGGGGAGGGGAGGTCAGCGACCTGGGGCCGAAGGGGCAGGCAGGTGGTGCCTGCTACCCAGCTGGAAGCCACAAGGTGGCTGACCCCAGGGGCGGCTTTTGTTGGAAATTGAGTGAAGCCCTCCCTCTGTCCTCAGCGTGCAGCCCTAGAGGACCCCAGGGCTGAAGGGCAGTGGATCCTGCGGGAGTCTCCCGGGGCGTGGGGTACAGTAAGGCCCCGGGGGTGGGGGGCCGGGTGGGCCGGGCATGACGCGCGGTCAAAGTGCAATGATTTTTCAGTTCGGTTGGCTAAACAGGGTCAGAGCTGAGAGCGAAGCAGAAGGGGCTCCCTGTCCGGCCGCACGTGCCCTTTCCCTCGACGACAGTCGGGGCCTCAGGCGCTGTGTGACTGTGGGAGCCAGGGTCTGCGGGGCGCCTGCCCGGGCGAGGTCGGAAGCTGCAGGCCAGCTGGGCCCGGGCCGGAGCGTGCCCGGCGGGGCTGCCCGGGCGGGCAGGGGGTGGGGGCTGCTCCTTTCCCAAGTGGTGTTGTGAGGGGCAATGAGGGCAACAGGAGATGTGGGGACGTGTTAGGAGAGAAAAAAAAAAAAAACACAAAAATATATATGGGGGAAATGAACTTTTTTTTTTTCATTGAACCAAGTGCAATGCATCAGAGAGTTTTCCTATCTTTGTATGTTAAGAGATTAAGAAAAAAAAATTCTATTTTTGTTGTAATGTCCTCGCGGCTCTGGGGACGCTAAAAGAACCGGGCCTGCCCCGCCCTGTGCGGGGATAACGAAAGCTGAGTGTTTTTCCCTTTTTTTTCGTTCGTTTTTAGTTTTTTTTTTTTTCAAGTCGTTTTCCTGCGTTGACGAGGATGATCTGGGGTTTTTATTTGTTTCGTCGTTCGTTCTCAGTTTCGGTGGGAGGGCTGAAGGAAACGTTCACATTTTAGAGTTTAAAAAAAACACCTCGACATTTAAAAAATAACCAACACAAGATCAAAAAGGAAAAGGACGAGAGAAAAATTATTTTTAAGATAATTAAACATAAAACCCTGGTGCTTCTTACATTATAAAGTACGTTTTAAAGAACCCACAAACTATTATACATAAGTTTATGAATCAATTAAATATCCTGCACTTGTTAGGAATACGCATATCCCTTCTTTGTTGAGTTTAACGGAACGGGACAGCGGCGTGCCCCCGGCGGCTGGACTGCTCCGGTCGCGGGTCTCCCCGGGCGCCCCTCCCTGGGGCCCAGCACCCCCTCCTCGCCCCATCCCCGTCTGGGTACAGGGGCGCGGCAGGGGTCCCTGGCCCCTCCCCCGCAGAGGTCAATGCCAACGAACAAACGTCCCCTCCCTCCCTCCCTCTCTGCCCCGAGCGCCCTTCTTTGAGCCAGACGCCAACTTGACCCTCACCAGCATTATCAGGAGCGCGCTCAGCAAGTTGGTAGTTTCCTCCCCACTTTCCCGGCGCCCCTCCCCGCCCCCATTCAACATCTCTCATCCTATCCCCGACCCCCTCCGGGGAACACCGGGAAGGCTCGACGCTCCAGGACAGGACCAGCCACGCTGACAGGTCGATTTGCCCAGGCCCGCGCCCGCACGCACGCACGCACACGGCCCCGCACACAGCCCCGCCCCACCCCGCAACCAGCCCTGTCGACTGCCTTACACACCCGCCCCCGCGCTGGCCGGCCGACCTAGTGCCTTGTTCTCACCCCCGTGCTGGCGGAGCGGACGCCGCGCTCTGGGTCCCAGAGGGGCCGGGTGGCTCAGACGACCCACCACTCCCCCCACCCCGACCGTGCTGAACAGACCCCCCACACGAGAGAAAATAAAGGAGCAATAAAGTCACGAGAACTTTCGTCCCCCAATCGAGAGCCCGAGGGGCACCCCAGCCCCGCCTCTGCTCCCCCCCACCCCACCCACCCTCGGGGCGCCCCCCTCCCCCCGCAAGCCAGCCTGGGCCAGCCCCGCTTCGGCCCCTCCCGGGAGATCCGTGCGCCCGACCAGCACCAGCATCGCGGACCGCAAAGGCCGCCCGTCCCGTCAAACAAGTTTCTTCTTAGGCTAAGAAACGCAGTATATACGAGTATCTATATATAGTACTAATGGATTTGGTGTGCTTCCCCCTTAGCGTCCCCTTCCCTCTGCTCCTCCTCCTTCAGCCTGGTCTCCCCCTCTTCTCTGCCCTCCACCCCCGTCTCTGCACTGAGATACATAAGAAACAAGGGTAGTTTACTGTCTGTTTTGTTTTCTGGGTTTTCAGTGTCCTAGCGGAATGCAAGTAGGCAGCCAGCCCGTCTGTTCCCTCTCCGCCCCGCCCCGCCCCGCCCCCGTCACTGCGCTTCTGTTATACCATCTTTGCCTGACTCTCTCCGGCTTCTCCATTGAATGGCTAATGTGTATGTGAAATAAAGAAATAAAGAAAAACAAACGCAGGAGCGCCTGACCCTTCGCTAACGCGACCGTGCGGGACTGGGTCGGGGTCGGTAGGGTGCGTCCCCAACTTGGATTCTGCGCCTCTCTCCAAGCGCCGCGAGCGCAGCAGACGCCGTCGACAAGCGTCTGTCCCTGGGTCTCCGGGAGGGGCCGACGGTGAGAAAAGCTAAGGCTCCCCAGCCCCTCCTGGCCTCCCCCCGCGACCCCAGCCCGGAAAAAATGAGGCACCACTTGGGTCCTGTGACTGCTCTGCCATGTTAGTTTGCCAACCGCGCCCCTGCGAAGGGGAACCAGGCAAGGCCACTTCCACAGGGCGGTGGGTGATTTTTTTTAAGAGTCTGTGGGTCCCTTGGGGGACGATGATCACCCTTCCGGAACCCCGAGACCTTGCCCCTGACGTCGTCACTGGTCCTTCTTCGGGGGAGTTCGCACCCGAACACGCGCAGCACGTCCACTGCCCTTTCCTCGAGGGCCCTGGGCCGAGTCCCTGGTGCCCTCCGGCTCAGAAATGCTGGCGCGTGCGGTCACCGCACCTCTGGGCTCAAAGCGGTTTGCTCCATCTTTATTGGCCGGGCCGCCGCACCGGGGCTGCCGTCGGGGTCGGCCGGGGGCGCGGGCTGCGAGCGCGCTGCCACTTCGGCCCTGCGTCCGGATCCCCGGCGGGCGTCGTCGTCTGGGACCCGGTGCACCGGCCGTTTGCGGGGCCCGGGCGGGGTGGGGCCTGCGGCCAGAGCTGCCGCTTGGTCGCGCAGCAGCCGCACCAGGAAGCCAATGTACTTCATGGCTAGGCGGAGCACCTCGTTCTTGCTCAGCTTCCGGTCGGGCGGATGCGTCGGCAGCAGCTTCCTCAGCTCGGCGAAGGCGCCGTTAACGTTCTGCTGCCGCCAGCGCTCCCGGCTGTTGGTGAACACGCGCCGGGCCACCTTCTGGGGCTGGTGCCCTGTGGACAAGGAAGGCCGGGTTGGCGCCATGGCCCAAAGGGCGGCCTCTCCTGCCCTCCCCCTAGGCACGCAGCACCCTCCTGAGAACTTAAACCCAGGCCATGGGCTGGGACTTTCTCCACCCAAGGGGTCCACGGGTAGCTCTCCCCACCCCTCCCAGAAGCCACCCAGACAAGAATCATCACAGGCCCGGCCTGCGGACAATGGCCTGCTGTGTCTGTGACTATGGGCTCCTTTATGTCAATGACTGAGATTCCCTAAGGAAAGATTTCCTCGTGGTTGTTTAGGAAGCTGTCCCTGGGGACCTCATTCAGAGTGTGCCCAAGTGTGGCTGGCTGGGTGTGCTCGTGGGTCTGAGAGGTCCTCTCATTATGACTGACTGTCCTGTGTCTCATAGGCTGTGTGAGACTCTTATGTCTCATGGCTGTGGTTATGTGTGATGTTGCCATGTGGCTGTTTCATGAGTGGCTGTGGTTGTGTGGCTGATTCTTGTGTGGCCATGGTCCTAAGTGGCTGTGGTCCTGTGGCTGTCTTGTGTGTGGTTGTGGTCCTGTGGCTGTCTCTTGCATGGCTGTGGTCTTGTGGCTGTCTTTTGCGTGGCTGCACATTCTAGTGGAGCTGTCATTTTGTGGCTCCCATACCTGGTATGGCATGCTCTGTTTTGCCATGACTGCGGCTACAAGGCCTGGTCTGTTGCGTGGCGGTGGTTGTGTGGGGCTGGCTATGGGACTGCGGTTGTGCACATGGGTAGAACCTGTGTGGGCTGTTCTCTGTGTGTGCTGGAAGCACCTCTCCCCCAAGGTGGGAGTAGAGGACAGACATGAGCCCCACACAGAGATGGCCCGGCCTTCCGTGCACCCACAAGTGCACACACAGGCATGCAAACCCACAAGGCACACAAACCCACACTCACCCTCAGCCAGGTCCAGCTCACAGTGGCTTGGTCTCCGCTTCAGCCGGCTGCTAGGGAAGACGCTAAAAGGTCCTGCTGGCCCAATGTAGACACTGTAAGGGGTCGTGGGTCACTAATGCCTTGTGGGCAAGGACCCTGGCCCCCAATCCCCACCCCACCCCACCCCAGCTCCCCACTGACCTGTTGAGGAAGGGGTGAGGGTGGTAGTGCAGGGCCAAAGTGGGTGGGGCAGTTCCCAGGGTGGAGAGTTGCAGCAGTGGGGGCCGCAGGGTGCCCAGCTCTGTGGTGGGCATGGCTGCCCCTGGGGGCCTGCTGTGGCCCAGGCTGATCACTGGTACACCAGGTGGCAGCCTGGGGGGCGAGGAGCCTCCTCGGTGGCCCACCTCCTCCACCTGCGGGGGCCCAGGTGAGGCAGGCTTAGGGGGTGGGGCAGGTGCTGGGCTGGGGGCACACACCATCTCTGCCTTCTCAGTCATGGTGGGGCCCACCTCTGCCTGTGCCTGAGGCGGGCACATGGACCCCGACGTGGGGGTACTCACCTGTGGGAAAGAAGGCAGCCAGTGGGAAGGAGGACTAGGTGCCCCGCTCCCACCTTCTTAGCCCAAAAAACCCCTCAAATGGGAAGGGGGGGGAAAGGAGGAGGGGAGGGGTTTCAGTAGGCAAAGGCAGATGGCAGGGGCAGGCCCAGAAACTTCCAGGACATGGGAGGGGTCCTGCATTAGAGTAGGAGGCGCCCACCTAGGTGCTAGGCAGCGCACTGTCCCTGCGCTCTTTGTGACCCAGGAGGGGCGCTGTTGCCCCGCCTCTGAGCAAATATTCCTTCTGCCAGAATTCCCTCACCTCTGCAGCCTGGAGGGAACAAGACAGGGAGCCCCTAACTGATCCTGGGATCTCCAGAAACCCCAAGATTAACCTTGTTACCCTCAGATCTAAAGATCCGATCCAGAGACTCCTCATTGACTCATTGATGCCATGTGAGCTTGGAATCCCTCCAAGATGGACTCTGACCCTTCACAGATGCCCCCCACCCCCCACCCAGGCTGACCCTCTGCACCTCAGGAATGACCCTGTAGTTCTTCCCATTGCTGTCCCTCAAAGTGCTCTGTAATTGCTCTAGTGACCCCCATTCCTACTGCAAACGTCCCCCATAGCAACCCTGTGACCCCACTACTGACACTATGACCTCCAATGCTGACCCTAGACCCCCAAACACTGACCCCACTGCCCAGTCCAGTCATGTCCCAACCCTCCCTCTGGCTTGGAAGCCCCCACCCTCATCGGCATCCACACTTTTTAAAATTTGTTTATTTTTTAGATACAGGGTCTCCCTCTGTTGCCCAGGCTGGAGTGCAGTAGTGCAATCATAGCTCACTGCAGCCTCAAATTCCTGGGCTCAAGCCATCCTCCTGTCTCAGCCTCCTGAGTAGCTGAGAGTACAGGCATGTGCCACCATGCCCAGCTAAATTAAAAAAAAATTAATTTTTCAATAGAGACAGGTTCTCACTCTGTTGTCTAGGATGGTCTGGAACTCCTGGGCTCAAGTGATCCGCCTCAGTCTCCCAAAGTGCTGGGATTACAGGCATGCACCACCATGCCCCTCCATCATCCACACTTTTGCATACTGTTTTGACATCCCTGTTTGCTCTTGGTTCCAGAGTCCAGGATGTCCTAGCAAGGTGTGAGACTCTTGGCCCCTCTGCCCTGTCTTCCTCAGCTAGGCCCTGGGGAAGCAGGCCTGGCCCCTCACAAGTAGGTCCCTGCTGATGGATGGATGGATGGATGGATGGATGGATGGATGGATGATGGATGGATGAATGGATGGATGAATGAATGAATGAATGAATGAATGAATGAATGAACAAACAAAGGAATGCAGGCTGGGTCCCAGGCCTGGGATCCTCCACCTTTAGGCCGTTTCCCTTCTTACCCCAGCACTGTTCCTGCAGCCTGGTGAGTGCCCTGGCTCTGTCCGGTCAGGGTTGGCAGTCTGGGCCAGGGTGTGGTTTCCAGCGTCAGGCCAGGCTCTGCTGTCTCGCTCGGGTCCAGCCTCAATGCTCCAGGCCCCGGCGCCGGGCCGCGCCTCCTCGTGGGCCTTGGAGGGCCAGGATAGCCGAGGTCTCCGCTTAGGTCTCCTCCAGGGAAAGTGAGCGGCTCCCGGGCCGGCCTTCCCTCTCCCCGCCCCTGGCGGCCCGGTTTCCTCCCTCTCACCCCTGGCGGCGCAGCGACCGGAGGATGCTGGCCCAGGGCAGATAAGGGCCGGGCTGCCTGGCCGCGCCTGATAAGGAGCCGGGCTGACCCCGGAGGAAACCAGCGGGCGGGGACCTAGCAGCGCGGGCCTCCCGGCCCCGCCCCCAGCCGGCGCTGGCAGGACTCGGTCCGCCACCCCTCAGGGCTTCGCCTTCCGCTCCCCCAGGCACTGGAGGGACCCCGGGCCTCTGGGGACCCGGGCCCGAGGGCAGCCGGGGAGGAAGGTGCCTGGATGCACACAGGGGGTAAACTAAGGCAGGGAAGCTGCCTCCTCTTATGTCCTCTGAGTCTGCCCTTTGGCTTTGAACACTCCCTGCCCGAATGTCTATGCTGATGGGGGTGAGGGAGAGCCCTTTCCGGCCCGTTGGGGCCGCGTGACCCTGGGCCCCCACCTTCTCCTCTCTTCACCCAGCCTGGTTCCTCTTTTTACAGAGGCCCTTCCCGCCTCTCCACCACCCCTACCCGGGAGTGGGGCACCCGAAGGGAAACAGTTCTAACAGTCTGGCCTTGGGTGTCCAGCCTGGGCAGGTGTCCCAAGCCCTCAGCACAGTATCCACACATTTCCAAGCCCAGGAGGGTGAGAGGAAGTGCCATGGCTGTCGGGGGTGGGGTGGGAAGTTGGATTTCCTAGGGTGTCGAGGCTGGTGTGACCTTCCAGTAGATGCCCAACAGGTCCCCACAGTTCTAGGCCTCTTGGCTACAGCATCACATAACTCCAACTTGGTGGTCCGTGGCCCTCACCCCACAGCACCCGACCCCTTCATGGGGGGCAGGTATCCTGGCTTGGTGGTAAACCTCAAGATCCCACTGGAGCTTCCCACAGGGAGAGGCTCTGGGCACAGCCAGGCCGCAGCAGCTACAGGACTGCCGCCCACTTCTGATACTCATGCTTTGGCCCATGTGTGTGTCTGGGCAACTGCAAGAGCCCCCAGGCAGGCACCCAGCACCAGGACTACTACCACCCCCCCCAGGAATGGGGCGGAGCACAGGACCTCACGATCAACACCTCCATTGCTTTCCTCCAAAGCAGCAGGAACTAAAGTTTTATGCAATAAAGGCCAGGCGTGGTGGCTCATGCCTGTCATCCCAGCACTTTGGGAGGCTGAGACTGGCGGATTGCTTGGGCTCATGAGTTTGAGACCAGCCTGGAAAACATGGCGAAACCCCATCTCTACAAGAAATACAAAAATTAGCTGGTTGTGGTGGTGTGTGCCTGTAGTCCCTGCTACTCTGGAGGCTGAGGTGGGAGCATGGCCTGAGCCTGGGAGGTGGAGGTTGCCGTGAGCCAATATTGCACCACTGCACTCCAGCCTGGGCCATCCATACATCTAGACCTTGCCTCAAAAAAAAAAAAAAAAAAAAAAAAAAAAAGTTTAAGCACTGAAACTAACTCTGATATTCCTACAAAGAGGGTCCTAAGATTAGCCTCATTACATATGGGGATGAAGGGCACAGGAGCCAGAGAGGGGATCCTGCCCCAGAACTCTTCCTTAACGTTACTAAAGCCCGCTCTGGAGGGCAGGGAGGGGTACAGCTCCCCCTCACTAGGTGTCTGGGCAGCAGCCTGCGAGGTCCCTCTTTGTGTGCACGCCCCCTCGGGCCTCAGGGCAGGAAGCACCTGGTCTGGAGCGGATGCACAGGGCGCCTGGTTCCGGTCCAGCTTCCGCCACTGCGGCCCCTGGAGAGCTGGGCCAAAGAAACCAGGCGGCGAGGAGGCAGCAGCGCGAGGACACGTGGGGGTTACCGGGCAGGAGCGCCCCCCTATGCGCAAGCCCGCGGCCTGGAGCGCGCTGAAGGTGGGAGGGGGAAGAGGGACAGAACCCCCCGCGGGAGCCAGCGCACAGCTGCCGCACCGTGGCCACTTCGGGAACCGCAGGCTCCGACTCTGGGGTGGCTCAGTGACCCTCGCTGCAGAGGGGCCGACCACTGTGCAGATGGTCAGCTCCTACCTCCCATACAGGCTCAACACTCCAGTCAGGCAGGGGCGAACGACCCCCAGAGGAAGACAGGAACAGATCCCAGTCATGCAGCTGTATGGACCAATACACAAATCACAGGCAATCGGGAGAAGGTGACGTGACATCTCTTTATTGGTTCAGTCTATGCCTGGCCTAGCGGCATCCCCAGGTCCACGGGGGCTCTGGTTGGAGGTCTCTGGACAGTCAGGGACAGCATCAGCAGAAACCCTGGGTGTCGGGGGGCTGTGGGAGTAGCAGCACTGGTCCCCGCGTTGACAGGTGCCCTGGTGGGAAGATGGTGGGTGTAAACCCCTGCCCCGAGCTCAGCAGCCCCTGATGGGTTCCTTTCCTGGAATGGGAAGCCCACTCCCAAGCACTTGCCTGGCTCCAGCTCCCCCAGTTCTCTCCCTGTTGCCCAAAGGGGAGACTCACATGTCCTGTCGTGGGAGAAAGGGAGGAGGGACCTTACCTCCTTAAACCTCTTGCAAGGAAATGTCTTGAGCCGGGCAGCCCGCTGGGCCGCATCTTCCGGCGGCTCCTTCCGCTTGTTCTGAAGCAGCCTGCGTCTCTCCTCCATAGCCTCGTCGGCCGCCTTGCCCCTGTGCGAGGGGAGGAGTAGGTGGGACCTCATCTGCCCTTTACCTCTGCTTTCCCTGGCTGAGCCCCACCCCAACTCTACCACCACTCACCCTGGCCGGGCACGAGGCCGGGGACCCCAGTTGGCCTCCGGGTTGGCCTGGAAGCGCTTGAGTCCTCGCTGGCGGGAGCTGGGGTTGGCATCTTCCCGGATGGTGAAGTTGGCCTGCAGCCTAGGGAAGCAGGGGTGGGGCGTCGGGGCTGGGGGCAGCTGCCACACGAGTGTGTCCCGACTCCCCATAGGGCCTGTCCGCCTCCACCACACAGCACGAGGTGTCTGCTCATGTCAGGATTCTCTCATTCATCTAATAAACATTTTTGGTTTTTTTTAAAGAGATAGGGTCTCCGCCAGGCACAGGGGCTCATGCCTGTAATCCCAGCACTTTGGGAGGCCAAGGCGGGTGGATCACCTGAGGTAAGGAGTTGGAAACCAGCCTGGCCAACATGGTGAAACCCCGTCTCCACCAAAAATACAAAAATTAGCTGGGCGTGGTGCCGGGTGCCTGTGATACCAGCGACTTGGGATGCTGAGGCAGGAGAATCACTTGAACCTGGGAGGCGGAGGTTGCAGTGAGCTGAAATCATTATCACTGCACTCCAGCCTGGGCAAGAGAGTGAGCCTCCGTCTAAAAAATAATAATGAAATAAAGATATCCGGTCTCACTCTGCTGCCCAGGCTGTAGTGCAGTGGTGTGATCGCCATCAAAGCTGCAGTCTGGAACTCCTGGGCTCAAGCAATCCTCCTGCTTCCTCCTCAAGCTCCTGAGTAGCTGGGACGGCAGGCAGGTACCACCATGCCCAGCTAATTTTTTGTTTTTTTGTAGAGATGGAGTCTTACTGTGTTGCCCAGGCTGATTTCAAATTCCTGGGCTCAAGCGATCTTCCCGCCTTGGCCCCCAAAGCACTGGGATTACAGGAATGAGCCACCACGCCTGGCCCTAATAAACATTTTTATTTAACGACTGTGTGCCTGCATTGTTCTCAGTGCTGGGAATAGACAGTGAACAAAATGGACAAAAAGCTACCCCTGGTATGCTGATAATGCTAATTTTCTTTTCCCTTTTTTTTTTTTGAGACGGAGAATGCAGTGGTGCAATCTCGGCTCACTACCTCAGGTTCAAGCGATTCACCTGCCTCAGCCTCCCGAGTAGCTGGGACTATAGGCATGTGCCACCATGCCTAATTTTTTTTTTTTTTGTATTTTTAGTAGAGACAGGGTTTTGCCATGTTGGCCAGGCTGGTCTTGAATTCCTGACCTCAGGTGATCTGCCTGTCTTGGCCTCCCAAAGTGCTGGGATTACAGGTGTGAGCCACTACTCCCAGCCCAGTCAGCAGATTTTGTTATTTTTATTTACATTTATTTATTTATTTATTTATTTAATTTTTTTTTTTTTTGAGACGGAGTCTTGCTCTGTCGCCCAGGCTGGAGTGCAGTGGTGCGATCTTGGCTCACTGCAAGCTCCGCCCCCTGGGTTCACGCCATTCTCCTGCCTCAGCCACCCGAGTAGCTGGGACTACAGGCGCCCGCCACCACACCCGGCTAATTTCTTTTTGTGTGTGTGTATTTTTAGTAGAGATGGGGTTTCACCATGTTAGCCAGGATGGTCTCGATCTCCTGACCTTGTGATCCGCCTGCCTCAGCCTCCCAAAGTGCTGGGACTACAGGCGCAAGCCACTGCGCCCGGCTATTTTGTGATTCTTTTTGAGATGGGAGTCTCGCTCCGTCGCTCAAGCTGGAGTGCAATGGCGTGATCCAGACTCGCTGCAACCTCTGCCTCCCAGGTTCAAGTGATTCTCCTGTCTCAGCCTCCCGAGTAGCTGGGATTACAGGCACCCACCACCACACCACGCCTAGCTAATTTTTGTATTTTTAGTAGAGATGGGGTTTCACCATGTTGGCCAGGCTGGTCTTGAACTCCTGACCTCAGGTGCCTCAGCCTCCCAAAGTCATGGGATTACAGGCGTGAGCCACCTACCCAGCCCCAGTCAGCAGATTTTGAATCTCACTTGAAGAATGGGCACGAGTCAACACAGATGGGGCAGCATGTGTGTTGTCTGCACACACGTGTGCTTCCCATGCCTATGGGCAGCCCTGGCCCCTCCCGCATGTGCTTGCCCCTACCTGGGTTCCACACTGAGAATGCGGAACGCTGGGCTGGTCTCTGATAGTCGTTCCCGTTTCACCGGACATTCCTTCTCCTGGGGGCAGAGGTCAGAGGTTAGGGAGTACTAGGCCCAAGGGACCTCCAGGTGACCACCACCTGCCCTCCCACCTGCATGAGGTCAGCCCTCCCCTCACCCAGCAACGCATGATGTCCCAGAGGGCGGAGGCAGGGGCATCTGTCTTCACAGCGTTCTTACAGGCGTGGGAGAGCGAGACCCGGAAGTCAGCGTGGAGGAGGGCCGACCTGGGGGACAGCAGGGATCATGAGGGAGAGGCCGGACCCCTTGACCCCAAAGCCTGAGCTGACCAGTGTGGGTCAGACTACCTTCGGCAAGGGCTCATGGCTACAGAATTCATTTCTTTTCTTTCTTTTTCCTTTTTGAGATGGAGTCTTGCTCTGTCGCTCAGGCTGGAGTGCGATGGCGCAAGCTTGGCTCACTGCAGCCTCCGCCTCCTGGGTTTAAGTGATTCTCCTGCCTCAGCCTCCCGAGTAGCTGGGACTATAGGCACGTGCCACCATGCCCAGCTAATTTTTGTGTTTTTAGTATAGACAAGGTTTCACCATGTTGGCCAGGATGGTCTTGATCTCTTGACCTTGTGATCCGCCTGCCTCGGCCTCCCAAAGTGCTGGGATTACAGGCGTGAGCCACCACGTCCGGCCTTCTTTTTCTTTACTTTTTTTTTTTTTTTTTTTGGAGGTGGAGTCTCACTCTGTCGCTCAGGCTGGAGTGCAATGGCGCAATCTTGGCTCACTGCAGCCTCTGCCTCTCAGGTTCAAGCGATTCTCCTGCCTCAGTCTCCTGAGTAGCTGAGATTACAGAGGTGGGTCACAACATCCGGCTAATATTTTTGTATCTTTAGTAGAGACGGGGTCTCGCCATATTGGCCAGGCTGGTCTCAAACTCCTGGCCTCAAGTGATTCGCCTGCCTCAGCCTCCCAAAGTGCTGGGATTATAGGCCTGAGCCAATAAGCCTAGCCTAATTTTTTTTTTTTAAGAGACAGGTTCTCACCCAGGCTGGAGTGCCATGATCACAGCTCACTTTAGCATCAAACTCCTAGCCCAAATGATCCTCCTGCCTCAGCCTCCTGAGTAGTTAGGACTACAGGCATGTACCACCATGCCAGACTAATATATATGTATATGTGTGTGCGTGTGTGTGTATGTGTATATATACATATATATGTGTATATATGCATACGTATGTATATGTGTGTGCGCGTGTGTATGTGTATATATATTTATTTATTTAATTTATTTTTTAGAGATAGGGTCTTATTATGTTGCCCAGGTTGGTCTCGAACACCTGGCTTCAAGTGATCTTCCTGCCTCAGCCTCCCAGGGTACTGGGGTTAGAGGCAAGAGACACTGCACAGGGTTCTCCCCACCCCCTCACAAGTTCTATGCATGAGAATCCCTGGACTTGCCCCAGGCCACCCTGTGGTCAGGGACAGGCTCCTCCCAGCCCCAGGGGCTCTTACCGCAACTGCAGGAGGCTGGGCGTGTTGCAATGAATGGTGCTGCTCAGCTGGTCCAGGGTGTAGTACAGAGGCACGTCCGGGAGCTCCTGAGATGAGGGACAGGATGGGCATGAGTGGAGATGGGTGGGCATAGGTGGAGCCCCCTCCCCCATCACAGCCCAGCCCTCACCTCAGTGATGACGCTCAGAACCCCTCGGATCCGCTCCGAGGTGTGGAAGCGGCCGGGGTTAGCACTCACAGCCTCCAGGACACGGCCCACAAAATCCAGGTCATGGATGGGCTCTGCCCACACGGGACCACCAAGCTGGGGGAGCACCGGGGACAGGTGAGCAGGGACCATGACCTCCGAGACCCTCTCGCTCCTCTGCCTCCCCTGGCCTCGCCCTACCTGGTGTCGCTGCCCACAGTGCTCACACTCAGGGGTCACGGGGGGACCACAGGCTGCAGAGAACTTGACCCTAAACAGAGAGGGGCGGTTGGTAGGGAGGGAGGAAAACCCTGGGGCTCCCCTTCTCCTCCTTCCTCCCTGCTCACCGGCTGCCGGGGACTCCTGACGCTTTGCCGAGGCGCTGAAGGTGGTAGGCCCCGCAGCCCACACACTGGAACACCAGCGCCTGCTTGCTGTGGGGGGTATCAGTGGCCACGAGTTCCCAGCGTGACCACCACACCCCAATCCTCCCTTAGACTGGCTCTGCCCAGATCCCCCAGGGCAAGTTCCCGTCTCCTCTCTCAATCCTCGACCCCCCCGCCCCTGGCCCCGGGGCTGACCTGGCTGAGGCCTTGACCTTGGCCTGGCCGGTGAAGACACGGACAAAAACACGCACATAGAAGTCAGCGCTGATGCTGAGCAGCGGCACCACGAAGCGCTGGTAGCAGTTGGCGCGGAGGTCCAGGCTGTGCAGGACGATTCTCAGGGCCTGGGGGCGGGGGGTGGGTGTCAGCCTCCCCTCCACTATCCACCCACCCCACCAGGAGCCCTATATGGTACTCACAAATACAGGCTCAGGGCCAGCTCACTGGTCTCCAAGCCCACCCCCGAGAGTGCTGGCTGTGGGACCCGCAACAGGTAAGTATTCCCTCTCTGTGCCTCAGTTTCCTCATCTGCAAAATCACAACAGTCCCTCTCTGTGGCACTGCTGGGGACACTAAATGAGTGAGGAAAGCATAGACCCAGCCTATTCTGATTAGCATAATTGCTGTGCCCTGTAGCATTACTGAGGACCCACGTTCCCGCCCCCAAGGGCTCTGTGGGCATGAAGCAGGGATACTGGGTGCTGTAGAACTGCCAGGGCCTGGGCCGGCGCGGTGGCTCACGCCTGTAATCCCAGCACTTTGGGAGGCTGAGGCAGGTGGATCACCTGAGGTCAGGAGTTTGAGACCAGCCTGGCCAACATGACAAAACCCCCATCTCTACTAAAAATACAAAAAATTAGCCGGGTGTGGTGGCGGGCGTCTGCTACTCGGGAGGCTGAGAGGCAGGAGAATCACTTGAACCTGGGAGGCGAAGGTTGCAGTGAGCTGAGATCTCACCACCGCGCTCCAGCCTGGGCAACAAGAGTGAAACTCCATCTCAAAAAAGAGAAAAGAAAACAGCCAGGGCCTTTCTGCTAGTGTGAGACTCTTGATAGGGGAAGGAGACGGCATTTCCCAGGCTGACTTGATGACAGGACCCTTTAGGAACAAGGATGAGAGCCCTCTGTGGCCCAGGCTGGAGTGCAGTGGCACTATCAAAGCTCACGATAACTTTGAACTCCTAGGCTCAAGTGATCCTCCTGCCTCAGTCTCCAGAGTAGCTGGGACCACAGGCATCCATCACCACACCTAGGTAATTTTTAGGGTTTTTTTTTTGTAGAGATGGGGTCCTCACTATGTTGCCCAGGCTCCTAACCTCAAGTGATCCTCCTGCCTTGGCCTCCCAAAGTGCTAGGATTACAGGCATGAGCTGCTGCACGTGGACACTCAGTCTTCTTGCATCCTGATCAGACACTCAGCAGGGTCAGATCTTTTTTTTTTTTTTCCCTTTTTAGAGACGGACGGAGTTTTGCTCTTGTTGCCCAGGATGGAGTGCAATGATGCAAACTCCTCCGCTCACTGCAACCTCCGCCTCCCAGGTTCAAGCGATTCTCCTACCTCAGCCTCCCAAGTAGCTGGGATTACAGGCGCCTGCCACTACGCCCAGCTACTTTTTTTGTTTTTTTTGTATTTTTAGTAGAGACGGTATTTCACCATATTGGCCAGGCTGGTCTTGAACAGCTGACCTTAGGTAATCCGCCCTCCTCGGCCTCCCAGAGTGCTGGGATTACAGGCGTGAGCCACCGCGCCTAGCCTATTTCTTTTTTCTTTTTCTTTTTTTTTTTTTTTTTTTTTTTTTTTTTTGAGACGTAGTCTCGCTCTGTCACCCAGGCTGGAGTGCAGCAGTGGCGTAGTTTCGGCTCACTGCAAGCTCCGCCTCCCGGGTTCACGCCATTCTCCTGCCCCAGCCTCCGGAGTAGCTGGGACTACAGGCGCCCGGAACCACGCCCAGCTAATTTTTTGTATTTTTAGCAGAGACTGGGTTTCACTGTGTTAGCCAGGATGGTCTCCATATCCTGACCGCGTGATCCGCCCGCCTCAGCATTCCAAAGTGCTGGGATTACAAGTGTGAGCCACCGCTCGTGGCCCTTTTTTCTTTTTTTGAGACAGAGTCTCGCTCTGTCGCCCAGGCTGGAGTGCAGTGGCCTGATCTCGGCTCACTGCAAGCTCCGCGGCTCACTGCAAGCTCCGCCTCCCGGGTTCACGCCATTCTCCTGCCTCCGCCTCCGGAACAGCTGGGACTACAGGTGCCCGCTACCACGCCCAGCTAATTTTTTGTATGTTTGGTGGATACGGGGTTTCACCGTGTTAGCCAGGATCGTCTGGATCACCTGGCCTCGTGATCCGCCCACCTCAACTTTCCAAAGTGCTGGGATTATAGGTGTGAGCCACTGCGCCCGGCCTATTTTTTTTTCTTTTCTGAGATGGGGTCTCCCTCTGTTGCCCAGGCTGGAGTGCAGTGGAGTGATCTTGGCTTACTGCAACCTCCCTCTCCTGGGTTCAAGTGATTCTCCTGCCTCAGCCTGCTGAGTAGCTGGGATTACAGGTGCCTGCCACCACACCGGGCTAATTTTTGTATTTTTAGTAGAGACAGGGTTTTACCATGTTGGCCAGCTGATCTCAAACTCCTGACCTCAAGTGATCCACCTGCCTCAGCCTCCCAAACTGCTGGGATTACAGGTATGAGCCACTGAGTCCGGCCTTCAGAATATCATTGTGCCCATTTTACAGATGCGAAAAAACTGAGGACCAGAAAGGTGAAGTCACTTGCCCAGAGCCACCATCAAAGCTAGGATTTAAACTCAGTCCTGGAAAAACCACCTTTAAAAAAAATATTTATTTTGAAAAGTTGTTTTAATACAGAAAACTAAAACAATGTGGCCATGCACTCTTATCCTGGCCAAAGCCACTGTCCCCAAATGACCACGATTATCAGCCCATGCTCTTAGGAACTACGTGGGTTGAAGACACGCCTGTCGTTAATAGCCTGGGATGCATCTGGCCATCTGCGTGGAGGAAGCTGAGCAGGTCTGAGGAGGGGGAAAGTGTATTGGGAAGGGACTCAGACAACCACCTGTCCCCCGGTCTCCCTGGCTGGCTGGCAGAGGGCCCCTCACCATCTCGTGGCAGGCCCGGCTCTTGAGGGCCATGGCCCCGTACTTGCTGTAGCATGTCTCCCCGCTGTTTCCTGCCAACACTGCCATGTCCGTGCAGGTCACACACAGCAACCCTGTAGAGAGGGGCTGGGCAGTGAGAACCCTCCAACACCCTAGGCCCTGCTCCTACCCCAGTGCCATCCCAGCCTCACCTCCTTCACTCACAGCCTGCACAGCTGCATCCAGGAAGGGAGCTGGGCTGCCATAGGGGTCCAGATCAATGACGTCGAACCTCTCCGACACCCTCTGGTGCTGGTACATCAGCATCCTGGGTGCAAAGAGGGCCAGGTCCTCAGCCTCCCGCACCAGGTACCTTCTCTGTCCCCTACACATATTAACTCCTACAGCGCAGTGGTTTGGATCTGAACTCTGGGGGCAGATTCCCAAGTTCACGTCCTGGCTTATTTATTTATTTATTTTATTGTATATATTTTTGAGTCGGAGTCTTGCTCTGTCGGCCAGCTGGAGTGCAGTGTCGTGATCTCGGCTCCCTCCAACCTCCGCCTCCCCAGTTCAAGCAATTCTTGTATCTCAGCCTCCCGAGTAGCTGGGACTACAAGCATGTGCCACCATGCCCGGCTAATTTTTCTATTTTTAGTAGAGACGGGGTTTCAACATGTTGGCCAGGCTGGTCTCAAACTCCTGACCTCATGTGATCCATCCGCCTCAGCCTCCCGAAGTGCTGAGATTACAAGTGTAAGCCACTGCACCTGGCCTTGGTCATTTATTAAACTGCACAATTTTCCTACTTAAGAAAAGCACCATGTGGACCTCAGCCCACACATCTGAAACAACAACAATACTGATATAAGACGTATCTGCCTGACACCATTTCAAGCAGTTTATAGACGTATTAACACATTTTTTTTTTCTTTCTTTCTTTGGAGACAGAGTCTCCCTCTGTCACCCAGGCTGGAGCGCAGTGGCGGGATCTTAGCTTACTTCAACTTCCACCTCCTGGGTTCAAGTGATTCTCCTACCTCAGCCTCTCAAGTAGCTGGGATTACAGGCACGTGCCACCATGCCTGGCTAATTTTTATATGTTTAGTAGAAACAGGGTTTTACCATGTTGGCCAGGCTGGTCTGGAACTCCCGACCTCAAGTGATCCACCCACCTCGGCCTTCGAAATTGCTGAGATTACAGGGGTGAGCCACTGCTCTGACCTCATTTTAAAATTTTTGTAGAGACAGGGGTTTCACTGTGTTGCCTAGGCTGATCTTGAAATCCTAACCTCAGGCGATCCTCCTGCCTTGGCCTCTCAAAATGCTCGATTACAGGCATGAGTCACCATGCCCAGCTAATTAATTTTCATTGTCTGTGATTACTATTTGGATTCTAGTAGGGTCAGAAAAGTAAAAACTTTTTTCTCTGGAAAAGGTCAGATGGCATTTTAGGCTTTGTGAGTCATATATGGTACCTACTGCATATTCTTCTTTTTGAAACTTTTTTTTTTTTTTTTTGAGACGGAGTCTCGCTCTGTTGCCCAGGCTGGAGTGTAGTGGCGCGATCTCGGCTCACTGCAAGCTCCGCCTCCCAGGTTCATGCCATTCTCCTGCCTCCGCCTCCGGAACAGCTGGGACTACAGGTGCCCGCTACCATGCCCGGCTAATTTTTTGTATGTTTAGTGGATACGGGGTTTCACCGTGTTAGCCAGGATCGTCTGGCCTCGTGATCCGCCCACCTCAACTTCCCAAAGTGCTGGGATTATAGGTGTGAGCCACTGCGCCCGGCCTATTTTTTTTTCTTTTCTGAGATGGGGTCTCCCTCTGTTGCCCAGGCTGGAGTGCAGTGGAGTGATCTTGGCTCACTGCAACCTCCCTCTCCTGGGTTCAAGTGATTCTCCTGCCTCAGCCTCCCGAGTAGCTGGGACTACAGGTGCCCGCCACCACGCCCGGCTAATTTTTTTGTATTTTTTAGTAGAGACGGGGTTTCACCGTGTTAGCCAGGATGGTCTCAATCTCCTGACCTCATGATCCACCCGTCTCGGCCTCCCAAAGTGCTGGGACTACAGGCTTGAGCCACCGCGCCCGGCCTTTTAAGCTTAAAAATGTAAAAAACATTCTTGGCTCTTGGGCCATTAATAAACCAGGCTAGGCCAGGCGCAGTGGCTCACGTCTGTAATACCAGCACTTTGGAAGGCCGAGGCGGGCAGATTACTTGAGGTCAGGAGTTCGAGACCAGCCTGGCCAACATGGTGAAACCCCATCTCTACTATAAATACAAAAATTAGCCTGGTGTGGTGGCAGATGCCTATAGTTCCAGCTACTTGGGAGGCTGAGGCAGGAGAATCACTTGAACCTGGGAGGCGGAGGTTGTGGTGAGCCAAAATCACGCCAGTGCACTCCAGCCTGGGCAACAGAAGGAGACTCCATCTCAAAAAATAAATAAATAAAAATAAATAAAAATTAGCCAGGCGTGGTGGCACGTGCCTGTAATCCCAGCTACTCGGGAGGCTGAGGCAGGGGAATCGCTTGAACCCGGGAGGCAGAAGTTGCAGTGAGCTGAGATCATGCCACTGCACTCCAGCCTGGGCAACAAGGGTGAGACTACATCTCAAAAAACAAACAAGCAAACAAACAAAAAAAACAGGCTGTGAGCCCCATAGGCTATTGTTTGCCAACTCTTGCGAAGGTCACCTTGCGAAGGTCACCTTGCGAAGGTCACCAATTTTGCCTGTTTTGTTTCCTGATGCATTTCCAGCTCTGAAAACGGTGCCTGGCACATAGCAGACACTGCATATACTATGGCTCATTTGAATGAATAAAAGGAGTATAAGAAGTTAAAACAGAGACCAGAATGCTACTTATTTCTGGCACAGAGTATGGATCGTACAATAATTATCTATTACTTACTCATCACAGCAACCCCTGTAAAACTAGTTTTCTCAGTTGACAGACAAGGAAACTGGGGCTCAAAGAGGCTAAGTCACTCACTCAAGGTCATAGAGTGAGAATAGGACAGAGCCAGAATTTTGATCCCAGGCAGCCTTGTCCCATAGCTAGGCTGTGATGCCCAGAACCTACCGGGCATCTGCTTGGCTGGGCTGTACCAGGTGTGCCACGTCATTGAGCTGGACATTCCGGCGTATGAGATCCACAGCCCGGGCAGAGGTATCGTTTGCAACCACAGATCTGAGCCCAGGCACCTCTAGGGCAAATCGAATGGAACGTAGGCCTGAAGCTGCCAGGCCTTCCAGCACATGCAGGCCTTCCTGTTGGAGTGAGCAGAAAACCTCCCTCACACCTCCATCTCCATCCTCTTCTGGGCCCCAAGGAGCCCCCACCACCCACCTCCTATAGCTCTCCCCCTCCAGGAGCCCTCTGTCTCCCGCTAAATTCCAGCACTGCCAGCTGCTATGCTCAGGCCCCACCTCACAGATTTCCCCTACGGCCGCTGTGCGAGGTTGGTCTCCTGAGGCCAGGTTTTCATTCTCTTTCAGTTCAACCTTTTCCTCCTCTTGCTCTGACAAGTCCACGACCACCTTTTGCGTGTCCTTCTCTCCTGGCACCTTGACTGCAGCCACCCAGAGGCACAAGTCAGAGAGTAACGAAGTCCCCTCTGAGAAACCTCCCCTTAATCTCCAAAATAGCTTCCCTGAAATCCCTGGGGAAAGGCTGAAGGAGCAGAACCCAGGGCCTGCTATGTGGCTGAAGCCTCTCTGGATTTGGGCGGCAGAAGGGCCCAGGCAGGGAGATAAGACTTGTGTGACCCCCGCCCGCCAGAAGCCTGGACCTCCACTCACTCTGGATTCCTTTGGCCCCAAGCTGAATGCGAGCAAACTCGGTGATCACAGCACATCTGGTGGGAGACAGAGGACTAGCTCATACCCCGCCCCCGCCATCCACACTGACCCACTAGCCGATGCCAGGCTGACCTCTGACCCCTGCTCACGTCAGGTCCCGATTGAATTCCTGCACCGGGTTATAAAAGACCTCGTTGGCGCTGGGAAAGGCGATTTTGGCAGCCCCCTCGGTGACTGTCGTCTCCTGGACTTCACGTGGGCATTCTTCTCCGCAGGGCCCGGTGCCGTTCTCCATCGCTGCTGGATTCGGCAGCCCTGGGGACTGCCCCTCGAAAAACCGGGCTGTACAGAGCACACGGGTGGGGCGGAGAGTGAGGCTTAGCCACAGAACGATCCTTGCATGAGACATCCGCTGGTGCCTCTGTCCGCCAAGCCTGGTTCGGGGGGCGGGGAAAGGCACAGAGAGGGTCAGAGAGCCGCATTCTGGGCCCGGGGGTGTCCTACATATCTATGAAGTAGAAACTAGGAAGACCTGCGGCCTCGGTAAGCTGATAACCCCTCGTTTTGGGGATGACTGGTTCCTGCGGAGCCGATGCCCTCGTGCAGGCCCGCCCTGAGTCCGAATCCCTTCCCGCACTGCCCAGCCCCTCCTCACCTGGTCTCGTAGCCACAGAAAACCGAATTAGTCAAGGTGCACGTTTCCCAAATTAGGACCTGGGCGCCGCCATGTTGGCACGGTGGGTGGGGGAAATCACATGATAGTGGTTGGCCAATCAATGAGGACGTGGACGGTGGGCGGCCGGGATCAAAATGAATGCCATAAAGGAAGCGCGCTGATCATGCTGTTCCGGGGGTTTTAATCACAGTGGATCCCCTGGGAGAGGACACGTCACTAGTCCCATTTCACAGATGAGGAAGTTGTGGCTCAGAAAAGGGGCGGTAAGCGGAGAAACCCAACAGCTATTGGTCCTCTTCTGTGTTCTGGGTGCTATACACACATTATTTCAGAGCACTCTGCAGGGATAACTCAGGCTCTGGAGTTGGATTTACTGGGTTTGAATCTCAGTCCCACCACATGCTCTGGGCCGGTTACTCTAGGGCCTTCAGTTTTCTTATCTATTAAATAAGAATCGTGGTTTCTCAGATAGAACAAAGATTAAATGACAGATTCCTGGAAAGTGTGTAAAGAGCCACTCTGACCTTGTAAGCGCTCGGTAAAGTTCTAACCAGTGTACGAAGGCAGGACAGCGAAGTGGTTCCCGGGTACCTGGGTTCCAGTCTTAGCTCGCCCTGCGACTTGTTGTTAACTCTGAACTTAAGTTACCGCTTTTGCAAAAGGGCAGAACTTTTTACCATTTGTTAGTGGGTTGTAGTGAGAAGTAAACGAGTTAGTGCACGTAAAATGCTAACAGAACCTAGCATCCGGTAAGCATCATAAAAGTCTTAGCTGTTATTGTCGCTTTTGAGCCTGCGTTTAAATCCTGGCACCCGCCATCACTTCCTTGCTGTGTGATGATCTTGACCAGCTTTCTCTGTGCCTCCTTTTCTTTCTTTCTTTTCTTTTTTTTTTTTTTTTGAGACGGAGTCTCGCCCTGGATCATGCAGTGGCATGATCTCGGCTCACTGCAACCACCGCCTCCCGGGTGCAAGCGATTCTCCTGCCTCAGTCTCCCGAGTGACTGGGATTACTAGCGCTTGCCATCACGCCCGGCTAATTTTTGTATTTTTAGTAGAGACAGGGTTTCGCCATATTGGCCAGGCTGGTTTTGAACTCCTGACCTCAGGCGATCCACCCACCTCGGTCTCCCAAAGTGCTGGGAGTACAGGCGTGAGCCACCGCGCCCAGCCGCCTTTATTTTCTCTAGTGTGTAATAGTTCCCACTAAAAAATGTTACTGTGTAGTTTAAACGAGCTAATTCCCATAAAGAACCTAACACGGTGCCTGCTACAATAAACAGCAGTCATTATTGTTTTTGTTTTACAGGAAACTAAAGTTCGGAAAGGTAGAGCGACTTGCCCAAGGTCGCGGGACTAGAAGGTGGCGGGGTCGGGATTCGAACCACCGAGCTGAGCCGACGTACCGGCGAGGATCCTCCCAGGGGCATAGAGAGGAGACGGAGCCGGTTAGATGGGGCGCGCTCGGAGCTCGGCTGGCCTCGCCTGGAGGGCGGGGCCTGAGGGCGGTGCGCGGGCGGGGCCGGTGCCGCTCCTCCCTGGCCTGGCTGCGGCGGCGGCGCGGCTTGCGCTCGCTCGGCGCTCGGCTGGGGCGGCCTGGCCCACAATGAATGGCCGCCGCGGCTGCCGCTGCTGCTGAGGCGGAGGCCGCGGAGGCCGCGGAGGCGGAGGCCGAGGCCCCGGCGCAGGGGGGCGCGCCCCGGGCCCAGGCCCGGCCCCAGCCGCCGCTGCGGAGCCCGCCGGGAGCCCCCGGAGCGCGGCCACGGCGCAGGTGAGGCGGCCCGCCTCAGGCCCGGTTCCGGCCTTCTCCAGCCGGGGCGGCCCGAGGGCTGAGTGGGGAGGGCCTGGGTGCTTTCTCGGACTGAGGAGGAGCCGGGCCCGCAGCCTGCACTGTGCCCGGGCAGGCGTGTGTGTGCAGGCCCGGCTACCGCGGGCAGACTTGAGCGTCCAGCCCGAACCTCGGGGCTTGGGGGCGGCAGGATCGTACCTGGACCGCTCCCCCAGCTCCCAGCGAGGGAGGGGGCCAGGTCGGGCCGGGGCAGGTACCGGGGATCCAGGGAAGTTAGAGGGTCCGAAGCGGAAAAGTGAGGAGGCGCCCGTGGATGCCGGAGGGGGAGGGGGAGGAGGAGTCGGGCTCTGGCCAGGCCGAGTGGGGGAGGAGAGGAGAGCGGCGCGGCCGGAGGGGGGCGGGGAGGGGCCGGGCCTGCAGGTACCGCCTGGGCGCTGGAGGAGGTGGGTGGGTCAAGTTACAGGCCTGGGGGCGGCTGAGGAGAAGCCCAGGAAGTGGGGCACGGTGGGTGTGGGCGGAGTTAGTTCGGGTGGGGGCGGATAGGAGATCCCAGAGATGTTTTCCGGGGGTCACATGAGGTCAGGACTCAGATGTGGGGAGGGGGAGGCTAGATCTGGGGGCGATTAGGTAAGGCGAGGGACTGCTGTAGGAGCTTTGCGAGTCGGGGGAGCAGAGCCTTTGGGCTAGGCTGGGGGGATGTGGGGGCAGGTCAGGAAAAGCTAGTGTGACCAGCAGGTATATACTGAGATGCGCCCCCCATCGACCCCAACTCGAAGTGTTAGTTCAGAGTCACATCTAAGGGGTTCCCTCATTCCCACACCTCATCCCAGAAGCCTCTAGAGTCCTGACCCTACCCCTTGAGCAAGCTTCTGCCAACTGTTCAAAGGCGCTGGCCAGTGGGTGTTTGTGTGGGCAGCTGGAGACAGTCTGGAACACCTAGCTTAGGCATCTTGTTTATCGCAAGGTGGCCCTCGCCCACCCCCACCTTATATATCTACAGGGAGGCAGCCCAGCAGACATTACCTGGGTATTTTAGGATCCTGCGTTCTTTCTCTACCTTTTGTGGCCAGAAGCTGTTGGTTCAAGCCTAGTGGATGGGACCTCATAGCCACCGTCATATATATTAGTACCATGGCCTCCCAGGCACCAACTCCTTGAGCCTGAGTTCTGTGTGCCACCTCCCTAGGGATGAAGAATTAGAGGGAGTGAGCATGTAAAACTCTGCTAATGGTGGTTTGGAGGCTCCCGATGGGGTAAAGGCAGGGCACAGAGAAAAGTTAAGGGGATCAAATCAGGCACTCACACCCTGGCCCAGGGATCTACCTCTGGGACACTAGTCCTGGGCCAGGCCCTGTGCTGAGCTCGCTGGTTGGATGAGCTCATTGATGGCTCACCACCACCGGGTCAACTTAGGCCTTCTCTGTGGTCCAGACAAGGAAGCTGAGGCTCGGGTGGTGTAGCTTGTTTCAGGTCACATGAGCAGACAGTGGCTGAACTGGGATTGTCTGGCCCTCAACACAAATCCATAGTCACTCAAGTGGTCTTCCAGGGGGGTGACTGAAGGAGCTCCTCATTCTGCATTCCCTGGTGGGCATTCTCCTCCATCCAGGCCTTCCCTCCTGCCGACCTCGAGGGATGAGTCAATCCCCTTTGGGACAGACTGAGTTTCCATGGTGTCCCCGGGGACTGGAACAGTGGAGGTGGCTTTCTCAGAGGCCTGGTCACCCCTTCTTCCCCATTTCCCTCCTGGGAGCCAAGAGGTCAGGAGTCATGGAGCTGTGGGCTGGCCGTGGGAAGCTGAGGAGGCCTGGCACCACCAGGGCTGGACTTGACTTTGCTTGCCTAGACTGTTTTTGCCCCACTTTGGCCCCCAGTCGGATGGCAGCAGCTTTTGTTCCTTTCTGGGCTAATTGCAAGGCTGTTACCAGGGTGTCCTCGGGACTTTGATTTGGGATCCTCAGCACCTGAGGCAGGAGCCACAAACTGCTGGGTCAAGTGGTGTCAGCCAGTTCTTCTGGGTTTAATGATGGGTTTGTCACCCTCATTCTCCCCAGTCTCCCTATAGTTCCCAGGACACCCTCCAACCTGGGCCCTGCCCTTCTTCCCTGTCTGGCTAGCCACTTGGTTCTAGGAGGAATAGGAACTGGGCCAGCAGCCCCGCAAAAGAGACCGAACCATCCTCCCTGCCTGGTTGGGCTAGGATCGCTGCAGGTCTGCTTCAGCACAGACTGGGTCCTCCTGGACCTAAGCTGGGTTGGATACCAGGGATAGGGGGATGGGGGTGCCATCCAGTCACTCAACTGAGACGGTTGGGAATTGGCCCTGATGAGTGGAGGACAGGCAGCGCCTCGGGCAGCTCCGGTTTGTGCTTGGAGCTGGAGGAGAAGGCACCAGTAATAACTGCTTTTCAGTGAGAACTTAGCATGCACAGACTCTGTGGGGGCAAGTGCAACAAGTAGGCAGCCCATTGAGACAGTTTCATTTCACTGCTGGTTGCCGACTCCCCGCTGGGGCCTGGGGAAGCATCCCGGAGTAACAGATCCGGAGCAACTAGCTCTCAAGCAACCAAACTTCCACAAGCAAAGGATCATGAGAATTTCACATACCTCTGTGTTTACAGAGATGGTGTAGCAATGTGGAGTCATCGTGAGCCGTGAGGGGATGGAGAGGTTTTGATGGGTGGCCAGAAGTATTCCGGGAGAGCTAAGATCTGAATAATAAAATTAGCTAAGGGGTGGGTGGTGCTGGGGTGCAAGGGAGGGGTCAGTGTTCTAGCCTCAGGGGACAACACATGGACAGCCTTTTTTGAGCATGTACCAGTCTCCTGAGTGCTGTAAACATTTTGTCTTCGTGAGGGAAGGAGTTGGGGGGATGACCCTACTGTGGAGACAGACTTTTAGTGCCATTCACAAGAAAGAGAAACTCTGTCTCTGGGTCTCCTGGATCTGCCCATTACCCCCAGATGGAAGTTCAGAACCCCTTGGCCTGCATCCAGGGTAATTAAAAAATCTGACCTCCTGGCTGGGCAACAGGGAGCCCCAGCAGGTTCTTGAGCTGGGCTTTGAGGAGATGTGAGTTTTGGTCAGCCTTACAGGATCTATCGAAGGAGTCTGCCTGGAGGCCCGGGGATTTGGAGATAGATGGAGGTTGACCCAACATTGTCTGACCCTAGATTTCATCAGTGTCATTGCCAGAGCCTGTGTGGAGAGAGGGATCCCATCAGACTTAGTGGGGCACGTTGCTTTTGGGATGGTGGTGAGCCACCAGGGCTGGAAAACATGAGTCAGTGTTCATGACACTCTGCGTCCTCTCTCAGGTCCTCCATGCCCCTCGTTTCTCCTCCCAGATTGCTCTCAGCACTTTTACGCACTCGAACTCATTTAAGCCCATGACTAGCAGGTCCTGCCTGTTGTCATCATTTGACACACAAGGCAATTGAGGCACCAGAGTCCTTCCTTCACACAAGCTGCATAGTGGTCTGGCTACCACCCCTGTGCTGCCTTCCAGCTACTTTCATGTTCCTTGTCTCTGCATTTGCCCCTCAGTCCCCTTGGCCGCTAATGCCTTCCCCTAGAGAACCCTCTGGGCCGCATGAGGTGGGACGGGGGGGGGGGCGGGGGGGGTGGGACTGGGCCTGCTTGCACGTTAGGTGGGGTGAGGACCAGCTGAGCCGGCAGAGGTCACGTGTCTGAGGTTGTGATCTGTGTGTGGTTGTGGTAATGTCCTTCCAGGCTTCTCATGTGCTGCCTGCTTGGCGAAGGTCTCAGTTCTTAGAGACCTGTGCGTTTTCTCTGAGGGCTTTGTGCCCAGTTGGTGTTTTCTAAATCTAGCAAAGGGAGAGGGTAGGTAAGGGTGAGCAGACATGGTCTAGTGGAGAGTGAAATTTCACACTTAATACCACCCGTCTCAGCCATGAGACTCTCGGCAAAGGTCTTGACTTCTGAGCCTCAGTGTCCTCCTCTGGTAGGAGTGGCAAGTGGGCACATCTACACTGCTGTGATTCGCAAACGGGGGCAGTCCTACCTCCTCCGGGGACACTTGGGGAGTGTCTGGGGACATTTTTGGTTGTCCCTGCCGGGGTGGGGGTGCTGCTGGCATCTCGCGAGTCTATAGGCCAGGGATGTGGTTCAACATCAGACAGTGGGTGGTGGGCAGCCCCCACCACAAAGAATGATTGACGCAAATGCAGTGGCCAGGTGGAGAATCTCCACTGTCTAGTTATCGTGAGGTTTACGGGAGAGGGTGGCATCTGGGGTGTGATTGGACAGTGCTGTGAAGGCCCTGGGGAAAACCCCAGCGAGCACTGCCTGTTAATCCCGTGAAATGTGCAAGGTCTGGGAGATGGTGAGAGGCATAAGATGTCTTCTACTCCCAGGGAGTTTGCGGCCCAGCATGGGCCAGAGGATTCAACTCACAGCAGCTGGCATTCATGAGCACTGACTACGGGGCGAGTGCCGATCGGCCTGTGTTCTTTGGTTGTTTAATCCTTGAAATAGCCTTGTGAGGTGGTTGCTGCTGTCAGCCCATTTTCTAGATGGGAGACTGATATGGGGGGCTGGCACTATTGAGGGTAATTCTGAGTGACAAGCTCTATAAGGGATTTGAGCCTAGTACAATAGTAGGATTCAAAATCTTAGGCCCTGCGTGGTTTCCTAGCACAGCCCAGCAGGCCCCTCTCCCTGGATGATCCCCATCCCTTCAGCCCCACCAGCTTCCTTTGTGTTAGTGGCACCAGGGTCACCTCAGGGCCTTTGCACTTACTGTTGTTCCCTCCACCCTTGGTTGCCGCTGCCCTGTCTTTTGGGTATGATCTGATTGCACACAGGGAGTGGGATGTAACTCCAAAGGGTGGGCTTATGGTTAGAGTTGGTGGGGAGGGAGCGGGCAGGCTGTGAGCTCCATGAGGACGGAGGCAGAGCTTCTGCCAGGCTCTCCAAGGAGCTGGATCTGCTGCCTGCAAAGGGAGGCCAGATTGCCGAGGGCTGCGAGGAGGAGCGAGTGGGAGGAGGGAGGAGGGAGAGGCAGCACGCGGAGACTGCTCATTCCCGGAGATGGTGGTTGAAGGGAGGAAGGGCTAGAGAATAGCTGCAGATGGGAGGATTGGGAAAAGAAGAACGAAGAAGGCCTTCCTTGGGGATTAGAGAGAGGGCATCCCAGACCCTGAGGTGGGGTCCTCAGACAGGCAGAAGACCCTGTTTCTGGAGAGGACACATCCAGTAGCTCAGGTAAAGAGCCCCAGCTCTGGCCTCGGCCTGTCCGGGGCTCCCGTGTGGTCTCTGCCTTGCTTCTCTGAACACCAGTTTTCCCACCTGTGAAATGGGTCTAGTCACAGCTGCCTCACAGCTTTGCCTGATTCGGGAGCCAGATGGCCTGGGCATTAACCTGTGCCTGCCATTCATCAGCTACATGGTCCCTGCCTCTGGCTTCACCTCTCTGGGCCTCGTTCCCATCCATGAAATGGCAGGCAGTCTCATTTCTTCCTCAGAAACTGTAAAGAAGAGTGAGTGAGGCCGGGCACGGTGGCTCAAGCCTGTAATCCCAGCACTTTGGGAGGCCGAGACGGGTGGATCACGAGGTCAGGAGATCGAGACCATCCTGGCTAACACAGTGAAACCCCGTCTCTACTAAAAATACAAAAACTTAGCCGGGCGAGGTGGCAGGCGCCTGTAGTCCCAGCTACTCGGGAGGCTGAGGCAGGAGAATGGCGTGAACCCGGGAGGCGGAGCTTGCAGTGAGCTGAGATCCGGTCACTGCACTCCAGCCTGGGTGACAGAGCGAGACTCCGTCTCAAAAAAAAAAAAAAAAAAAAAAGAAGAGTGAGTGAAATAAGCCTGTCTGAGCCCTGGCCAGGTATGGGCACACAGTGAGGCTTGAGTTGGGGACACTGTTACTAATCCTATTGCCACCATGGATTTAATGACAGTCTTTCAGGAAAAAAAAACAAATCTATGCATGTATAAGAAAAAAAAATACAGGCCAGGTGTAGTGGCTCACAGCTGTAATCCCAGCACATTGGGAGGCTGAGGTGGGCGGATCACTTGAGGCCAGGAGTTTGATACCAGCCTGGCCAAGATGGAGAAACCCCGTTTCTACTAAAAATACAAAAATCAGCCAGGCGCAGTGGTGTGTGCCTGTAATCCCAGCTACTTGGGAGGCGGAGACATGAGAATTGCTTGAACCCAGGAGGTGGAGGTTGCAGTGAGCCGAGATCACGCCACTGCACTCCAGCCTGGGTGACAGAGAAAGACTGTCTCAACAAAAAAGAAAATACTGATGCAAAATGAGGTCTTGCTATGTTGCTCAGGCTGGTCTCAAACTCCTGGCTTCAAGCATCTTCCTGCCTCAGACTCCCAAAGTTCTGGGATTACAGGTGTGAGTCACCGCCCCCCACTGAACACTTTGTTCTCACTAACCGTTTTCCTGGACTGCCTTCACATTCAGCCCCTACAGAAGGGTCTGCATGGTTCTGGGTCAGGCAGGCAACCTGAGCAGCTGCCAGGATCTAGCCGCATCCTGCTGAGCTGCATGAAGCACTGCGGGGCTCTCTGGGGCCTTTGTTCCTTGTTACACTTGGAGTTGCTGGTCTCCCTTAACTGGCTTGTAGGTCTTGTAGGTCTTAGCCCATCTGGGCTGCTGTAATAAAATACCTTAGACTGGAATCCACGCACATTGCTCATGCCTCTAACCTCAGCATTTAGGAGGCTGAGATGGGAGGATTGCTTGAGCCCAGGAGTTCGAGACCAGCCGGGGCAACATAGTGAGACCTCATCTTTACAAAAAAAATTAATTTCAATTTGTTTTTCGCTTGTGACACAGCCCTCAGGAGATCCTGAGAACACAGGTCTCTCATCTTTACACAAAATTTTTTTAATTAGCCAGGTGTGGTGGCACGCATCCCTAGTCCCAGCTACCCAGGAGGCTGAGGTGAGAGGATAACTTGAGCCCAGGAGTTTGAGGATATAGTGATCCAAGATTGCACCACTACACTTCAGCCTGGGTGACAGAGGAAGACCCTGTCTCAAAAAAACAAAACAGACTGGGCCATGGATAAACAACAGAGATGAGCTGCTCATAGTTGTAGAGGGTGGGAAGTCCCATATCACAGTGCCAGCAGATTCCCTGTCTAGTGAGGGCCCATCTCTCATAGTTAGCACCTTTTAGCTATCTGCATAGGGTGGCAAGGACAAACAAGCTCCCCCTCTTTTATACGGGCACAGTTCCTAAGAATCACTTCCCAAAGGCCCCATTTTTTTTTTTTTTTTTCATTTTAAATTTTTGATCAACAACTTCTTTTTTATTTTGAGATGGAGTCTTGCTGTGTTGCCCAGACTAGAGTGCAATGGCGTGATCTTGGCTTGCCGCAACTTCCAACTCCTAGGTTCAAGCAATTACTCTGCCTCCGCCTCCCGAATAGCTGGGATTTCAGGCGTGCACCACTGCACCCAGCTAATTTTTGTATTTTTAGTAGAGATGGGGTTTCACCATACTGGCCAGGCTAGTCTCGATCTTGAACTCCTGACCTCGGGTGATCCGCCCACCTCGGCCTCCCAAAGTGTTGGGATTACAGGCATGAACCACCATACCTGGCTGAAAGGCCTAACTTTTTTTTTTTTTTTTTTTTTTTAGACGGAGTCTTCTTGCTCTGTTGCCAGGCTGGAGTGCATAGGCGTGATCTCGGCTCACTGCAACCTTTGCCTCCCGAGTTCAAGCGATTCTCCTGCCTCAGCCTCCCGAGTAGCTGGGATTACAGGCACGTGCCACCATGCCCGGCTGATTTTTTGTATTTTTAGTAGAGATGGGGTTTCACCGTGTTAGTCAGGATGGTCTCCGTCTCCTGACCTCGTGATCCGCCCTCCTTGGCCTCCTAAAGTGCTGGGGTTACAGGTGTGAGTCACTGCGCCCAGCCAGCCCCACTTCTTAATACCACTACATTGGAGATAGGCTTCAGTGTGTGAATTTTGGGGAGATGCAAACATTCAGACCATAGCATCTGTCGACGGCCATGTCACAGCTTCCCTGGAAAGACATCAGGAAAGGACTGTGCCTTTGACAGTCTCTCACAGGCCCCTGCTGGCTGGGGAATTCCGCGGCTCTCTTCCCTAAGAGCTGGCAGTTACTACTCCCAGGAATCATCCTGCCAGCGCCCTTCCCGCAGATGGCAGGATCCACCGGCAGTGTGAGCAATTCGTCAGGTAACACTGAGGCCTCAGTAGGCCCCTGACTGCTGACTACCCACCTTGGCAACTGTCATAGGAGGTCGTCTGTCTGCCCAGCCACAGATCATGTTTCTGAGCCCTATTCCTGTTTGAGCCACGTTAATGTGGAACAAAAAAAGGGAGTTAGATTAGGAGGAATGGAAGTAATTCTTTGTTTGTTCTTTCCATAAAGGACTGTGAGCACCCACTGTGTACCTGGTCAGGTCCTAGGGGTAGAGGACACAACAGGGGTCTACACAGGCAAACTCCCTGCCCCAGGGAAACTGACATGAAGCTGAAGCCCCAAAAAATGCCCAGTTTGGCGGGGGCAGTGGCTCGCATCTGTAATCCCAGCACTTTGGGAGACCGAGGCAGGAGGATCGCTTGAGCCCAAGAGTTTGAGACCAGCCTGGGCAATATTAGGGAGACCTCATCTCTATTACTAAAAAATGCACAAATAAAATACTTTTTTTTAGAAAAAGAAAAATACCCAGCTTGCTAAATCATAGGAACGCCCAAGAAGGATAAGGCAAGCAGGGAGAATCAAGCTTAGGAGTCGGTGCGGGGAAGGGCTTTGTCGGTCAGGCGCAGTGGCTCATGCCTATAATCGCAGTGTTTTGTGAGGCTATGGCAGAAGGACCACTCGAGGCTGGGAGTTGGAGACCAGCCCAAGCAATAGAGTGAGATCACATCTCTACCAAAAAATATATACTTTTTAAATTAACTGGATGGGTCGGGCGCCGTGGCTCACACCTGTAATCCCAGCACTTTGTTGGTGGGGGGAGTGGATCACTTGGGGTCAGGAGTTCGAGACCAGCCTGGCCAACGTGGTGAAACCCCAGCTCTACTAAAAAATACAAAAATGAGCTGGGCATGGTGGTGGTTACCTTCAATCCCAGCTACTCAGGAGACTGAGACAGGAGAATCGCTTGAACAATTCTTGCAGTGAGCTGAGATCCCACCAGTGCACTCCAGCCTAGGCGACAGAGTGAGTCTCTGCCTCAAAAAAAAAAAAAGAAAGAAAGAAAAAAAATTAGCTGGATGTAGCTTCTGTGGTCCCAGCTATTTGGGAAACTGAGGTGGGAGGATTGCTTGAGCTCAGGAGTTTGAGGTTGAAGTGAGCTATGATGGTGCCAGTGTACTCCAGCCTGGGTGACAGAGCAAGGCCCTGTCTCCAAAAAAAAAAAAAATGAGTAGAGAAAGGGCTTTATGTGACCCGGGGAGAGTATGAAGAGCTATGGCTGTCCCATTCCCATTCTAGTAGGTCCGAGAGCAAGCAGGGCAGACTGCCAGGGGCCCCAATAAAGCATTGTAGGGGCCCAAGCAGTGTCACTTGGGGCCAAGGTAGTGCAAAGTGGTTTTAAAGGAGTTGAAGATGAATCCAAGGATCTGAGCGAGGACGGCCATAGCTGGTGAAGCTACGGCATTCACAGGTTTTGGGAAGGACTGGAGCCGGGTCCTGAAAGTGTTGAGTGGAGGCGTCTGGGGTGTGTGCAAGTCTGGCGTTCACAGGGAAGTCCGGGCCAAAGACTCCAGTGGGGGAGGCATCAGTGAATAGATGGCGCTTCAGGCCTGTCTTAGCTCAAGCTGCCACACAACAAAATATCATAGACTGGGTGACTTAAACAACAGACATTTACATTTCAGAGTGCTGGGGACTTTCAGTCTGAGATGAGAGTGCCAGTGTGGTTAGGTTCTGGTGAGGGCTGTCTTCGTGGCATACAGACAGCTGCCTTCTTAATACACCCTTATGACCTCAGTTAACCTGAATTAGCTCCCAAAGGTCTTATCTCCAGATACAGGCACACTGGGGCTTAGGATTTCAATCTGTGAATTTGGAGGGACATACTCCGTCCATAGCAGAGCCCTGAGACTGAGCCCAGTCCCCTGGAGGTGAAAACCCTTTCTGGAAGGGCCTTACTCCCCATCCACTAGTGCCCTCCCTAGATCTCAGCTCCAGTGTCACCGCTTCTGGGCAAGGTCAGTCACACCGGTGTGCAGCACATTGATCTGTGTGACCAAGGATGAATGGCCCTGTCTCCTGCCAGACTGTGAGCTCCAGAGGCAGGGCTACTTGCCACCATTGTGGCCTGCCCAGGCAGGGACCTGGCAAATATTTATTGAGTAATTGTTGGGAAGTCATGGAAACCGTGTGCTGTGCCCTTGGGTCTCACCAGAAGATCTGTTCACATGCAGGGCCAGGACTAGGTACTGTCCTGGCCAGGAAGGTCCCAGCTGCCCTGTGGCCTCCTGCCCTTGTCCCCCACACCCTCAGGGGTGCTGACATGCTGAATTTTAAGGAGAGATGATTCTGATAGGGCTTTCTGCCCCTGGGGAGTTTATAGTCCAGGGGGACTTAGTTTCCTCAGAGGTAAGCTTAAGGCGCTGTGGCTGGGGTGGGGCAGGAGAGCGACATCTTCTCTAGCCTGGAGAAGTGAGTAGCTGAGGGTGGAGGAAGAAGGTATTCCGGGCAGGGTGCACAGCTTGGGCAAAGGCCTCGCCACAGTAGAGGGGGACCGGGCAGTGTGTTTGAGCCTGACCTAGGTGGGGATTTGGTGGGGACTAGAACCATTAGGTGGTTTAGAGGCCTCAATCCTCGACTCCATCCCACCCCTGCTTCAGCCAGCAGGTGACCCTGTCAGGGACCTGCCAGTGAGAGACCCGTTTCCTCTGAGAGTCCAGTCATGCTAGCTCCATTCCTGGGGCTGGCGTGGGTGAGGGCTTCTTGCAGGGGCCCACGTAGTTTTTCTCCTGAGTCCATTGGGCAGGATTGGGCCAATCACAGACGGATGGAGGGGTTCCCAGAGATGAGTCTGCTCTGGCCCACACTGCAGCTCACCCCGTCCACTCTGTGCAGGGGCTACTGGGGAACCAGACGGAACAGCATTCAGGTCACTGTGGCTCACAGACCCGTCGCACCACTCCGCTCGTCCCCAGCAGCATGGAGGGAGGGAGGGTTCCCGTGTGCTAATTGGCTGAGCTGTTTGGACCAATTGCTAATCAAAGGCTCCAAAGCCCTGGGTGCTGGGATGTTGGGCTCTGAAGCTGGGGTTCACAAGGTATGGGGGACCCCAGTCTGAGCATCAGGTTGGCTCTCATTCTCAGGAGGGGACCTGGGCCACCTTCCCAACCCCCCACATCTCTGTTGCCTCCTGTTATCCCCAAAACCTTTCAGTCTCCATTGCCAAAGGGGAGAGTTCGAGACCAGCCTGTACAACATAGTGAGACCCTGTCTTTAAAAAAAAAAAAAAAAAATTACCTGTGGCCGGTGCCGGGCGCTTGGTAAGGTCACCTTGAAGTAGTCCTTTGCCTGTTCTGCACTGTTTTTTTGGTTGGTTGGTTGGTTGGTTGGTTGGTTGGTTTTGGCGGGGTAGTGGGGTCGGGGGATGCGGTTTTTTGTTTTTGCTTTTGTTTTTAGAGACAGGGTCTCGCTGTGTAACCCAGGCTGAAATATAGTGGCAAAGTCATCACTCTCTGCAGCCTCTAAGTTTTTGGCTCAAGTGATCCTCCCACCTGAGCCTCCCAAGTAGCTGGGACTACAGGTGCAAGCCACCAAGCCCCACTAATTTTTAAATTTTTTGTCGAGGTAGAGGTCTCGCTATGTTGCCCAGGCTGGTCTTGAACCCCTGGCTTCAAGGGATCCTCCTGCTTCTGCCTCCCAGAGTGCTATGATTACAGGCGTGAGCCACCGTGCCCAGCCTCTCTGTACTGTTCTTTAACACATTTACAAATATTTAACTGAGCATCTATTTCATTCTAAAGAACTAATGTTGAATAAAACCAGCCAGAATGTCTGCCTTCATTGAGCTGACAGTCCCCTTGGAGGGTTTAACTCTACATACAACTCTTTTTTTCTTTTCTTTTCTTTTTTTTTGAGATGGAGTCTCGCTCTGTTGCCCAGGCTAGAGTGCAGTGGCTTGATCTTGGCTCACTGCAACCTTCATCTCCCAGGTTCAAGTGATTCTCGTGCCTCAGCGTCCCAAGTAGCTGGAACTACAGATGTGCACACCACACCCAGCTAATTTTTGTATTTTTAGTAGAGACGGGGTTTCACCAACTTGGCCAAGCTGGTCTTGACCTCCTGACCTCAGGTGATCCATCTGCCTTGGCCTCCCAATGTGCTGGGATTACAGGCGTGAGCCACCGTGCCTGGCCTGTACATACAACTCTTAAAATGCTGCCCTGACCCTGGGACTCACTTTCAAAGATGTCCACACTCCCTAGGCCAGGACCCCATTTGTCCCATACCCTTCCTGGCAGTCCTGTCCCTGCTGCATCGCCCTCCAGCTACACCAGCTTTCTTTGGGTCCCTGGACCACACCCGATACCTTCCTGCCCAGGAGTGTTATCTCTGTCCTGGCTGTTGCTCAACCTTTAATGGTCCCTACCACCAAGGCCATCTGCTCAGTTGACATACCCACCCCAACTGTAATTAAATCATCCCCTGTGTCTCCTCACTAGACAGCTCCACATAAGCACAGCTGGTCCTTTTAGGACTGTATCCCCAGCACCTCCCACAAAGGAGGATCTGGTTCATCAGGATGGGTTGGATGAACAGCCCATTTTACAGATGAACAAACTGGGGCACAGGGAGGTGGGGGGTTTTGGCTGCACTGCACACCTGTCCTGTCTTTGTCCTCCTCCCTGGGGAATGAGCTTGGAGCACCCCTCTAGGAACTGGGGTGCCAGCCTCTTCCCTTGACCATCTTGGTCCTTGTCATTTGGGCCCCAGTACCAGGGGTGGCTTTAATTTGGCTGCCTAGGGAGGTGGTTCAGGGCTGCCAGGACCCCAGAAGTAGGCTCTCTGGGCTCTGTCCTTTGCCCCCCAACACGGTGCTTGTTTCTCCTGCGTCTTCATACAGAGGGGCCAGCTCCTGGCCCATTCAGCTCTGAGTTTGAGTTCCTAGGAGGAGATTTTTGCTGCCTTGTAACTGGGATTCCTAGATCCAGCCTCCACCCTCTGTTTGTCCTAAGGATGTTTTGGGATTTTGTTTTGTTTTGTTTTGTTTGTGTTTTTGTAGGATGGTGGCAGTGATTTTGAGGAGGGGAAGAGGAAGGAGGATACAAGCAAGGGAAGTCACAGGCTGTAGTGCCTAGACAGACCCTGGTTTGAATCTTGGCCTTACCACTTTCTGGCATGTAAGTTGTAGGGGGTAGCCGATACCTTAGGACATCTCTTGGGTTTTTTTGTTGGTTTTTGTTTTGAGACATAGTCTGACTCTGTTACCTAGGCTAGAGTGCAATAGCACAATCTTGGCTCACAACCTCCACCCTCCCAGGTTCAAGTGATTCTCCTGCCTCAGCCTCCCGAGTAGCTGGGTTTACAGGCACCTGCCACCATGCCCAGCTAATTTTTGTATTTTTAATAAAGATGGGTTTCACCATGTTTGCCAGACTGATCTTGAACTCCCGACCTCAGGTGATCCGCCTGACTCGGCCTCCCAAAGTGCTGGGATTGGCCAGGTGTGATGGCTCATGCCTGTAATCTTAGCACTTTGGGAGGCCAAGGCGGGAGGATCATTTGAGGTCAGTAGTTCAATACTAGCCTGACCTATATAGTGAAACCACATCTCTACTAAAAGTGCAAAAACTAGCCAGAAGTGGTGGCACACGCCTATAGGCCCGGCTCCTCGGGAGGCTGAGAATCACTTGAACACAGGAGGCAGAGGTTGCAGTGAGCTGAGATGGCGCTATTGCACTCCAGCCTGGGCGACAGAGCAAGACTCTGTCTCAAAAAAAAAAAAAAAAGTGCTGGGATTACAGGCTTGAGCCATCCCACCCTTCAGGACATATCTTTTGAATTTTGAACCTGGTGGATGAATTTTTAGATGACCTCAGGACAGTCCTTAATTTCCACATGACCTCAGTTTTTCCAGCTTTGCAAGGAGAGTATGAAACCAGCCCTGAAGTCTTGCTAAGAGGATTCAGGCAGTTCATAGAAGTTGTGAGTTGGTTCCTCCATTCGCCTGGGTGTTGCAAGGGGGCAGGGCCCGCATCTTGCCTGTGGCCTGCCAGGGTAGCAGCTCAGTGAGTGAGATGGTATCTCACTGTGGTTAGGATTCACATTTCCCTGATGACTAGTGACGTTTCCGTGTAACTTCTTTTTTTTTTTTTTTGAGACGGAGTCTCACGCTGTTGCCCAGGCTGGAGTGCAGTGGCGCGATCTCGGCTCACTGCAAGCTCTGCCTCCCAGGTTCCCGCCATTCTCCTGCCTCAGCCTCCTGAGTAGCTGGGACTACAGGCGCCCGCCACCGCGCCCGGCTAATTTTTTGTATTTTTAGTAGAGACGGGGTTTCACTGTGGTCTCGATCTCCTGACCTTGTGATCCGCCCGCCTCGGCCTCCCAAAGTGCTGGGATTACAGGCTTGAGCCACCACGCCCGGCCCCGTGTAACTTCTTGAATGATCATTCAGTAACAATAAGTGTAGGCTGAGTTTGTAGAATCAGTTGGCCTCCTCAGCCTCGATTTCCAAATGGAGAAAGCAGAGATTTGGAGCTCCTGGTCGGAGGAGCAGGTTGGTGCCGGAGCCAGGACTCAACTTAGGTTGCAACTCTGAGCCTTTGAACACTTGCCACTTCTATTCCTCACAGCAGCCCTTTCAGACTGAACAGGTGTTACCAGATCAGAGCAGAGTGGCCACTGTATTCTCAGTGCCCAGCCCAGGGAGGCAGATCTGAGTGGAGTTGCTAATGAAACATGGAAGGTGCTTGAGAGCTAACTGGGAGGGAGGGAAGGTGTGCATTCCTGCGCCAGGGCCTTTGCATGTACTTGTTACTTTCTCCCACTGGCCAGCTGGAGTCTCTCTGGAAAGGTCTGTCTTAGGGAAGACTTCTCACTCACACTCTGCCCAGTTAGGACTCTAGAGACCCTATAGAATTACAGAGGAGGCTGGGCGTGATAGCTCACGCCTGGAATCCCAGCACTCCAGCCTGGGCGACAGAGTGAGACTCCATCTCAATTTTAAAAAAAAAAAGGCCAGGCGCGGTGGCTCATGCCTGTAATCCCAGCACTTTGGAAGGCCGAGGCAGGTGGGTCACCTGTGGTCAGGAGATCGAGATCATCCTGACCAACATGGTGAAACCCTGTCTCTACTAAAAATACATAAAATTAGCCAGATGTGGTGGCGGGCTCTTGTAGTCCCAGCTACTCGGGAGGCTGAGGTAGGAGAATGGCGTGAACCTGGGAAGCGGAGCTTGCATTGAGCTGCGATCGTGCCACTGCACTCCAGCCTGGGTGACAGAGCAGGACTCCATCTCAAAAAAAAAAAAAAAAAAAAAAGAATTCTCACTTTTACCAGTGGGGTCAGGTAGAAAGCCACACCTTCCTTTGATGACTGCCCCAGAGTGTCATCAAAGGACAGCCTTCTCACGTCCCACACAGCCAGTTCTTCCTCCTGGAAGAGGCAGTACAGGGTCCGATGCAGAAGTTCACACATTGAGACCCCCACCTCCGCCACCTCCCCTAGCTGTTCAGTGTGGGGGGTGGGCTCTCTGAGCAGCATCAGTTCCCATTTCTGGAGGCCAAGGTGGGGGATCGCTTGAGGCCAGGAGTTCTTGACCAACCTGGGCAACATAGAAAGACCCTGTCTCTACAGAAAGTTTAAAACTTAGCTAGGCGTGGTGGTGTACACCTATAGTCTCAGCTACTCAGGAAGTTGAGGCAGGAGGATCCCCTGAGCCAAAGAGTTCAAGACCTGTAGTAAGCTATCATCTTGCCACAACACTCTAGACTGGATGGCAGAATGAGACCCTGTCTCTTTAAAAAAAAAAAAAAAAAATTCCCATTTCTTCCTCCCTCCCTGCCCTCGAGCACTTTTGAGCCAATTTGCTTGAATTAAATATGTATGGCATGATTTCACAGTTTTATTTCTTTTTAAATATTATTTACTTCTGCAAATAGGCATTTCGTTCACCAGGTTTAAAATTCAAAAGACCTGAAAGTGTACTTTGCAAGTCTCCTCCCCACTTCTGCCCAAAGGAAATCAGTCTCACAGTTTCCTCCTTTCTTTTTTTAACAGCTTTATTGAGATGCTCACACCATGCCCATTTAAAGTGTACAGTTAATGGTCTTAGTATATTCACAGAGTTATGCAACCATCACCACAGTCAGTTTTAGAAGATTTTTCATTACGTCAAGAATAAACCCCAGCCGGGCGTGATGGCTCATGCCTGTCATCCCAGCACTTTGGGAGGCTGAGGCAGGTGGATCACCTGAGGTCAGGAGTTCGAGACCAGTCTGGCCAACATGGTGAAACCCCATCTCTACTAAAAATACAAAAATTAGCCGGTGTGGTGGTGCGCACCTATAAGCCCAGCTACTCAGGGAGGCTGAGGCAGGATGAATCACTTGAACCTGGGAGGCAGAGGTTGCAGTGAGCCACGATCGCAGCACTGCACTGCAGCCTGGGCAACAGAGTGAGACTCCATCTCAAAAAATAAAAATAAAAAAAACCCCACACACCTTTGCTTTCCCTCACCACACCCCCATTCTCCCTGCCTCCCAGCCCCTGGCAACCACTAATCTGCCTCCTGTCTGCATGGATTTGCCTGTCCTGGACATTTCCTATAAATGGATCATACAATCTGTGGTCCTTTTGTTTGGCCTCTTTCACTTGGAATAATGTTTTCCAGGGACATCCATGTTGTAGCGTGTGTCAGAATTTCCTTCCTTTTTATAGCTGAATAATATCCCATTGTATGGACTGACCACATTTTGTTGGCCCATCCATCCGCAGATGGACGTTTGGATCGTTTCCACCTTTGGGCTATTGTGAATAATGCTGCTGTGAACGTTTGTGTACAGGTTTTCAATGCGGGCAAATGTTTTTGTTTTTCCTGGGCATGAATTCCAGGAGTGGAATTGCTGGGTCATATGGTAACTTTCTTTAACCGTTTGAGGAACCATCAGACTGTTCTCCATGGTGGCTGTGCCATTTGACATTCCCACAAGCAGTGGAAGAGGGTTCCGGATTTCTCATCCTCGCCAACTTTTTTGATTCTAGCCAGCCTAGTGGGTGTGAGATGGTGTCTCATTGTGGTTAGGATTTGCATTTCCCTGGTGACTAGTGATGTTTTCTTGTAATTTCCCTGATGACTAGAGATGTTTTCATGTAAGTTCTTTATTTATTTTATTTTTTTTGAGACAGTGTCTCTGTCGCCCAGGCTGGAGTGTAGTGGCGCAATCACAGTTCACTGCAGCCTTGACCTCCTGGGCTCAACAGATCCACCCCTGCACACCCTCCTTAGTAGCTGGGACCACAGGTGTGCTCCACAACGCCGGGCTAATTTTTGTATTTTTTGTAAGAGGCAGGGTTTCGCCATGTTGCCCAGGCTGGTCTCAGTCTCCTAGGCTCAAGTGATCCACATGCCTCGCCATCCCAAAGTGCTGAAATTACAGGCATGAGCCACTACTGCACCCAGCCTCGTATAATTTATTTTTCCTTTTTTTTTTTTTTTTTTTTTTTTTTTTTGAGACAGTCTTATTCTGTCTCCCAGGCTGGAGTACAGTGCCATGATCTCGGCTCACTGCAACGTCTATCTCTTGGGTTCAAGCAATTCTCTGGCCTCAGCCTCCCTAGTAGCTGGGACTACAGGCCCACGCCACCTCACCTGGCTAATTTTTGTATTTTTGGTAGACAGGGTTTTGCCATGTTGGCCAAGCTGGTCTCGAACTCCTGGCCTCAAGTGATCTGCCTGCCTCAGCCTCCCAGAATGCTGGGATTACTTGAGTGAGCCACCACGCCCGACCTCATGTAATTTCTTGAGTGATCATTTAGTCATTCAACAAACAGTGATTGAGGGGCATGTGCCCAGCACTGCAGACTCTGGTGCACAGTCAGATGACCCTACCTTACTGGCACTTCCATGCCAGTGCACTGCAGAGATACCATATATGTACCTGGTGCTAGCAATAGCTGGCACTCAGAGGTAGCACACTGTGTCCTAGCTACTCTTCCAAGCACTTAAGCATATTCAATTACTCTTTAAGTACATACGGAATAAGTATGCGTTTGCCCCCTCCTCTTTGCAAGGGACAGTGCGTGGCCACCCTGGTCTGCAACTAGGTTAGCAGATTTGACCACATATTGTAAAAGTGAGTGTACCAGGACAGATAGGGTAGAGGGCTCTGTGCGATTTAGCACCATGGCAGATTCCATCGTGTGGATGTCCCTCCAGCAGGGGAGGTCTTTGGGGCCAGGGCTAGACCAGCACCCACATTTGCCGCCTGACCCTTTTCCTCCGTCTCTGTCTCTCCATTCCTCCCTGCCCCCGTGCAGCCGCCGCCATGGCCCAGACACTGCAGATGGAGATCCCGAACTTTGGCAACAGCATCCTGGAGTGCCTCAATGAGCAGCGGCTACAGGGCCTGTACTGTGACGTGTCGGTGGTGGTCAAGGGCCATGCCTTCAAGGCCCACCGGGCCGTGCTGGCTGCCAGCAGCTCCTACTTCCGGGACCTGTTCAACAACAGCCGCAGCGCCGTGGTGGAGCTGCCGGCGGCCGTGCAACCCCAGTCTTTCCAGCAGATCCTCAGCTTCTGCTACACGGGCCGGCTGAGCATGAACGTGGGTGACCAGTTCCTGCTCATGTACACGGCTGGCTTCCTGCAGATCCAGGAGATCATGGAGAAGGGCACCGAGTTCTTCCTCAAGGTGAGCTCTCCAAGCTGCGACTCCCAGGGCCTGCACGCAGAGGAGGCCCCGTCGTCGGAGCCCCAGAGCCCCGTGGCACAGACGTCGGGCTGGCCAGCCTGTAGCACCCCACTGCCCCTCGTGTCACGGGTGAAGACAGAGCAGCAGGAGTCGGACTCTGTGCAGTGCATGCCCGTGGCCAAGCGGCTGTGGGACAGTGGCCAGAAGGAGGCCGGGGGCAGCAGCAACGGCAGCCGCAAAATGGCCAAGTTCTCCACGCCGGACCTGGCTGCCAACCGGCCTCACCAGCCCCCGCCACCCCAACAGGCTCCGGTGGTGGCAGCAGCCCAGCCCGCCGTGGCCACGGGAGCAGGGCAGCCGGCCGGTGGGGTGGCGGCAGCAGGGGGCGTAGTGAGTGGGCCCAGCACGTCGGAGCGGACCAGCCCGGGCACCTCGAGCGCCTACACCAGCGACAGCCCTGGCTCCTACCACAATGAGGAGGACGAGGAGGAGGACGGCGGCGAGGAGGGCATGGATGAGCAGTACCGGCAGATCTGCAACATGTACACCATGTACAGCATGATGAACGTCGGCCAGACAGGTGAGATGCTGCCCTGCCCCCCAGCCCGCTAGCAACCCCTGCCTCTCCTGCCACTCGTGCTCTACTCTCTCCCTGCAGCCGAGAAAGTGGAGGCCCTCCCGGAGCAGGTGGCCCCCGAGTCCCGGAATCGTATCCGGGTTCGGCAAGACCTGGCGTCTCTCCCGGCTGAGCTTATCAACCAGATTGGGAACCGCTGCCACCCCAAGCTCTACGACGAGGGCGACCCCTCTGAGAAGCTGGAGCTGGTGACAGGTGGGCTGGCCTTGCCCCAGATCTCTCCCCTCCACAACTTTGGAGCCAGCTGGCCTGGGCTGGGCAGCTAGTTAGGAGCCCCCAGCACCTCAGTTTTCCTATCTGTGCTGTAGTGTTGGTAACAGCCACCCTCAGGGTGGGGGCGTTGGTGAGATGGAGGTGCTGATACAGCAAGGCCTGGCCTCTAGGTTTCTGACTTAAGGGGTCGGGGTGAGCATGGGCAATTATTGTTTGGCCACATGGGTAGAAAAGCTACTCCTGGGCTCCTGTGAAGGTCAGTTATTTACCTAGGTTAAGAATTTGGAGCCGGGCGCGGTGGCTCAAGCCTGTAATCCCAGCACTTTGGGAGGCCGAGACGGGCGGATCGCGAGGTCAGGAGATCGAGACCATCCTGGCTAACACGGTGAAACCCCGTCTCTACTAAAAATACAAAAAACTAGCCGGGCGAGGTGGCGGGTGCCTGTAGTCCCATCTGCTCGGGAGGCTGAGGCAGGAGAATGGCGTAAACCCGGGAGGCGGAGCTTGCAGTGAGCCGAGATCCGGCCACTGCACTTCAGCCCGGGCGACAGAGCGAGACTCCATCTCAAAAAAAAAAAAAAAAAAGAATTTGGGCAGGCAGGGGGGCGAATGCCTGTAGTCCCAGCTACTCAGGAGGCTGAGGTGGGAGGATCCCTTGAGCCCAGGAGGTCAAGGCTGCAGTGAGCTATGGTGGCCGCTGCACTCCAGCCTGGGCGACAGAGTGAGACTTCATCTCTTAAAAAAAAGAGAGGCCGGGCGTAGTGGTTCAGCACTTTGCGAGGCCGAGGCGGGCGGATCACAAGGTCAGGAGATCGAGACCATCCTGATTAACGGGATGAAACCCCGTCTCTACTAAAAATACAAACGATTAGCCGGGCGTGGTGGCGGGTGCCTGTAGTCCCAGCTACTGGGGAGGCTGAGGCAGGAGAATGGCGTGAACCCGGGAGGCGGAGCTTGCAGTGAGCCAAGATCGTGCTACTGCACTCCAGCCTGGGCGACAGAGCGAGACTGTCTCAAAAAAAAAAAAAGACGACGACTGTGTTTGGCCCTTGGGTCAGAGTTCCTGGCTGTGAGCCTCCACTCCCTGTTGGTCCTGCCGAGCTTGGGCTCATCTCTAGCTGGTGATAGCCAGCGTGCCCACCTCACACAGGCTTGCGGCACGACTGGCCACACGGCAGGCGCCCTGAGGATGGTGAAGCCACCCTTTCTGTCCTTTCCTGAGCACTGATGAGGTGGAGGGAGTCCCAAGGAGCCTCCCCTGAGTCCCAAGGAGCCCTTGGTGGGTAGAGGTGTAGGGGAGAAGGTCCCTAGGTGAGTTTTTGGGACCCAGAGCCAGGGAGGGCATGGGGTGTTCTGAGATGAGGCCTGGCATCATGGGGGCTGTGGCGGTTTGGGGGCACCCCAGGCCATCCTCTGGCTTCCCCTCACCAGGCACCAACGTATACATCACAAGGGCGCAGCTGATGAACTGCCACGTCAGCGCAGGCACACGGCACAAGGTTCTCCTGCGGCGGCTCCTGGCCTCCTTCTTTGACCGGTAAGGCCCTTGCCAGAGCCGCAGGGAGCGGGGTGGGGTTGCCCCATGTCCCCACCACCACCAACTTGAGCGCTGACTCCCTCCATGTCCCCTGCCCCCAGGAACACACTGGCCAACAGCTGTGGCACCGGCATCCGCTCTTCTACCAACGATCCCCGCCGAAAGCCCCTGGACAGCCGCGTGCTCCATGCCGTCAAGTGTGAGTGTCGGCCCAGCTGGACAGGGCGTGGGCCCCGGGCATGCAGGTTGACGTTTTCTCTCAGCCTTGGCTCTCAGAGGGGGCTAGAGTTTGGTGTTGAGAAGCATTCTGGGACTCAGTCTAGCCTTTCTGGGAAACCGGCTGTGATTGTTTAGAGATTTATTCGTGGTTGAGGGATGCGGGTGCCGAAGGGAAGCCAGGGAGCCTGTGTCAGGCAGGAGGGTCTCGAACTCAGGGCAGTCTGGGAGGGATGAGGCAGCCAGACAGTGCTAGCCACTCCTCATGGGGGCATCTAGATTTTCGGGTGGCCTCTCCCAGTTACTAAATTCTGGCAAATGATCCAAATTTTTCAAGAACACGGGGCCATCCCATCAAAACCCACACATCCCCATACATGGCTGAACTCAGTCCGGTGTAGGGCTGGGTGCACATGGTGTGGTGTCCTGGCTACGTGGCCTCACTCGTCTTCCCTTTGAAGGGGAGTCGCAGACGCTGGCGGGGGGGCTGGTGAGTAGGCCTTGTGGGAGTCACCTGGCCCCCGTGCCAAGGCCGCACCCACCCTGCCCCACAGACTACTGCCAGAACTTTGCCCCCAACTTCAAGGAGAGCGAGATGAATGCCATCGCGGCCGACATGTGCACCAATGCCCGCCGCGTCGTGCGCAAGAGCTGGATGCCCAAGGTCAAGGTGCTCAAGGCTGAGGATGACGCCTACACCACCTTCATCAGTGAAACGGGCAAGATCGAGCCGGACATGATGGGTGTGGAGCATGGCTTCGAGACCGCCAGCCACGAGGGAGAGGCGGGTCCCTCAGCCGAGGCCCTGCAGTAACCCGCCCGGCCTCCTGCGGGGCCTCACACTCCCCCTCCCAACACACACACACCCGCCATCTTGGTCATGAGCTACTGTCTGTCCCTCCCCAGGACCCGCGGTGGGTGCTGCATGTTCCCGGCCCTCTGCCCCTCCTGTCCCACCCCCTTCCCCCACCAAGAGCTGGGCCGGGAGAGGACTGCAGGGCAGGTGGCGTGGGGTCCGTGTTGCCTTCTTTAACACACACTCGTGCAGTGGGGGAGTTCTGGCTCCCCAACCTAACCCCTAGCCGTCATCTCCACACTCACCAGGCCCGCCAGGGGAGGGGGCTGGCCTGGGGGTCTCGGGAAGGCCCCCTCCCCAGGCCCTGGGCCACCTCGCGGAGCCTTCAGCCTCCGCCCCTCACTGCAGCCCCTTGGGACTTGAGGGGGCCCCAGGGGTTCTCAGGACCCCTCCCACCACCTCCCAGTGCTTCCACGTCTCCAAAAGCGCCTTCCTGTCACCCTCGTCTGTCCCTGCGCCTGGGGGCTGGGGTAGGCGAGGCCATGGGGACTACCCATTTTACAGCTGGGGAAATTGAGGCTCCGAGAAATTGCACAACCGACCTAAGGTGGCCGGCAGTGGTGTGCCCGGTGCCCTTTCTCCTCTTTTCCGCCTCTGTTGCCCCCATTGGTCCTCTGGGGCCTCAGAGAGGCAGGTCCTAAAGGAGGGGGGGTCTCTTGGGGGCAGATCAAGGGTCTCGGAGGATAGAATGAGAGGTTTCCAGGGCTGGCAGAGCGTGTGCGTGTGTGTGTGTGCAAAAGTTTTGCTTTCAAACAAATGAAGATACGAGAGGCAGTAGGACCTGGGTTGGAACCCAGGGGAGCAGACTGGGGGGCTGCTGCCCCTCCCTCCATCTCCCCACCCCCACCCCACCCCACGGCAGGGCTCCTGGCCCCCACCCCCTGTACATAATTTTTAAAACATTTTTTTAGCGAATGAAATATTGAAGTATAAGATTCCTTTTATTTTTCAAACCAATGGGGCTGTGTCTGTTGTCCTCCTTGGTCCCCAGGGGTGGGGAGTACCGTGGAAGGCAGGATGGTGTCGGGGGACTTGGGGGCAGCCTGAATGTGTGTGTGTGTGTGTGTCTGGGGTGTGGGTGTGTGTTTCCATGGTAGGACTCCAGTCCCAGCTGCTGCCTAGGCTCCTGTGGGTCCCGCCGGGTTCCCCCTCCCCTGTCCACCTTCCCCAACAGGGCTATAGTTTAAGGGCGTCCCAGGCCTTGGCTGGTTGGCTGCGCCCAGCTCCTGGTGGCTGGGCTGGGCTGGGCAGGGCAGGGCAGGGCAGGGCCGGGCCGGGCCGGGCCGGGCCGGGTCCACTTCCATTGTTAGCAGTTGTTTGCAGAATTTTCTCTTTTACCATTCCTCTCTTTTTGTTCTCACCCAGAGTGGGTGGTTTTTTGTTGTTGTTTTAGATTTTCATGTGAAGGCAGAGAGTTTTTTTTTTTTTTTTAAACTCCCCATCCCCCTACGCGGGGTGTCATTTCACCATCCACATCCTTGTTTGTGTTTCTGGCCCTCGTCCTCCCTGCCTCTCCTCTGCCTCTCCTCTGCCTCCCCAACCCCTGCCTACCCACTGCTCCCAGGGGTCTCTCCAGGGGCAGGGGGATTTCAGGAGATGGAGTGGGGGCCAGCCCCGACTGGACCCTTGGAATCTGATTCGGAGACCATCCCCCTGATGGGACCAGCAGCCCCACCGGCCTACTGGGGGTCCCTTTTAACATCTGCTTGTTGCGGGGGTCAGTCATGAGTGCCAGGGTCTGGCTGGGGTCTTGGCACTGTCTTCCTGGCTGGGGCCTGGCACCTTAGCCCCCAGCCGGTCTGAGTGGGGGATGTTGACACCCCCAGCTAAAGCACAAGCACCTTAGTCGCCCCTCCTCTCCCCCTGCCTCCTGGCCTGCCACCCTACCCCAGCGTTTACCCCAAAGCACAATGCCCTGGTCACTTGGCAAGCAGCTGGGCCTGACGGAGGCCGAGGGGCAGACCGGGGCTCCAGCCAGACCCCCGAAAGGAAGCTCCCCCACTTCCAGGCCTTAGTTGGGGTGGGGGGGCAGCTTCTGGGCCTGGGGTCTTCTCTCCCCCACCCCCTTGTCCTGGGTAGGCCCCTGCCTGCCCCTCTCTGCCTTTTCCTTGGGTGTCCCTCTTCGAGCCCCTGTGGCACTGGCTTGGGTGGCAGAGCCCACTTGTTTCAGGGACCCCAGGAGGTGCCCCCTGGCTCCCGGGACTGTGTGTGGGTCTGGGGGATGGGGGGGAAGAAGGGTGGGGCAGGGGGTGCAGGGGAGGAAACTCCTCACCAGGAGAGCCAAAGACAGGGTTGTGCCTTACCCCAGGAGCCACCCCTGTGCCCCCCTTGCCCTGCCATTCACCCTCCACCCCTCCCCCCGGGCGGCCTGCTGCTTTTTCCTTCTCTTCCTCCCCTGTCCTGCCCTGAGCTGCATGGTTCCCCCACCCTGGGCAGCCAGGAAGGAGTCTGAATGGAGAATCACCAACCACCAGAGAAAAAAGACTGTGGGGCCCTCCCCTGCCAACTCCCCTTCCCTGGCCGCCCACTCACCCACACCTCTTTCACGTAGGACAGGCTGCCCACCCTGTCCACGTGAAGTGCCAACGCCCTCCCCACCCTGGGCCGAGCCCCCATCCCTCCCTGGGCCCCCAAGTGAGATTGCACATTTAACTACTGTAAGGAGAGGAGCGGCGTTGGCAAATGTGAACCATGAGAATATCAGTGATACTGATGAGAATAAACTAAACGCCTTTGTAACAGCCTTGCTGCATGCTTGTTACTGGGGGGCCCAGGGAGGAACACACCCGGGTTGTGCCCAGCAGCCCCAGGTTGCTGACTGCAAACTGATAGCCTCCGATTGTAACACGTGTGCAAGTTACCCAAACAGATACAGATAACGCAACATAGGAGCTGGCTGTGCACACTCAAGCCCCCAGCCTGGCTTCAGTGGGCCTCTTTAAACCTAGGAGAATCCTGGGCAACACAAGAAAAAAAATTTTTTTTCTTTTTTTTGAGATGGAATCTCACTCTGTTGCCCAGGCTAGAGTGGCATGATCTCGGCTCGCTGCAACCTCCACTTCCCGGGTTCAAGCCATTCTGCCTCAGTCCCCCTGGGTAGCCAGAATTACAGGCACCCACCACCATGCCCGGCTAATTTTTGTATTTTTAGTAGAGACAGGGTTTCACCATGTTGGTCAGGTTGGGCTTGAACTCCTGACCTCAGGTGATCCACCCGCCTTGGCCTCCCAAAGTGCTAGGATTATAGGCATGAGCCACAGCACCCGGCCTTTTGTTTTTTTGAGTCGGAGTTTCACTCTTGTTGCCCAGGCTGTAGTGCCATGGTGTGATCTCGGCTCACTGCAACCACCACCTCCCAGGTTCAAATAATTCTCCTGCCTCAGCCTCCTGAGTAGCTGGGATTACAGGCATCCGCCACCACACCCAGCTAAATTTTGTACTTTTTTAGTAGAGATGGGTTTCTCCATGTTGGTCAGTCTGGTCTCCCAAAGTGCTGGGATTACAGATGTGAGCCACCACACCTAGCCTAAAAATATACTTTTCATCAGCTAGGTGTGGTGGCATGCACCTGTACTCCCAGCTATTTGGGAGGCTGAGGCAGGAAAATCATTTCAACTGGAAAGGTCAAGGCTGCAGTGAGCTACGATGGCACCACTGCACTCCAGCATGGGCAACAGAGTGAGATCCCATCTCAATAGAAAAAGGGAGCTGTGACTCTGTCAAGTTTACAGCATCACTGGCTCGCTCACTCAGTGCCTGCCTGTGCCGTGGCTGATCCCTCAAGCCCCAGAAACACATCCCATACACATACACTCCACAACGCATTCAGAAGAGCACTCATACGTTGGAAGAAAGAACATAAAAGATCTGCAGGGCGTGGTGGTTCATGCCTGTAATCCCAACACTTTGGGAGGCTGAGGCAGGTGGATCACCTGAGGTCAGGAGTTCAAGACCAGCCTGGCCAACATGGCAAAATCCCATCTCTACTAAAAATACAAAAATTATCTGGGTGTGGTGGCGGGCGCTTGTAATCCCAGCTACTCGGGAGGCTGAGACAGGAGAATCACTTGAATCCGGGAGGTGGAGGTTGCAGTGAGACAAGATTGTGCCACTGCCCTCTAGCCTGGATGACGGAGCAAGACTCCGTCTCTAAATAAATAAATAATAACATAGAGGCCAGGCACAGTGGCTCACACCTATAATTTCAGTACTTTGGAAGGCTGAGAGAGGAGGATCAGTAGAGCCCAGGAGTTTGAGACCAACCTGGGCAATATAGGGAGACCCTGTCTCTACAAAAATAAAATAGCCAGGCGAGGTGGCATGCACCTGTGGTCCCAGCTACTTAGGAGGCTGAGGTGGAAGGCTGCCTTAAGCCCAGGAGTTCCGGGCTGCCGTGAGCCATCATTGTGCCACTGTACTCCCATCTGGGAGACAGAGTGAGAGAGACCCTGTCTCAAACAAACAAACCCAAAACAGGCCAGGCACAGTGGCTCATGCCTGTAATCCCAGCACTTTGGGAGGCCGAGATAGGCGGATCATTTGAGGTCAGTTCAAGTTCAAGACCAGCCCGGCCAACATGGCAAAACCACATCTCTACTACAAATAAAAAATTAGTTGGGTATGGTGGAGCATTCCTGTAATCCCAGCTATTCAGGAGGCTGAGGCATGAGAACCGCTTCAACCCAGGAGGCAGAGCTTGCAGTGAGCCGAGATCACGCCATTGCACTCCAGCCTGGGTGACAGAGCGAGACTCCATCTCAAAAATAAAAATAAAAATAAAAAGATCAAGAGAACCTAAGCCATTAAAAAAAAAAAGATTCACCTGGGCGTGGTGGCTCATGCCTGTAATCCCAGCACTTTGGGAGGCTGAGGCAGGCAAATCACTTAAGGTCGGGAGTTTGAGACCAGCCTGGCCAACATGGTGAAACCCCATCTCTACTAAAAATACAAAAATTAGCTGGGTGTGGTGGCACATGCCTGCAATCCCAGCTACTTGGGAGGCTGAGGCAGGAGAATTGCTGGAAACCAAGAGGCGGAGGTTGCAGTTAGCAGAGATCGCACCACTGAACTCCAGCCTGGGTGACAAGAGTGAAACTCTGTCTCAAAAAAAAAAAAAAAAAAAAAAGGAATCCGGAACACGCACACGTGCACAGACACACTGGGGCACTTGTGCAAGCACTGGCTTAGAATGGGAGTCCCAATCAGGGCTCAGTCACGCATTTGCAGTCAACACACACCACACGACACAAATACGTATAAAAAAGGCTGACGTTTTATTTCCAGGTTGGCACATGTGTAAGGCACAGGGGCGAATGGCTTTGGGGTCCCGGAACTGGAAATGGAGAGGGGTGTGTCTGAGGTGACGCTGCCTCTACCACCCCCTAAGTGCACTTGAGACAGGACCAGTGGTGGTGGTTTCGGCCCAGGGTCCTGAAGGGTACCACTGGCTCTGGGGGGGAGCCGTGGGGACAGTTCCCCAGGCAGGAACCTCTACTTTCCAGCTACCCAGGAGGGACCCTCTCCTCCTAGGGGGCTAGGCCAGCTCCAAAGTGCTTGGTGGCTCCCCAGGCTTAACGGACCAGCCTGCCAGGGAGGGCTGGGGTCAGAGAGAGAAAAGTAAGATAAGAACGAGGAGAAGCACCCCCACCAGCACGGCGATGGCACACCACTGTCGGCGGTCTGGGAACGAGAAGATCAGAGGTCACCGGGGGAGAGGGTACCACCTACAACCTGCCCCCACTAGGACTGACCTCGCCCCCGAGGGGACTCACCACTCGTCATGTGGGATACTTTGGCCAACTTCCTGAGGACCCCGTCCATGCGGGACTGGGTGTGGTCCATCTCTTGGGCGAAGGCATCCAGCATGCTGCCAAGAACAGGATGGCATCAGCCCCAGACGGCCCAGACACACCAGGGTGGCCGAGAGACCCTGGCCCACCCCCAGGGTCCTGGCCTCACATGCCCTGCTCGTCCAGCTCTTCCCCAACGCGGCCGGACATGTGCTTCAGAACCTGGATGCTCCCAGACACCATCTCCAGCTGTTGATCCTGTTCGTCCATGATCAGCTGCAGAGCGAAGGGGTGGGAGGTGCTGTTGAAAAGGACCCCAGAAGGCCAGGCGCGGTGGCTCATGACTGTCATCCCAGCACTTTGGGAGGCCGAGGCAGGTGGATCACTTGAGGCCAGGAGTTCAAGACCAGCCTGGCCAACATGGTGAAACTCCAACTCTCCTAAAAATATAAAAATTAGCCAGGCATTGTGGTGGGCGCCTGTAATCCCAGCTGCTCAGGAGGCTGAGGCAGGAGAATCGCTTGAAGCTGGGAGGTTGCAGTGAGCTGAGATCACGCCACTGCACTCCAGCCTTGGCAACAAAGCAAGACTCCATCTCAACAACAACAACATAAAGGGACCTCAGACCTCAGATCGGTCTGCAAGACTCTCCCCTCCCTGGATCCACCCCACCGGCCCCAAAACCTGCTGTGTGGCCTGCTGCTCTTCGATGTAGCGAGACGTGGCCGAGACTGCACTGGCATCCAGCAGGTCGCTGAGTGACTTCTGGGGAGCTGGCTTGCCTGCCAGGATCTGCAGGGGCACACAACATAGGCTCGGGGAGGGACCCCAACTCCCAGAGGGGCATGGGGGACAAATCCCCACAGTGGTGAGTCAGGGAGGCAGACTCTGGGGCAGGAGAGCCTGCATTCCCCACTCACCACTTACTAGCAAGGTGACCCAGAGACCCCGTCATTTGACTTCCTTGTGCCTCAGATTCCTCATCTGTAAAATGCAGAGAACAGGATGGGCATGGTAGCTCAGGCTTGTAATCCCAGCACTTTGGGAGGCAGAGGTGGGCAGATCACTTGAGGTCAGGAGCTTGAGACCAGCCTGGCCAACATGGTGAAACTCTATCTCTACTAAAAGTACAAAAATTGGGCTGGCTGCAGTGGCTCATGCCTGTAATCCCAGCTCTTTGGGAGGCCGAGGCAGATGGATTACAAGGTCAAGAGTTTGAGACTAGCCTGGCCAACATGGTGAAACCCCATCTCTACCAAAAATACAAAAAGTAGTCAGGCGTGGTGGCGGGTGCCTGTAATTCCAGCTACTCGGGAGGCTGAGGCAGGAGAATTACTTGAACCTGGGAGGCGGAGGCTGCAGTGAGCCAAGATCACACCACTGCACTCCAGCCTGGGTGACAGATTAAGACCTTCTCTCAAAAAATAAAAAAATAAAATAAAAAATAATAACATAACATAACATAACATAACATAACATAACATAACATAACATAAAATAAAAAAAATACCAGGTGTGGTGGTGCACGCCTGTAATCCCAGCTACTTGTGAGGCTGAGACAGGAGAATCACTTGAACCTGGAAGGTGGTAGTTGCAGTGAGCTGAGATCACACCACTGCATTCCAGCCTGGGTGTCAGAGTGAACTTGCCTCAAAAAAAATAAATAAAATGGGAAGTTTTCTGGGTTGAAATGAGGATTTAAAGAATTAATTCAAAGGCCAGGCGCGGTGGCTCAAGCCTGTAATCCCAGCACTTTGGGAGGCCAAGGCAGGCGGATCACAAGGTCAAGAGATCAAGATCATCCTGGCTAACACGGTGAAACCCCGTCTCTACTAAAGAAATACAAAAAACTAGCCAGGTGAGGTGGCGGGTGCCTGTAGTCCCAGCTACTTGGGAGGCTGAGGCAGGAGAATGGCGTGAACCCGGGAGGCGGAGCTTGCAGTGAGCTGAGATCTGGCCATTGCACTCCAGCCTGGGCGACAGAGCGAGACTCTGTCTCAAAAAAAAAAAAGAATTAATTCATGGGGGACACTTAGAGCAGTACCCAACACATAGTAATGCTAGTAAATGTCACATTTTACTATTTATTTATTTCGGGGGGGATTTTAGCTGGGATTACAAGCACCTGCCACCACATCTGGCTAATTGTTGTATTTTTAGTAAAGATGGGGTTTCCCCATGTTATCCAGGCTAGTCTCGAACTCCTGACCTCAAATGATCCACCCGCCTCGGCCTCCCAAAGTGCTGGGATTATAGGCGTGAGCTACTGCACCTGGCCCAACAGATGTTTGTTTGTTTGTTTATTTGAGACAGCGTCTTGCTCTGTCACCTAGGCTGGAGTACACTGGTGTGATCTCGGCTCACTGCAACCTCTACTTCCCGGGTTCAAGCAATTCTCCTGCCTCAGCTTCCCAAGTAACTGAGATTATGGGTGTTCACCACCACGCCTGGCTAATTTTTGTATTTTTTGTAGAGACAGGGTTTCATCATGTTGGCCAGGTTGGTCTTGAACTCCTGACCTCAGGTGATCCACCTGCCTCGGCCTCACGAAGTGCTGAGCTTTTAGGTGTGAGCCACCATGCCCGGCTTCAACAGATGTATTTTAGAGTTTGGACTTCAATTCCCCCAAGGCAGCACATCTGGAAGGCATGTGGGCACAGCTATGGGATGACAAACTGGTAGGACCCTCCCTGACCCCATGTAGGCTTATGAGGGACAGAGAAAGGCTGGTGGTTCTCAACATATGAAAAATATCAACAGAGAACACCAAGAGAAAAGGTAGACTGACAGGGGTGGTTGGGAGAAACACAGACACAGACACACACACACACACACACACACGGCAGGCACATTACAGATAAAATTGGCGGATATGAGGATATGACGGGGGGAAATGCAGATACACTCAGAGGCCAAGTGCACACACCCAAATAGGTGAGGTACATGCACAGATGAAAAGGTGGGGGCAGATCACCTGATGTCGGGAGTTCGAGACCAGCCTGGCCAACACGGGGAAACCCCGTCTCTACTAAAAACACAAAAATTAGCCGGGCATAGTGGCACACTCCTGTCGTCCCAGCTACCCGGGAGGCTGAGGCAGGAGAATTGCTTGAACCCAGAAAGTGGAGGTTGCAGTGAGTCAAGAGTGCACCACTGCACTCCAGCCTGGACAATAGGGCAAGACTCCATTTAACAAAAAAAAAAAGGCCGGGCGCGGTGGCTCAAGCCTGTAATCCCAGCACTTTGGGAGGCCGAGACGGGCGGATCATGAGGTCAGGAGATCGAGACCATCCTGGCTAATACGGTGAAACCCCGTCTCTACTAAAAAATACAAAAAACTAGCCGGGCGAGGTGGCGGGCGCCTGTAGTCCCAGCTACTCGGGAGGCTGAGGCAGGAGAATGGCGTGAACCCGAGAGGAGGAGCTTGCAGTGAGCTGAGATCCGGCCACTGCACTCCAGCCTGGGTGACAGAGCAAGACTCCGTCTCAAAAAAAAAAAAAAAAAAAAAAAAAAAAAAAAAAAAAAAAAAGGAAGCTGGCCGGACGTAATGGCTCATGCCATTTGGGAGGCCAGCACTTTGGGAGGCCAAAGCTGGTGGATCACAAGGTCAGGAGATCGAGACCATCCTGGCCAATATGATGAAACTCCGTCTCTACTAAAAATACAAAAATTGGCCGGGCACGGTGGCTCACACCTAATCCCAGCACTTTGGGAGGCCAAGGTGGGTGGATCACGAGGTCAGGAGTTCAAGACCAGCCTGGCCAAGATGTTGAAACCCCGTCTCTACTAGAAATACAAAATTTGGCCAGGTGCAGTGGCTCAAGCCTGTAATCTCAGCATTTTGGGAGGCTGAGACAGGCAGATCATGAGGTCAGGAGATCAAGACCATCCTGGCTAACACGGTGAAACCCTGTCTCTACTAAAAAAATACAAAAAACTAGCCAGGTGTGGTGGCGGGCACCTGTAGTCCCAGCTACTCGGGAGGCTGAGGCAGGAGAATGGCATAAACCCAGGAGGCGGAGTTTGCAGTGAGCTGAGATCCGGCCACTGCACTCCAGCCTGGGCGACAGAGCGAGACTCCGTCTCAAAAAAAAAAAAAGAAAAAAGAAATACAAAATTTAGCCAGGCATTCTGGTGGAAGCCTATAATCCCAGCTACTCGGGAGGCTGAGACAGAGAATGGCTTGAACCTGGGAAGCGGAGGTTGCAGTGAGCCGAGATCACATCACAGCACTCCAGCCTGGGCAACAGAGCAAGACTCCGTCTCAAAAAAAAAAAAAATTAGCCGGGCATGGTGGCATGTGCCTGTAGTCCCAGCTACTCGGGAGGCTGAGGCTGGAGAATCACTTGATCCCAGGAGGCGGAGGTTGCAGTGAGTCAAGATCGCGCCACTGCACTCCAGCCTGGGCGACAGAGCGAGACTCCGTCTCAAAAAAAAAAAAAGAAAAAAGAAATACAAAATTTAGCCAGGCATTCTGGTGGAAGCCTATAATCCCAGCTACTCGGGAGGCTGAGACAGAGAATGGCTTGAACCCGGGAAGCGGAGGTTGCAGTGAGCCGAGATCACATCACAGCACTCCAGCCTGGGCAACAGAGCAAGACTCCATCTCAAAAAAAAAAAAATTAGCCGGGCATGGTGGCATGTGCCTGTATTTCAGCTACTCAGGAAGCTGAGGCTGGAGAATCACTTGATCCCAGGAGGCGGAGGTTGCAGTGAGTCAAGATCGCGCCACTGCACTCCAGCCTGGCAACAGAGCGAGACTGCATCTCAGGAAAAAAAAAAAAAAAAGGAAGCTATGCGCAATGGCTCATGTCTGTAATCCCAGCACTTTGGGAGGCTGAGGCGGGCAGATCACTTGATGTGAGATGTGAGGAGTTCGAGACCAGGCTGTCCAGGATGATGAAACCCTACTAAAAATATAAAAATTACCTGGGCATGGTGATGGGCACCTGTAATCCCAGCTACTAGGGAAGCTGAGGCAGGAGAATCGCTTGAACCCAGGAGGCGGAGCTTGCAGTGAGCTGAGATCGAGCCACTACACTCCAGCCTGGGCAACAGAGCAAGACTCCATCTCAAAAAAAAAAAGAGTAAAAGGCAGGCATGCGTCCTGGAAACAGCTGCAAACAGGACAAATGGCATGGAAGCAGAAATCAGATAGGTACACAGGCCCCCAGCCGTCCCCTGCAACAGGAAACCAGTATAGACCCAGAGGAGACAGTAGAGAGGAACCCATGGACATATACACACAGAGAAGTTCAGGTGCACACACCGAGAAAGTGCAGGCAGGTAGACAGCAAGAAGACAACTGCACACAGAGAGGACGGGCACTGTCGCAAAAGGGACAGGCGAACACATGCAGAGGGATCTGGCTTGCACTCAAAGGCGTGGTCACCCCCAGGCGCTCAGGTGGACCGAGTGGGTTAGGAAGGCTTACCTCTCTGTTATTCCTCTCCAAAAATGCTAGGGCTGTTGGGCTGACCATATGGTCCTTCATTTCCTGGAGGTGAGGACAGCATTAGGGAGGAAAGACACTCAGGCCCGGCGCGGTGGCTCAGGCCTGTAATCCCAGCACTTTGAGAGGCCGAGTCGGGTGGATCACCTGAGGTCGGGAGTTCGAGACCAGCCTGCCCAACATGGTGAAACCTCGTCTCTACTAAAAACACAAAAATTAGCCGGGTATGGTGGCAGGCACCTGTGAAGTCCCAACTACTCAGGAGACTGAGACACGAGAATCGCTTGAGACCGGGAGGCGTATGTTGCAGTAAGCCAAGATGGCAACAATGTACTCCAGCCTGAGCGACAGAGACTCTGTTAAAAAAAAGAAAAGAAAAGAAAACAAAACAAAAAAGACACTCAAACCGTCCCCCACTCCCCGCCTGCAGGACCTTTCCTGACCTGGACTGCCTCTCGCATCCGCTCCACGAACACCTTTCTCTCCTGCAGGTCCCCGGCCGGGAGCTTGAACTTGCCTGGGTTGGCTTCCACTATACGTGGGCTGAGAGTCAAGGGTCAAGGCCAGAGCCAGATAGCATCATCATCCCCCTCCCTAGGGGTCTAGCCCTCCCCGAGGGCGGGCTCCCAGGCCCCCTGCTACCGCAGTGAGCTCTCCCATGCCACCCCCCGCCACAAAGCCCCAGGATATCGATGGTCTCTTCCAGGTCCTCGAGGTCCCACTCGATGCTGCGCAGGCCATTCCGTAGCTCATTGGTCGTCCAGTCCAGCTCCTCGCGTCCGACCGCCGCGCTTTCCTGCAGAAGCTCGCACCAGCGCTGGTATAGCCCGCGGGCCGTGTTCACCGCCTTCTGCACCTCGCTGCGGGCAGGGGCACGGCGGGCGCAGCTGGGGGCAGGCGGTCCTTCCGCCTGCCTCTGCCCCCGATTGCAAACCCAAACGCATGGGGGACTCCGGAGACCCCCATATACCCCTGCGTGCGCCTCCCACTTTGCACCCCGACGGCCTTGCCTAGCCCGCCGGGCACGCTGGAGCCGGCACCCGGGCACTAGCTGGATTGGGGACGGAGCACCCTCCGCCCTCCCCCGTCGTGGTCACTCACCCTCGGACTACAAAAAAGGGGTCTTCGAGAGACATGTCAATCCCCTTCCCCCCAGGCCGAAACCCCCTCCCGGCCTGGGTTCGCGGGCTGGTTCTCTCCCAACCCAGGAGAACGCGCCACCACCCCCGCCCCCCGTCACGCCACCATCGAGAGCGGGACCGCCAGGGCAGAAAGAGAGGCCTCGGAGGCCGGACGTGCGGACACTTCCGCCCTCTCTGCAGCCATCTTGGTTGTGGGCAGAGGCAGCTTCCGGTACGCATGCCCCGCCCCTTCGCCCTCTTGTGCTGCACCGTAGGGAGCGGTGTCGGAGTTCTGGCTGGGCCTGTTCGGGTCCGAGTTCGGAATCTCGGTTCAAGGCTCAGTTCCTCGGATTGTTCCTGCTCAACCTCAGTTTCCCTTCCAGGCACGGGCAATGTAAATAATGGTAGCCTCCCTTATCTCTGGCGGCTGGGGACTATGGCTGGGGAAGGGGCTCATTCGATTGGTTGAACGTTTTCATGGACTCCCTGAGCTGGCACCTGGGAGATCGTCCCAGTCCAGGGTCCCGAGTGTCAGATTTGGGCAAGGTTTGGGGGAGAGGTGGTCCTTCCTTCCCCCTGCCGGGGCGGGGCGAGGAGCGGGCCTGCTCCTGCGGGGAGTTCTGCCGCATTCTCCAAATCTCTCTTTCCTGAGAAGTGGGCAAGCTGGGGGCACCTCGAGGTCGCCTTGGGGCGAGGTGGCCGTGAGTGGGGGTCCCAGATATTCCAGGGGCGGGGGGAGGTCACCTTCGAGAGCGTGCGTGGAGGTGGGTGTCTTCAGAAGCGCGGATTCTTTCTGGGTGCGAGCCTGGGGGTCGCGGGAGGTATGGTGGCTTTGAGGATGGTCTCCAGGGGGGCCCTCTGTGTGGGGTCTCCGTCTGGGTACGGGCCAGGAATATCAGCGAAGGGACTCAGGGTCGTCCCTATGTGTGACAGTGGCGCTCTGTGTGTTGAGGGGTGAGGGAAGCTTCGGGAAAGCACATTTTTGAGTGGTAGGGGGCCTGGTCTCCCCTGGAGGGTGGGCGGGTTATCCGAGGGAGTCCTCAGAGGGTCGCCCCCTTGCGCGTCAGAGTTGCTGCGTGGGGTCTCAGAGATAGCGCCTGGGCCGGGTAAGTCATTGTGGGGTCTCCGTGGTAAGGTTAGCGGGGCGGGGACGGGGGCGTCTTCGGCAGGTCGTCGCAGTGTGGCACCATCGTTGAATGGGGACGAGTTTGGGAATGGTCTTTTAAGGGGGAATAATTTTTGAGTTCCCACCGTGCGGGGGGAGGGCGGGACGGGAGGGTGCCCCAAGGCCTGAGAAGATCAGTGTGGGGCAGGGGTCAGGGATAACCTGGGAGGGGGCCTTGTATGGGGGAAATAATTGGGAAGGGGAGAGATGGGATGAACGGGGTCTCAGCGGGTCGTCTCTTGTGTATGTAGGGTCGTTCTGTAGCGTCTCTGGGAGATGGCCTTCGTGGGAGCCCTCCGGTCGCCCCTACCCGCTGCGGGGTGCTTTCCTGGCGTCACGCCTTCCTGGCCCCTGGAGGGAAGGAAGTGAAACTCTCCTCCCCACCCACATGGCTGGAATGCGAGTCAGGAAGCCTGGGGCTCCAGCTTGCTCGGGCTGGCTAGACTGGGGATGGGAAGGGGCGTGCCCGGAGCGCAAAGTCCCGCCCCTCGCCCCCCGGAAGCCCCGCCACCGCCTGGTAAGGCGATCACGGGCCCTTTCCTAATATGGGCAACCGGAAGCGGCCCGCGCGACTGTCCTACGTCACTCCGTCCAAATTTAGTTGTGGAAGTCAGCGGGCGCTGGTGGCGGGAAGGCGCCGCGAGCCAGTGCGGGCGGAAACGGGAGGCGCACCACCCCTTAAAGGGCCCGCACCAGGAATGAATGGAGCCATTCGAACAAGTCTGCATCCTTTTTTTGGAGGAATTGCAATTAGGATTTCTTGGAGAGACGGCGCGTAGCGGAGGGTAGGGCGGAGGTTTTCTATTTGCTGTGTCTCTGCATTGCTGGGTTTCCAGCTCCCAACAGAACCCCGCCTCCCGGAGCGCGGAGGCGGAACTCGTCCCCCCTTGTCTGGGGGGCGGCAGCCACGTGTTCACGGGGACTGTCGTGCGCGCCGGTTTCGCAGCCTTGCGAGCTCTAAACCCACCCATGGAGCTCCTGTCGCAGGAGACTGCGGGGGAATGGCTTGGTACGAATCACGGGAACCCGCAGCGGCTCACCGCCTACAAGCAAGGGCTGTCGTACGCTAGAGACCGAAGAGCTGGAGGCCCCAGTGGCCTCCTTTCACAGCAGTAGCAAATATTGTTTGTCTAGTAAATATTGGCCCAGTGACTGTGCCTTGGTTTCCCCATTTGAAAGAAGCAGATAGAACAGTATCCTCCGAGGAGTGGAGGCTGCGGTTCGGTGAATTACGGATAAAAGGAGAGCTCTTAACCTAGCCTGGCACGTAGTAAGCGCTGTTAGCATGATTATTGGTGCAGAAGACACTCATGGTCAGGCTGGAACCCAGGTCTTTCCCTGTGTGAAGGGAAACTTGCCACCCACGACCCACTGGGGCCTCCAGACGCGAGCATGTGGGTAGGCCCTGAGCCCCATCCCCGGCCCCCCTTCCTTGGGCCAAGGCGCTAATGCATCGGCGGGGCCGAGAGAAAGGAGCCCACCCAGAGAGCTCAGCGTGGAGTGGGGGGAAGCTTCGCCAGGGTTCCCGTCCGCTTTCCCTGCTGGGTAAATCGCATTCTGTCGCTTTAAGGAGTGTTTGGCCGCGACGAGTTGGAAAGCCCGGATGCGTCCTTCGGTTGGGCGGGGTTTCTCAGTGACGTCACTGGGGGTATAAAAGGGCCTGGGTGGCGGGCGCCCGGGCAGAGCGTCCTAGCAGTGTCACCGCGTGGGTTGGTTCGTGGAGAGAGGCGTGAGCGAGCCCGTTGTCCGGAGTGCACCTGCTGCCTGTTCTGTCCGTCCCGGGAGCCCACGCCGCCGTCGCCGTCGAGTCGCCATGGAAGTGCAGAAGGAGGCACAGCGCATCATGACCCTGTCGGTGTGGAAGATGTATCACTCCCGCATGCAGCGCGGTGGCCTGCGGCTGCACCGGAGTCTGCAGCTGTCGCTGGTCATGCGCAGCGCCCGGGAGCTCTACCTCTCGGCCAAGGTAGAGGCCCTCGAGCCCGAAGTGTCCTTGCCGCCCGCCCTCCCCTCTGACCCTCGCCTGCACCCGCCCCGGGAAGCTGAGTCCACGGCCGAGACAGCGACCCCCGACGGTGAGCACCCGTCTCCGGAGCCCATGGACACGCAGGAGGCGCCGACAGCCGAGGAGACCTCCGCCTACTGTGGCCCGCGCCCCGCCAAAGTCAGCCGCAAACGACGCAGCAGCAGCCTGAGCGACGGCGGGGACGCTGGACTGGTCCCGAGCAAGAAAGCCCGGCTGGAAGAAAAGGAGGAAGAGGAGGGGGCGTCATCCGAAGTCGCCGATCGCCTGCAACCGCCCCCGGCGCAAGCGGAGGGCGCCTTTCCCAACCTGGCCCGCGTCCTGCAGAGGCGCTTCTCCGGCCTCCTGAACTGCAGCCCCGCGGCCCCTCCGACGGCGCCGCCCGCGTGCGAGGCAAAGCCCGCCTGCCGCCCGGCGGACAGCATGCTCAACGTGCTCGTGCGGGCCGTGGTGGCCTTTTGAGGACCCCGAGCGGCGCTGCCAGATCCCAGAGCGCGCGTCGAACCGTCGGCCGGAGGGCGCAGACCCGAGACGAGGCGACCCCCCTCCATCCCGGGGGGAGCGCCCGCGAAAACCGTGGAGAGAAGCCGCCGCCCGGGCTGCTGAGAGGCCCGGAGAGGGACTCTGTCCCCGGGGAGCCATCGCCTTCAGTGTGCAGCGACGGCACCGAGGAGTCTGAGCCGGGGGCGCGGGCGCCTGCCGCAGAGACCTGCGCCCAGAGGTGCTGTCTTAGTGGACTGGGACGTGAACCTTTCGCTCTCCTTCTGGACTGGGAGAAGGGAGGCTTGGGTTTTTGTTTTGTATTTTTGTTTTGTTTTGTTTTTTAGATCTCCTCAGGGTCGGACTTGATTTTGTACTGGGGGCTGTGGTGGCCCTTTTCAAGGTTTTTCAAGAGTTGGTTTTGCGTTTCCAACCTCGGAGAATTCCAGGCACTCCCCTTCCCCCTCCACTGACATACTTGTGTAAGCGGTCATCGTTGCGTCATGGGGCAGGCGTGGGGAGCTTCCTGTCGCCTTGCGTGGGTGTGGGGCCTGGGAGGAGGGTCTGGGGCGTGCACCCGCCCTGGGGAGTGGGGAGGAGAGTGGCCTGAGTCACTTCACCCCCGCGTGCTGCTGGTTAATGTCCCGCGCCTCTGCACCTTCGGGTGAGAGCGGGGGCTGATCTAGTTTCACATTCAAGTTTTTCTCATCTGCATTAGAGGTGCCCAGTAGGTTCCCAGGTTTCAGCGTGCCCCTCCCTCAGACACGGACACAATCATCCCAGAAGTTCCTGGTCTGAATCACGAGAATGTTGGAGGGGTGGGGGTGTCAGTGGAAAGGCATAAAGCTGAGCTGAGACCAGTTGCTGGTGAAACTGGGCCAATCTGGGGAGGGGAATATCTTTGCCAGGGAGTTCCTGAGGGTCTGTTTTGTTTACCCTTCGTGTGGTGAATTCTTTTTAATTCCGTCTACCTGGCGTTTTGTTAGAAATGTCAGATAGGAAAATAAAGACCATTTGAGTAAAAAAGCCGGTGCTGTCTGGTTTTCTGCTCTGGTGGGGGAGGGGCGGGGTTAAAGGGTCAGGGGCTGGCGGCGGCTCGCTGGGGCCCCAAGAACCGGTCTGACCGGTTACCACGTGGGCGGGAGAGGGCTGGGCCCTCTTTTCCTTGTCCGGGCATTCCCTAACTGGAGCCCCGCCCCCTCCAGATTTGGGGGTTCCCTTGAAATTGTCCTACAACTCCGGGACAGGGAGGTCGGGGCTTTCTGAGTTGAGACGATAGTACTAAACAGTGCCCCAAGCGGAGCTGGGGCCTGATCGCCCTTTGAAGCCTTGAAAGGTGGTCGATCTCTCCCCCCGCCCCCACCCCGAGACCAAACTGAATCAGCTGCGGCCGGGGCCCTACAGCCTCAGGTGGAGCTGAGTGGGTGAGCTTTGAAGGGCTATTTATGCCCCAATTCCCGTATCTTCCTGGAGAAATCGCTTTGTGGCTTAGGCAGGGACGTGCAGCCTCAGTTTCTTCATCTGTGAAATGGGCCTCTAAGCAGTGTCTCCACCCGGCTTTAGGTTTTTAAAAATGCCCATTACAGCCCTAGTTATTTGCTTGGGTGACTCCCCAGCTCTAGAATAACCACCCTAAAAGGAGAAAGCCCTTTCAATGTCCCCCACGTATGTTTAGGAGTGGGGTTGTAGGCGTTGCCCCAGGGCGAAGGGAGGGGGCCTGTCGGGAAGACAAAAGAGTCGCAGGTGCGGGGAGTGGTGGCGGCGGGAGGCGCCGGGAAAGCACTCGCCCCGCCCCCCCGACGGCTGGCTCTGCCGCCGCAGGCTTCCCATGACCCCAGGGGAACTGACCCCGTGGCCGGAGTGTAGAAGGAGGGGCAGACCGGCCTCAAAACGTCTGCTGGTGGAATCTGGGAGCTTTGGTTCCCCTTCCGCCCAACCCACACCCCCTTTCCCCTCCTGTGTGGATTGTGAAGGAGAGCTTCTCACCGTTCTCCTCCAGCCAAGCTCGCCCCCACGGCTGCCTGATTCCTTCCTGGGAACACGTGGGGGGACTTTTAAAAGGCGCCACCTACTCTGATTCCTGACCCACCCAACTCCCCCAGGGGACGTGGGGGCATTGGAGCCCCACACCGCAGGCAGTAGCTCAATGCACCCACGTCGGAGTTACTCCCCCGCTAGCGTGGCGCAGCTTGGGGAAGTCCCGGGCCGCTGGGGAGGGGGCCTCGCCGCGCATCCTGTCGCAGGAACCGCCGGGCCCTTCCTTCCGCGGGAAGCGGCTTGGCGGACCCCCGCCCCCGCCCGGGCCTTGGGGGTTTCCGGTGCCCGGCCGCCGTGGGGCTGGGGACTGAAAGTGATGGGACGGAAGATGGGGCAGGAACAAACACCCTACAGACACATCCCCTTGAGACACACCCATCCCCAAGACCCCATTGGACCCATCAGAAAAGGCAGCATTGAACCTTGTCACCGCAAATGACATCGGTGAGGCCTGGACTAATTGATTGGACACTAGCTGTGAAAACTAAAAAGGTCACCCATCCTGTGACCAGCAGGTTCCAGCAGGGAACCCCAAGCCTGCAGCAGGAGACTCCAGAAAGGTGTTTGCTGCTGGCTTGTACTAAATTGGCACAAATTGCGTACAGCACAGCCTATATGCCCATCCTCCCAGATGGGTTCTCCCTAGAGGATAAAAGGCCCGAGCCAGACAGAACTACACACACAGGCCACACAGATAACTCGGAACGAGAAACATGATGCTGAGTGACAAAGGCCAGCTGCAGGAGTGGGGTAAGAAGCACCTATTCCGGGCCCCTCCGTGGCTCACGTGGCTCAGCCTGTAGTCTGAGCACTTTGGAAGGCTGAGGTGGGTGGATCACCAGAGGTCAGGAGTTCGAGACCAGCCTGGTCAACATGGTGAAACCCCCATCTCTACTAAAAATACAAAAATTAGCCAGGCAAGGTGGCAGCCACCTGTAATCCCAGCTACTCCGGAGGCTGAGGCAGGAGAATCGTTTGAACCCGGGAAGCACAGGCTGCAGTGCGCTGAGATCGCACCACTGCACTCCAGCCTGCGCTACAGAGGAAGACTCTGTCTCAAAAAAAAAAAAAAAAAAAAGAAGAAGAAGAAGAACATTCTGGAGGGAGACAACCAGGTCTACTTTCTTGCTATGCAGCCTTGAGCAAGTGAGCAAGTCACTTGACCCCCTCTGGGCCTGTTTCCCCAGCAACGTATTGGGGACAGTAATAGTCCCTGCCTTTTAGGTTTGTTGTGAGGATTGAGATACTGCATGTAATCCTTACAACAAACCTAGCAGAGTGCCTAGCACATAGAAGGTGCTAAATGTGCTGGGTGCCGTGGTTCATGCCTGTAACCCCAAAAATTTAGGAGGCTGAGGTCGGAGGATCACTTGAGGCCAAGAGTTTTCAGTGCAGTCATGGCTCAAAGTAGCCATGTAGCCTCGAACTCCCAGGCTCAAGCAATCCTCCCACCTCAGCCTCCCAAGCAGGTTAGACCACAGGCTCAGGCACCATGCACAGCTAATTTTTTTTTCTCCCTCTTCCTTCCTTCCTTTCTTTTTCTTTCTTTCTCTTTCTCTTTCCCTCCTTCCTTCCTTTTCTCTCTCTTTCTTTCTTCCTTTTCTTCCTTGCTTGCTTGCTTTCGACTGGAGTCTCTCTCTATCACCCAGGCTGGAGGGCAGTGGCTTGATCACAGTTCACTGTGGCCTTGAGCTCCTGGGCTCAAGCAGTGCTCCCACCTCAGCCTCCGGAGTAGCTGAGACTACGCCACCACACCCAGCTAATTTTTTTTTTCTTCTTCTTCTCTCTCTTTTCTTTCTTCTTTCTTTTCTTCTTCTTCTTTTTTCTTTTCTTTTTTTCTCTTTTTTTTTTTTGACAGAGTCTCGCTCTGTTGCCAGGCTGGAGTACAGTGGCGCAATCTCCGCTCACTGCAACCCCCGCCTCCTGGATTCAAGCAATTCCCCTGCTTCAGCCTCCTGAGTAGCTGGGACTACAGGCACATGCCACAATGCCTGGCTAATTTTTTTTTTTCCTCCAGTTGTCAAATGACCCTTTATTGAAATATTTTTCTTTGCGCTTCTTAACTGGCTGGGCATTCCACAGCACCACTGTTGATGTCATCTATGATGTCATGAGGGTGGCGGCCATCAACATTACAGCCCACAGACTGGGCAGTCTCCAGGATCTCTTTGATGGTTCCAGAGAACTCTCTGGCTAAAGATTGGTGCCGCATCTGTCGCGTAATGTTGACGATTTCATCAAAAGCAATATTCCCATTGTGTTTAATGTTTTTTTGTTTCTTTCTATCTCTTGGTGGTTCCTTGAGGGCTCTGATGATCAGGGCAAAGGCAGAAGGCACCACCTGAATCTGGGCTTGTCTGTTCTGAATGGTCGGTTTCACTGTCATCCTCAGGCCCTTCCAGTCACCCGTTGCCTTGGCAATGTCATTACCAAGTTTTTTTGGAGACAGACCCAGAGGACTAATCTTGGGGGCCAGTGCAGAAGTGGCACCCACTTCACCCCTGGTGTGCCTTAGGTATACGAATTTGATCTTGTTGGTGTTGAACTTTGGCAGCATGGTGGAATTGGCTGATGTCAGAAGAACCTGGATTCTGGATGACCAAAGAAAGTTGCACCTTGGTCTCCTCCAAGCCGAAAGCCCAGCTAATTTTTTTTTGACACGAAGTCTCACTCTGTCACCCAGGCTGGAGTGCAGTGGCACAATCTTGGCTCACTGCAACCTCCACCTGCTGGGTTCAAGCAATTCTCCTGCCTCAGCCTCCTGAGTAGCCGGGATTACAGTCATCCGCCACCATGCCTGGCTAATTTTTGTATTTTTTTTTTTTTTTTTTTTTTTTTTTTTTTTTTTTTTTTGAGACGGAGTCTTGCTCTGTCACCCAGGCTGGAGTGCAGTGGCCGGATCTCCACTCACTGCAAGCTCCGCCTCCCGGGTTTACGCCATTCTCCTGCCTCAGCCTCCCGAGTAGCTGGGACTACAGACGCCCGCCACCTCGCCCGGCTAGTTTTTTTGTATTTTTTTTTTTTTAGTAGAGACGGGGTTTCACCGTGTTAGCCGGGATGGTCTCTCGATCTCCTGACCTCGTGATCCGCCCGTCTCGGCCTCCCAAAGTGCTGGGATTACAGGCTTGAGCCACCGCGCCCGGCCAATTTTTGTATTTTTAGTAGAGACGAGGTTTCACCTTGTTGGCCAGGCGGGTTTCATCTTGTTGGCCAGGCTAGTTTCAAACTCCTGACCTCAGGTGATCCACCTGCCTCTGCCTCCCAAAGTCCTGGGATTACAGGCATGAGCCACTGCACCTGGCTGGAATTTTTTGTATTTTAGTAGAGACAGGGTTTCACCATGTTGGCCAGGATGATCTCGATCTCGACCTCGTGATCCGCCCGCCTCAACCTCCCAAAGTGATGGGATTACAGGCATGAGCCACCGCGCCTGGCTCTTTCTTTTCTTTTAACAGGGCCTTGCTCTATTGCCTAGGCTGGAGTGCAGTGGCACAATCTTGGCTCACTGCAACATCTTCCTAAGACGTTCAAGAGATTCTCCCACCTCAGCCTCCTGAGTAGCTGGGATTGCAGGTGCACACCACTGCACCTGGCTAATTTTCATATTTTTTATAGACACAGGGTTTCACCATGTTGCCCAGGCTGGTCTGGAACTCCTGAACTCAGGTGATCTGCCTGCCTCAGCCTCCCAAAGTGCTGGGATTACAGGCATGAGCCACTGCACCTGCAGGTATTTATTTTTTTACTTAGGATCTGTGCCCTAACTCAGAAGTTAATTCTGTTAATTTTACCAATGTCCAAACTGGGCCTGAATGAGTGAATGAGGTTGTTTTGGGTAAACAGGTGTTACATGCTTAATATTTATCATCTCATTAAATCAGTGGCTTCTACATTACTCTTAGAATTTCTCAAACCTCAGATGGTTGAGGGGTCAGGATTTTGTGATATTCTCATAACAACTGTACTATTATTATTATCACTTATAGACAGGGTCTTGCTATGTTGCCCAGGCTGGAGAACAGTAGCACCATCATAGCTCACTGCAGCCTCCACCGCCTAGGCTCAAGCAGTCCTCCCACCTCAGCCTCTGGAGTAGTTGGAACTGCAGGCGTATGCCACCATGCCCAGCTAACTGTATTCATCTAATAGTGTTCTTTGAGTTAGCCCACTTATTAATCACTCTCCCTATTTAGAAAGTAACAGTTTTTTAAAAGGTTACAATGAAAATAAAACAATGTCAAAAGATCCTGCTGAAACAGTAACAGGTTTAAGTTTCAAAGAGAGATTAGCCAGCCTTAAGGACACATTGTTTCCAAGGGAAGAAAACTATGCTTGGGCGGAGAAGGGGGATGCAAGTTGAAAAGGGAGAAATTTGGAGAGATTCAGTTTATCTTATTCAAATAATATTGAATTGGGCTGGGTGAAGTGGCTCATGCCTGTAATCCCAGCACTTTGGGAGGCCGAGGTGGGCGGATCACCTGAGGTCAGGAGTTTGAGATCAGCCTGGTCAACATGGTGAAACACCATCTCTGTTCAAAATACAAAAATTAGCCAGGCATGGTGGTGAGTGCCTGTGGTCCCAGTGACTTAGGAGGCTGAGGCAGGAGAATCGCTTGAGCCTGGGAGGCAGAGGATGCAGTGAGTCAAGATCGCACCACAGCACTCCAGCCTGGGCAACAGAGTGAGACTGTCTCAAAAAATAATAATAGGCCGGGCGCGGTGGCTCAAGCCTGTAATCCTAGCACTTTGGGAGGCCGAGATGGGCAGATCACGAGGTCAGGAGATTGAGATCATCCTGGCTAACACGGTGAAACCCCGTCTCTACTAAATACAAAAAAACTAGCCGGGTGTGGTGGCGGGCGCCTGTAGTCCCAGCTACTCAGGAGGCTGAGGCAGGAGAATGGCATAAACCTGGGAGGCGGAGCTTGCAGTGAGCTGAGATCCGGCCACTGCACTCCAGCCTGGGTGACAGAGCGAGACTCTGTCGCAAAAAAAAATAATAATAACAATAACAATAATAATAATAATAAAATAAATAAATAACCTTGAATTATTTTGCCACACTCTCCCGGAATTTAGAAAATTCTGCTTCTGGAAGAGGGACAAACTCCTATGGTGATCCGCAAGGCCCTGCTTGATCTGGGGCCATCGCATCTCTGGCTGAATCGTGCATCACCACGATGCGCCACGCCACATGGACCTGCTTTTTGTCCCTCAGACTTCCACAGTCTTCTCAGCCACATGGCCTCTGGCTATGCTGTGACCTCCTGGAGATCTTTCAGCTTCCTTGCTCACCTAATGAAGCCAGTTCAACTCAAAGGGGAAATCCTTAGGGAAACGTTCCCTGTCTAACCCTCTTTCGGCCTAAGGATCCCTTTATTTTATTTTTATTTTTTGAGATGGAGTATTTCTCTGTCACCCAGGCTGGAGTGCAGTGGCACGATCTCGTCTCACTGCAAGTTCCGCCTCCCAGGTTCAAGCGATTCTTCTGCCTCAGCCTCCCGAGTAGCTGGGATTACAGGCACCCACCAGTACACCTAGCTGATTTTTGTATTTTTAGTAGAAACGGGGTTTCATCATATTGGCCAGGATGATCTCGATCTCCTGATCTCGTGATCCGCCCACCTTGGCCTCCCAAAGTAGTTTAATTAATTAATTAATTAATTATTTTATTTTTATTCAGGGTCTTGCTTTGTCACCCAGGCTGGAGTGTAGTGGCGTGATCCAAGGCTCACTGCAGCCTCAAAGTCGAGTGCTCAAGGGATCCTCCCATCTCAGCTTCCAGCATAGCTGAGACCCCAGGCACATGCCACAATGCCTGGCTAATTTTTTATTTTTATTTTTGTAGAGATGGACTTCCTATGTTGCCCAGACTGGTATTATTTTATTTATTTATTCAACCAGTCTCTGATGGGAGGCAAGACCCCTATATTTGACACTTGGATCAAGAGCTACTTTATTTAAAACATTTGGCCAGGCATGGTGGCTTATGCGTGTTATGCCAACACTTTGGGAGACAGAGGCAGGAGAATCACGAGGTCAGGAGTTCAAGACCAACTTGACCAACATGGTGAAACCCCGTCTCTACTAAAAATACAAAAATTAGCTAGGCGTGGTAACGCACGCCTGTAGTCCCAGCTACTCCAGAGGCTGAGGCAGGAGAATCGCTGGAACCCTGGAAGTGAAGGTTTCAGTGAGCCAAGATTGCGCCACTGCACTCCAGTTGGGCGACAGAGCTTTGTCTCAAAAAAAATGAGGCCAGGCACGGTGGCTCACACCTATAATCCCAGCACTTTGGGAGGCCAAGGTGGGCAGATCACGAGTTCAGGAGTTCGAGACCAGCCTGGCCAATATGGTGAAACCTCGTCTCTACTAAAAATACAAAAATTACCCAGGCGTGGTGGCAGAAGCCTTTTTCCCACCTACTTGGGAGGCTGAGGCAAGAGAATCGCTTGAACCCGGGAGGTGGAGGTTTCAGTGAGCCGAGGTCACACCACTTCACTTTAGCCTGGGCAACAGAGCAAGACTTCGTCTCAAAAGATAATAATAATAAAATAAATTTTTGCAGGGCTGGGAGCGGTGGTTCATGCCTGTAATCCCAGCATTTTTGGAGGCTGAGGCAGGCGGATCACTTGAGGTCAGGAGTTTGAGACCAGCCTGGCCAACATGGTGAAAGCCCATCTCTACTAAAAATACAAAAATTAGCCAGGCGTGATGGTGCGCACCCATAGTTCCAGCTACTCCGGAGGCCGAGATGGGAGAACCGTTTGAACCCGGGGCTGGGGGACTGAGGTTGCAGTGAGCTGAGATTGCACCAATGCACACCAGCCTGGGCAACAGAGCGAGACAGTCTCCAAAAATAAATAAATTAAATAAATATTTTTTTTCTTAATGCTTATCACAAGTGCAATTTTACCTTTGTAGAATTAAACCGTTGTTTCTGAGTTAGTCTCCTCTTGTAGCCTATGGCCTCCATGATAGCAGGGACCAAGTCTAGCAGATGGTTAACTAAGTGGTTTTTGTGAATGAATGATGCCTTTGCAACCTTCGTTTGAGATCTGTCCTCTTAACGTCCACTGAGTACAGATGAGGAAACAGGCCCAGAGTTTTGCTCTGCAAGACAGCAAATAAAGGACACTCTAGTCAGGTCCTCCCTCCCGAAGCCTTCTCCCCACTCTGCCCTGCCCTGCTGTGCCGTGCAGGACTTATGGGAAGGGCGCTCCAGTTCAGCCGCTATAGATCTGGGCAAGGGCCGGGCCACAGGTCGGGACCAACCCAGAAGCAGCACCTAGACCGGTTTACCCGGTTTCAGGACCTTGGGCGAAGTCCACCCGCCCGGGGGCAGGGACGACGCAGGCCACGCCGCGGCCCAGTTGCTAGCCAGGCAGGGCAGGGACTTGATCTTACCAAGGAAATGTGAGCGGGAGGCTTAGCGTTGGAGGTGGGTAGGGCGTCACTATGCGGGGCCGAGCCATCCTGCGTCTATCACGCCCAGGGGCGGGGCATGCAAATTGACTCCCGCCTTTGGCTTTTCCCTGGGCTCCGCCCCTGCGCGGTGCAACCCGCGACTTCCAAGAACTCCCCGCGTGGTCAGTTGCTCGGGCCACGCCCCCTTCCCGTACCCGCCCTGCCTGTCCCAGGGAGGCGGGGGCAGAGCTTGCGGCGCAGCGGGAAGGCGGAGGCGGAGGCCGCGCCCAGGGCCTGGGGGCGTCAGAGGCGTGGGGAAGTCGCGGCTTCTGCACCGCCCTCGGGGGTTCGGCTCCCAATCAGGGAAAAAGGGCCGAGAGAATGAAAGAGTAATGGGACTTGCCAGAGTTTGAGGCTCACACTACTCTGTTTGGCTTGGGGGTTGCTGAAACCTCCACGTGTACTTAGGGAGCCCAGAGGAGCTCAGAACCCGCTGTGCTCAGGAAAACCTACACCTTCCCCGGTTTTTTAGCGTTTAGGGGAGGCCACGACCCTCATAGCCGTGTCTAGTGGAGCTCAGATCCACACACCTGTGTTTGGGGGAGACCGGATCTTCTCCACCTGTGTCCAGATGAGTTCAGACCCCCACGTTTGTCCAGGGAAGCCCAGACCTCCTCCACCTGGGTCCAGAAGCGCTCTAGGACCTTTCCTGTTTCCTGAGGCTCAGCCTAGGGGGTCATCCCACCTATGTCTGTGTTAAGGGGCGCTTGTGTCTCCCGAAACTTATGTCCAAGATAGCTGAGGCCTCCCCCCATCGTGCTCCCCGCCTGGCCCTTTGGTGAATCCCTTTCTCAGAAGAAACACTCAGGGGCCCCAGCCCTGCTGCCCTTCCCTGCCCTGTCTTCGAGCCTCCTGGTGCAATTGGCCCCTCCCCCAGTACATTGTTGAGTCCTAGTTAAGACATAATCCCAGCATTCACCGTCCGCCCATCCCCCAGCTCTCCCGCACCTCACTGTCTGGCCGGGCCCCCTGCGGTGCCGTCCTCCCAGTCGGCTGGCCACCTGACTGGCACCAATTAATTTCCTCCTCGGCCTGTCCACCCAGGGCCTCGGCCTGTCTGGTTGCCAGCTGCTCACCCTCAGCCAGCCCGCCCCCACGGGCTCCCAGGGAATTGCCAACAGTTCTTCCTGCAACCACCCCAACCCCATCCAGGCCACCCCACCCAGCACAGTTAATCAGAAAAAGCTGACAGTTAGGACCTGGAGGAGTGATCTGAAATCAGATGGAGGAGGGGTGGGTGTTAAACTTTCGGACCCAGGGATGCTTGGGGTGGGGTGGGGTGGGGTGGGGGCATGGCTGGAGGGAGGCAGGGGATCCAGTTTTACCTAAGAACCCCAAATAAAAGGCTTTTGGCTTCCAGATGGGGACTGTAGGGAGGGCTGACCCCCTCCCACACACACCAGGCGGGCAAGGTGGAGCGCCCCCTCCTCGGAAACTGCCCCCGGCCTGAGATGCGTCAGTGACAGCTGTGCCTCCCCAGCCCGCACCCAGCCGGTTTCCTTTTCCTGTGCACACTCTCCCGATGGGCTGGCCTTCAGCCTAGAGAGACTCCAGGGCACTTGGAAGGGGCTCCCCGGAGGGTCTTCCTGGACGAGGGGGAGGGGACGGGCTGGAAAACAATGGGGCTTCTGTGGCTGCAGGACGCCAGGCACTTCCTGTTAACCCTTTCCTGGGGTGCAGCTGCAGGGAGCACCTCCCAGGTCCTGCCTTATGGGGAGGGGGAGAGGCAGCCCGAGGTGAAATCTTGTTGCGGGGATTAACTGTTGTGTTAATTGAGGCTTTTGTGAGTGTGATTAGCAGGGGTGAGGTGAATCACACCTTTTCTCACTTAATGGAGTTACAGGGCTTTCTCTTCTATTGCTGAGGGCTGTGCAGTCAGGGACAGGGCAGGGCTAGCCTGGGAGAAGCCTGTGCACTGAGCTCTGAGATGTTCCAGGCTTTTCCCCAGATAGGTTACACCAGGATCTCCAGGGCATGGACAGGGATGGGGTCGGGGAACCCAGGCATCCTAGGTAAATCCAAGGAACAGCCATGTGTGCAAATCACTGTTCTAGCTGCCTTGCTAGGCTTATTTAGGGGCCACGATCCCTGAACCAGTTCCCTTGGCATCCTGGGTCTCAGTTTCCCTTGGCTTGAGAATTACTCCCAGGGGCCTACCAGGAGGACACAGGCAGTCTAGGAGCTCCCTAAGGGGCAGGAGTGAGCTGGGAGCCTTGGAAACAGTTTTTTCCTCCTGGGAGCCCTGGGAAGTTATGTTGGGGGAATTAGCTGCTGTGTTAATTGAGGCTTCAAGCCAAGTCCCCTCTGTTTACAGAGAGTCTGAGAAATGCCCTCGGAAGATTCCGAGAGCCTCCAAAGGCCCCAGAGACTTTGCTTCTGCCCGGGAGACTTCCGGTTTTTTACAGCTAAGATAACCTCCCCCATAGTCATGAGACTTAGTGATGCTTATGGCAGCTGCAGGCCCCGAAGCTATGCTGTACTTGGTCACTTCCATGCATTCACTTAACCCTCCCCATAAGCCTGGGTCAGGATACAAAGTAGGCACTTCACTCGTTTTTTTAGGGGTCTTGCTATGTTGCCCAGGATGGTCTTTAACTCCTGAGCTCAAGTGATCCTCCCGCCTGGGCCTGCCAAAGTGCTGAGGTTCTCAGATAAGGAACCAGCTTCTTCTGGGAGCTGAGAGCCGCACCCCAGGTCTCCTTGCCACTCCTGGGCTACCTGTTTTCTCTTTCCTCACATCCAGGGTTGATCACTCACCAGGTTCCCTCTTAGAACCATTTGCCAAGTTATCTCTTCTCCCCTTTCTGCAGGATGAAAACTTCCCCAGAGGTCAATCTCTGTACCCTCAGTCCAGGGGCTGGATAAAGACAAAGTTGTTTGTTGTTGTTCATTTGTTTATTTAAATTTATTTATTTATTTATTTTTAGAGACGAAGTCTCGCTGTCACCCAGACTAGGCGCGATCTCGGCTCACTGCAACCTCCGCCTCCCGGATTCAAGCAATTCTCTGCCTCAGCCTCCTGAGGAGTGGGATTACAAGCGCCTACCACCATGCCCGGCTAATTTGTGTATTTTTAGTAGAGATGGGGGTTTCACCATCTTGGCCAGGCCGATCTTGAACTTCTGACCTCATGATCCACCCGCCTCAGCCTCCCAAAATGCTGGGATTACAGGCGTGAGCCACCGTGCCCCACCCTGACTTGTTTCTTTACTTATTTTGTAAACATTATTTACTGAGCATGATCCAACAGCTAGACTAGAGAGAGGCTGCTGCAAGTCTCCTCCCTCTGCCTCCAGCCACTCGGCACTACCCGTCCTAGCTGGTGTCTGGAATCAGCGGGGCCCTGGCAGAGGGCACAGGAAAGGAAATGGCTCATTGCTTCAGCCTTTAGACCCAAGGGCAGGGAGGGCCTGCCGGGCGGCCGCCTAGTCAGGGGTGTGTCAGAGGCCAGAGGGGCCGGGGCCCAGCAGCTGGGGCTTGGTAAGCTCTGGAGCCTGGGCTCCAGGCCAGCTTGCTGCTAACCTCCACCTGAGACCACCCCACCCCCAACCCCCTTCCTTCTCTCCCCTGCTGCGGAGGCGCGCCCTTCCGGAGTGAAACTTGGTTTGGTTTCTCACGACCCAGAAGGCTTGAAGCAAACCTGCAATTACTCACCGCCTGGTCTGTGCCGGCTGCAGCTCTCAGACTCAGGATGAGGTGGCGGTAGGTGGTGGGGTGGGGCTCCTGGGACCCTTTCACCCCTTCGTGCTGCTGGCTGGGGGAGGCCACTGAAGTTAGCGCGCTGCCTTCCAGGCATTCTCCAGACACCTTCCAAATCCCTGCGGACACTACCTTATAAACAGATACTGGAATGTTCAAAGTGCTGTCATGCTGTTTGGGACCAGAAATTCCCCCCCATGAGGGTTAGATATGAAGCCAGTTTGGAGGGGGAAGCTGAGGGTGCATGCCCCTGGGGCTGCTTCTCTTCAGTCTGGGAGGTTTTTTTTCTTTTTCTAAGACAGAGTCTCACTCTGTCGCCCAGGCTGGAGTGCAGTGGCACAGTCTCAGCTCACTACAACCTCCGCCTCCCAGGTTTGAATGATTCTCCTTCCTCAACCTCACGAGTAGCTGGGACTACAGGCGTGCGCCACCACACCTGGCTAATTTTTGTATTTTTGGTAGAGACAGGGTTTCACCACGGGTTTCACAAAGTGCAGTGGCTCACGCCTGTAATCTCAACACTTTGGGAGGTTGAAGCAGGCGGATCACTTGAGGTCAGGAGTTCGAGACCAGCCTGGCCAACATGGTGAAATCCTGTCTCTACTAGAAATACAAAAATTAGGCCGGGCGCGGTGGCTCACGCCTGTAATCCTAGCACTTTGGGAGGCCGAGGCGGGCGGATCACTAGGTCAGGAGATCGAGACCATCCTGGCAAACACGGTGAAACCCTGTCTCTACTAAAAATACAAAAAAAAAAATTAGCCGGGTGTGGTGGCAGGCGCACAAGGGCATGAACTCCGGAGGCAGCGGAGCTTGCAGTGAGTGGAGATCGCGCCACTGCACTCCAGCCTGGGCAACAGAGTGAGACTCCGTCTCAAAAAAAAAAAAAAAAAAAATTAGCTGGTGGTGGTGGTGTGCACCTGTAGTCCCAGCTACTCAGGAGGCTGAGTCAGGAGAATCACTAGAACCTGGGAGGATGAGGTTTCAGTGAGCCCGAGGTTGCTCCAGACTTTGAGACTCCATCTCAAAAAAAAAAAAAAAAAAGGTCGGGTGCCGTGGCTCACACCTGTAATCCCAGCATTTTGGGAGGCCGAGGCGGGCAGATCATGAGGGCAGGAGATCAAGACCATCCTGGCTAACACAGTGAACCCCTGTCTCTACTAAAAATACAAAAAATGAACCAGGCTTGGTGGCGGGTGCCTGTAGTCCCAGCTAGTCGGGAGGCTGAGGCAGGAGAAAGGCGTGAACCCGGGAGGTGGAGCTTGCAGTGAGAAAAGATCACACCACTGCACTCCAGGCTGGGCAACAGTGCGAGACTCCGTCTCAAAAAAAAAAAAAAAAAAAAATTGAGCCAGGCAAAGTGGCTGATGCCTGTAATTCCAAAGCTTTGAGTGGCTGAGGTGGGAGGATCACTTGAGGCTAGGAGTTCGAGACCAACCTATGCAACATGGTCAGACCACCCCCCTCCCCTATCTCTGCAAAAAATTAGCCAGGCATGGGGGCGCACACATGTAGTCCCAGCTACTCTAGAGGCCGAGGCGGGAGGGTGGCTTGAGCCCAGGAGTTTGAGGCTGCAGTGAGCTATGATCATGCTACTGCACTCCAGCCTGGGCAACAGAGCAAGGCCCTGTCTCAAGAAAATCACTTATTTGTGCATGTACATGGTGTATATGAGAACACTTGTTACATGTATATAATGTAACCTCTCTGCTTTGCTTTGCAGCTCTGGCAGGGGCAGGGCGGCAGGTGCTGTGATGAGGCCACTTGTATTGGGGGTGTTCATGGGAGGGTCTTTGTTCTCTGAGCACTAAGTGGGCACTGCTGTACCTTTGCACGCGGCCTGGGATCCTCATTGGTTCCCTTCCTTTCTCCCAGGCTTGTGCCTCTTTTTCTTGACTTTTTTTTTTTTTTTTTTTTCCACCCAGGCTGCCGAGCAGTGGTGCCATCTCAGCTCACTGCAACCTTCACCTCCCAGGTTCAAGCAATTCTCCTGCCTCAGCCTCCCCAGTACCTGGGCCTACAGGCGTGTGTCACCACGCCTGGCTAATTTTTGTATTTTTTGTGGAGACAGGGTTTTTACCATGTCGGCCAGGCTGATCTCAAACTCCTGGCCTCAAATGATCCATTACCCTAAGCCTCTCAAAATGCTGAGATTACAGGTGTGAGCCACTGTGCCCGGCCTTTCTTCTTTTTCTTTTTTCTTTTGTTTGATTTTTTTATGTGGGGAAAAGAAAGAGATCAGCCTGTTACTGTGTCTATATAGAAAGAAGTAGACGTAAGAGACTCCATTTTGTTCTGTATTTGAGATGCTGTTAATCTGTGACCCTACCCCCAACCTTGTCCTTGCAAGAGACATGTGCTGTGGTAACTCAAGGTTTAATGGATTTTGGGCGTGCAGGGTGCGTCTTTGTTCCTAGAAAAGCTAGGTATTGTCCAAGGTTTATCCCCATGTGATAGGATGAAACAACGTTGCTAAAAGGTTTATCTCAAGGCACGGGATTTTCCTTTAAACTTATTCATGTCACAGAGATCCTTGTTCTTATGTCTTACTGCTAATTTCCTCCCTAAAAATGATCCTATTGTCCTGCCACTCCCTTATCTTTAAGATGGTAAAGATAATTATCTATAAATACTAAGGGAACTCAGAGGCCGGTGCCGGCGTGGGTCCTCTGTAAGCTGAGCGCCGGTGCCCTGGGCCCCCGCTTTTCTTTCTCTATACTTTGTCTCTGTGTCTTATATCTTTTCTCAAGTCTCTCGTTCCACCTTGCGAGAAACACCCACAGGTGTGGAGGGGCAGGCCACCCCTTCATTTTAGAGACAGGGTCTCACTCTGTCGCCCAGGCTGCTGTGCAGTGGCGTGATCATAGCTCACTGAAGCCCTGAACTCCTGTGTTCAAGTGATCCTCCCACCTCAGCCTCCCAAGTAGCTGCGCACTATAGGTGCACATCACCATGCCTGGCTAATTTTTAAATTTTTTTGCAGATACAGAGTCTTGCTATGTTGCTGAGGCTGGTCTCCAATTCCTGGCTTCAAGTGAGCCTCCTGCCTCTGCCTCCCAAAGTGCTGTGATGAGCTACTATGCCTGGTCATTGTCCCTCTTTCTCATGACTCTCTGGACATCCCTGGGGTAGAGGGTGGGGCAGGCACACACATCCCTCAACCTCCCAGTGGTTCCACGATGACTAAGCCAGCCCCGTCCCTGAGACTGGGCGGCTGGAGCTAGGATCCTCCCCCATGGCCTCATATCCCAAGCTTGAGCCTGGGTTTCTGGTCAGACTGGATGGGCTAGCTCGGTCTCCTTAACGCTCAGAGCTGCCTTGTCCAGGCTCAGCAGATCCCACACAGCCAGGCACACCCCATCCCACAGGGCTCCTGGGAAATTCTCTGCCCCACCCTCAGGCTGCCTCAGACAGACTGAGGTTACCTGTGATTGTCCCAGATAACCCGAGTGATCGCATCCCCTGCTCCAGGTGACTCCCTCCCTGGCAGCTGACCTGTACATTTTGAAAAGCTGGGGACATATCTCAGCTAGGAGGGATATTCCTACTGTCTTCCCTGCTAGCCTGGCCACTCCCTAGACTGGACAGGCCCCTTGGCAGCTCTTCCCAGGCACCCAAGCAGCTCCAAGCCCCCTCTCGCTTGGTGTTCCAGGCCAGTGAGAATCCCACATCTTCACCAAAACTTTGTCTTCCAACTCCTTTTTTTTTTTTTTTTTTGAGACAGGGTCTCATTCTGTTACCCAGGCTGGAGTGCAGTGACACAATCATAGCTCCCTGCAGCCTCAAATTCCTAGGCTCAAGCAATTCTTCTCATCTCAGCCTCCCGAGTAGCAGGGACTACAGATGCGCACCACCGTGGCCAGCTAATTAAAAAAGTTTTTTTCTTAGGCCGGGCATAGTGGCTCATGCCTATAATCCCAGCACTTTGGGAGGCCGAGGCGGGCGGATCACCTGAGGTCAAGAGTTCGAGACTAGCCTGACCAACATGGTGAAACCCTGTCTCTACTAAAACTACAAAAATTAGCCGGGTATGGTGGTTGCATGCCTGTAATCGTAGCTACTCGGAAGTCTGAGCCTGGAGGCTTGCTTGAACCCAGGAGGCAAAGGTTGCAATGAGCTGGCCAACATGGTGAAACCCCCATCTCTACTAAAAATACAAAAATTGCCGGTCATGGTGATGGGCATCTGTAGTCCCAGCTACTCAGGAGGCTGAGGCAGAGAATTGCTTGAACCCAGGAGACGGAGGTTGCAGTGAGCTGAGATCGCCCCACTGCACTCTAGCTTGGGCGACAGAGCAAGACTCTGTCTCAAGAAAAAAAAAAATTATATATATATATATACACATATATATATATATACACACATATATATATATACATAAATTAGCCAGACATGATGGTGAGTATCTGTAATTCCAGCTCCTTGGGGGGCTGAGGCGGGAGAATTGCTTGAACCTGGGAGGCAGAGATTGCAGTGAGCCAAGATCGCTCCACTGCACTCCAGCCTGGGTGACAGAGTGAAACTCTGTCTCAAACAAAAACAAAAAAAAAATTTTTTTTTCAGAGATGGGGATCTCTCTTGTGTTGCCCAGGATGGCCTCAAGCAATCCTCCTGCCTCAGCCTCCCAAAGTGTTGGGATGACAGGCATGAGCCACTGTGTCCGGTCTGTGGTTTCTCCATGTGGGGCCAGATCATTCTTTGTGCAGGGAGTTACCCGTGCATCTTAGATGTTGACTAGTAGCCCTGGCCTTAACCCTGTGCCAATGAAAGATGTCTCCAGATGTTGCCAAATGTTGGGGCGGGGTGGGGCACAGCCTTGCCGCCTGCTTCAACTGTTCTACCTGTCCACACTCACACCAACCTGCAAAGTAACTTGGAGCGTGTGTTTTCTTTTTTTTTTCTTTTTTTTTTTTTTTTTCTGAGACAAGGTCTTGCTTTCTCCCAGGCTAAAGTGCAGTGGCGTGATCTCAGCTCACTGCAAGCTCCGCCTCCCAGGTTCACGCCATTCTCCTACCTCAGCCTCCCAAGTAGCTGGGACTACAGGCACCTGCCACCAGCCCCGGCTAATTTTTTGTATTTTTAGTAGAGACAGGGTTTCACCATTAGCCAGGATGGTCTCAATCTCCTGACCTCTAGATCTGCCCGCCTCGGCCTCCCAAAGTGCTGGGATTACAGGCACGAGCCATCGCACTGGGCCAGGAACATGTGATTTCTCGTCTTGGGCCTGGATCGAGTCCTTGTGGTGGAGGTGATCTGTGGGTTCCAGAATCTTAGGAAGGGATTAGTGAGACCATAGCATGGCCCATTGCACTGTCCCTCTACCTGGAGCGAGGGGTGCCAGCCGCCCATTTCCTGGTGGGTGGGCTTGCTGGACAGCAGCCTGAGGTGGGTGGAGTCAGGCTGCCTTGTTCTATTTCCTGGTTCCCAGGGGTGGGTGGTGGCAGTGGTGCCCTGGAGCCAGAGGGCGTGGAGTGCCCTGACCCTGCCTCCAAATTTACTAGGTGGGTGCTAAGGTGTGTGCTCCAAGACCGATGGCCCCTATGGGCGTGGAGGAGAAACCAGGGACTCAAGCAGATCTCCCTGCCTGCCTTCTGCCCTCATGTCCCACTCCGCCTTGGCTCCAGGCCAGGGGCTGCTGGAATGGTGACTCAGAGCGACTGAGGAGAGAAACAGAATGGAGGTCCTCTTCATCCTACAATCTCTACCATCCCAGCATCCCCATAAAGGCCAGGACCCTTCAGGTCACATCTCAAGACCAGCCACACTGCCCTCTCCTGCTTCCTCCTCCTCTACCCACCCTCTTTCGGTGGGATTTTTTTTTCTGGTACCACGCTAGGGCAGGAAGGCGGAAGTGAGCGTGGGGCGTGGAATGTCTCTGAGGTTGGAATATATTTAGGCCAGGAGGAGAGTGTGTGTGTGGTGCTGGCCAGGCCCTGGCGCCAGCCCGGCGGGCTTGAGGGGTGATGCTGGGGGGCCCTGAGCTAGTGTGGGGAGGCTCCTGACTTCTGCCTTCTCCCTTTTTTTTTTTGGAGACGGAGTCTCGCTCTGTTTCCCAGGCTGGAGTGCAGTGGCGCGGTCTCGGCTCACTGCAACCTCTGCCTCCTGGGTTCAAGCGATTCTCCTGCCTCAGCCTCTCGAGTAGCTGGGACTACAGGCATCTGCCACCAGGCCCAGCTAATTTTTTGTATTTTTAGTAGAGACAGGGTTTCACCATATTGGCCAAACTGGTCTCGAACTCCTGACCTCATGATCCGCCTGCCTCGGCCTCCCAAAGCGCTGGGATTACAGGTGTGAGCCAGTGTGCCCAGCTACCTTTTCCCTTTTAAGGACAGCCTCTCAGCTTTGGGGAGGAGGAGTGGGAATCCCTAGGCCCCCACCAAGGCTGACACAGGCCCTGTGCAGGCCAGATACATTTAACATCTTCAAAACAAACCAGCAAGACTAACATCGGGATCACCTACAGCTGTAAACACAAGGCCCAGAGAGGTTAAGCGGCTTTCCCAAGGCTGCTCAGGAAAGAGGTGATGACGAAAGGGTTCTCTTGCTGGCCCGGCTGGCTGCCACCATTCACGCACGCAGTGTTCATTCACGCAACACCTTTGTGGGCAAAGCCTAGCCTGTGCCAGCCCCCAACAATGTGTGGGAGAACAAGCAGCCAACTGGACCCAGGTCTGCAAACCGCAGCCCATAGGCGGCATTCTTCCGTTGTTTCTGCACAGCCCTTGGGCTAAGAATAGTTTTTTACATTTTTAAGCGGTTGAAAACAAAAGAAGAGTATTCCATGATACATAACAATTATAAGAAATTGCAATTTCAGCCTTCACGAATTCAGGGTACACAGGTTACACCCATTTGAGTCCATATTATCTGTGGTTGCCTTTTTGCTACTATGGCAGATTGCAGCTGTTTTGACAGAGACCCTGCAAAGCTGAACAACTTTCCTATTTGTCCACTCCTCCCCCTCACACTTTTTTTTTTTTTTTTTTTTGAGATAACAGAGTTCTGCTCTTGTTGCCCAGGCTGGAGTACAATAGCGCAATCTCGGGTCACTGCAACCTCTGCCTCCTTGGTTCAAGCGATTCTCCTGCCTCAGCCTCCTGAGTAGCTGGGATTACAGGCACCTGCAACTACGCCCGGCTAATTTTTATATTTTAAGTAGAGATAGGATTTCACCATGTTGGCCAAGCTAGACTGGAACTCCCGACCTGAGGTAATTCAGCCGCCTCAGCCTCCCAAAGTGCTAGGATTACAGGTGTGAGCCACCACCACACCCAGCTTTTTTTTTTTTTTTTTTTTTTTTTTAGATGGTGTCTCACTCTGTCGCCCAGGCTGGAGTGCAGTGGCACGATCTCGGCTCACTGCACCCTCTGCCTCCCAGGTTCAAGTGATTCTCCTGCCTCAGCCTCCTGAGTAGCTGGGATTACAGGCGCGTGCCACCACATCCGGCTAATTTTTTGTATTTTTAGTAGAGACAAGGTTTCGCCTTGTTGGTCATGCTGCTCTGGAACTCCCGACCTTAAGTGATCCACCCATCTCAGCCTCCCAAAGTGCTGGAATTACAGGTGTGAGCCACCACTCTGGGCCACATCTGGCTAATTTTTTTGTTTGTTTGAGACAGAGTTTCGCTCTTGTTGCCCAGGCTGGAGTACAGTGGCATGACCTCAGCTCACTGCAACCTCCACCTCCCAAATGTTGACAACATTTGTCCCAAATGTTGACAAAGACTCTTTGTCAACATTTTTTTTTTTAAGGCCATGTGCAGTAGCTATTTCCAGCACTTTGGGAGCCCCAGGCATGAAGATTGCTTGAGCCCAGGAGTCTGAGACCAGCCTGGGCAACATGGAGAAACCCTGTCTCTAGAAAATATACAAAAAATTATCTGGGTGTGGTGGCAGGTGCCTGTGGTCCCAGCTACTTGGGAGGCTGAGGTGGGAGGATCTGCTGAGTCCAGGAGGTCAAGGCTGCAGTGAGCTGTGATCACACCACTGCACTCCAGCTTGGGTGACAGAAGAAGACTTTGCCTCAAAAAAAAAAAAAAAAAGTTTATTTTTATTTATTTATTTATTTTTGAGATGGAGTCTCTGTCACGCAGGCTGGAGTGCAGTGGCACAGTCTCGGCTCACAGCAAGCTCCGCCTCCTGGGTTCACGTCACTCTTCTGCCTCAGCCTCCTGAGTAACTGGGACTACAGGCGCCCACCACCACGCCGGCTAATTTTTTGTGTTTTTAGTAGAGATGGGGTTTCACCGTGTTAGCCAGAATGATCACAATCTCTTGACCTTGTGATCTGCCCGCCTCGGCCTCCCAAAGTGCTGGGATTACAGGTGTGAGCCACTGCACCCGGCCTTAATTTTTAAAGATAGGGGTCTCACTATGTTGCCCAGACTGGACTCAAACTTCTGAGCTCAAGCAGTCCTCTAGTGTCAGCCTCCCAAGTAGCTGGACTCAGGTTTTTATTTTCACAATGTAAGACTCTATTATCCTTATAAGAATACTTCTTAAAAAATGGATAATCCTCCCAGACTCCCTGATATGGGAGTTGAAGGGGCAGATGTGGGGCGGAGGGAGAGAGGAGCTGGTGTTGGAACCATCTAAACCGGGGCTTGCTAAATCCAGCCTGCCACCTGTTTCTGCACAGCCTGTGAGTTAAGAATGGCTTTTTCATTTTTAAATGGTTGGGGGAAAAAAAATCAAAAGGGAAATTTCACGACATGGGGAAAAGTATATGCAATTCAAATTTTAGTGTCCATAAATAAAGTTTTATTGGCACGGAGCTGTGCTCATTCATTTACCCTGTATCCGTGGCTGCTTTTACGCTCCACCGCGGAATTGAGTCATTGAACAGACTGTCTGGCCCTTGAAGCTGAAAATATTTACTGTCTGGCTCATTGGAGAAGAAGCTTGTGGACCCCTCTTCTAAGGGGCCTGAGACCCTCACGTCAATCTGACCCTGATTCAGGCTGTCCCAGGATTATTTCTTCATTGGCATGGCAAAGAGGTTGGTGTGATTTGGAGGCAGGACTCGCTAAGGACTGATCCTTAACACTGGCTGCCCCCTGGGGAGGAGGGGCATTGGGCTCTTCAAGATGAAACAGGATTGAGGACTGAGGTGGGCAGGCTGGCTATGGGCACGGCAGGAGCAAAGACCAGGAGGCCAGACCTCTGCCTCAACTCAAGCTCCCCCTCTCAGTTTGAGTTCAACTTTGGCAACATAGCAAAATCCCGTCTGTACAAAAAAAATTAGCCGTGCATGGTGGCACATGCCTGTAGTCCCAGCTACTCGGGAAGCCGAGGTGGGAGGAATTGTTTGAGACCAGGAGTTCCAGGCTGCAGTGAGCCATGATTGCACCACCGCCCTCCAGACTGGGCAATAGAGTGAGACCTTGTCTCTCAAAACAAAAAACAAAAAAACAAAAAAAACCCAAAGAGACTGGGCATGGTGGCCCACGCCTGTAATCCCAGCACTTTGGGAGGCTGAGGGGAGCGGATCACAAGGTCAGGAGATGGAGACCATCCTGGCTAACACGGTGAAACCCTGTCTCTACTAAAAATACAAAAAAATTAGCCGGGCGTGGTGGCGGGTGCCTGCAGTCCCAGCTACTCAGGAGGCTGAGGCAGGAGAATGGCATGAACCTGGGAGGCGGAGCTTGCAGTGAGCCAAGATTGTGCCACTGCACTCTAGCCTGGACGACAGAGCGAGACTCTGTCTCAAAAAAAAAAAAAAAAAAAAAAAGGCCAGGCGCAGTGGCTCACACCTGTAATCCCAGTATTTTGGGAGGCTGGGGCAGGCAGATCACCTGAGGTCAGGAGTTCAAGACCAGACTGGCTAACTTGGCAAAACTCTGTCTCTACTAAAAATAAAAAAATTTGCCGGGCATGGTGGCGCATGTCTGTAATCCTAGCTACTCGGGAGGCTAAGGCACGAGAATCACTTGAACTCAGGAGGAGGAGGTTGCAGTGAGTCAAGATCATGCCATAGGCCGGGCGCGGTGGCTCAAGCCTGTAATCCCAGCACTTTGGGAGGCGGAGACGGGCGGATCACGAGGTCAGGAGATCGAGACTATCCTGGCTAACACGGTGAAACCCCGTCTCTACTAAAAAAATACAAAAAATTAGCCGGGCGAGGTGGCGGCGCGCCTGTAGTCCCAGCTACTCGGGAGGCTGAGGCAGGAGAATGGCGTAAACCCGGGAGGCGGAGCTTGCAGTGAGCTGAGATCCGGCCACTGCACTCCAGCCCGGGCGACAGAGCGAGACTCCGTCTCAAAAAAAAAAAAAAAAAAAAAAAAAAAAAAAAAAGATCATGCCATTGCACTCCAGCCTGGGCGACACAGGGAGACTCTGTCTCACAAAATAATTAATTAATTAATTAATTAAAAATACATAAATAAATGGAAAGAAAGAGAGACAGAGAGAGAGAGAGAAAATAAAAAAGAAGGAGGTGGGGCACGGTGACTCACGCCTGTGATCCTAGCACTTTGGGAGATCAAGGCGGGTGGATCACTTGAGGCCAGGAGTTCGAGACCAGTCTGGCCAACATGGTGAAACCGCATCTTTACTAAAAGTACCAAAAAAATTAGCCGGGTGTGGTGGCGCTTGCCTGTAGTCTCAGCTACTTGGGAGACTAAGGTAGGAGAATCACTTGAACCCGAGAGGCGGAGGTTGCAGTGGGCCGAGATCATGCCACTGCATTCCAGCCTGGGCGATAGAGCGGGACTGTCTCAAAAAAAAAAAAAAGAGAGAAAGAAAAATCAGCAAGCAAGCTCCCCTGTCGCATCTCCTGGCGGATGGGTCAGATCTATTCCATGGGTCACCTCCCCTAACCAGTCCCCCAGGCCCATCTGCTGTCTCTGTGTTTCTCTACCCCCGTCTACTGTCAGTGTCTACACCAGGCTCCATCTCTTTCATTGTCTTGGATCTGGAGATGTGCCCTGAGCTCCCTTAGTTGGTCCCCAGCCTCTCTTATCTCCTCTTCTCAGCGCAACTAGTGCACTTTTCTTTCTTTTCCTTTTGTTTTTATTCTTTATTTTTTGAGATGGAGTCTCGCTCTGTTGCCCAAGCTGGAGGGCAGTGGCACAATCTCCACTCACTGCAAGCTCCACCTCCTGGGTTCAAGTGATTCTCCTGCCTCAGTCTCCCAAGTAGCTGAGACTACAGGCGCATGCTACCATGCGCGGCTAATTTTTGTAGTTTTAGTAGAGACAAGGTTTCACTGTATTGACCAGAATGGTCTCGAACTCCTGACCTTGTGATCTATCCACCTCAGCCTCCCAAAGTGCTGGGATTACAGGCGCGAGCCACCGTGCCCGGCCGTTTTTTCTTTTTTTTTCTTTTTTGAGACGGAGTCTCACTCTGTCGCCAGGCTGGAGTGCAGTGGCACAATCTTGGCTCACTGCAAACTCTGACTCCCAGGTTCAAGCCATTCTCCTGCCTCAGCCTCCCGGGTATCTGGGACTACACGCGCCCACCACCACGCCCGGCTAATTTTTGTATGTTTAGTAGAGATGGGTTTCGCCATGTTGGCCAGGCTGGTCTCAAACTCCTGACTGCAGGTGATCCATCTACCTCGACCTACCAAAGTGCTGGGATTACAGGCGTGAGCCACTGTGTTCGGCCTTTTTTTTTTTTTTTTTTTTTTTTTTTAACTTTTTTAGAAAAACTTTTTTCCTCATTCCATACTTCATTTCAAAATTAACCATTTTAAAGAGAACATTTCAGTGACATTTAGAACATTCACATTGTTGTGCAGCCGTCACCACCATCCATCTCCAGAACTCTTTTCATCTTGGAAAACTGAAACACTGAACTCATTAAATACTCCCCATTCCCCCTCCCAGCAGCCCCTGGCACCCACCAATCTGCTTCCTGTCTCTGTGGATTTGACTATTGTGAACATTTCATATCGATGGAATCATCTACTGTGTGGCCTTTTGTGTCTGGCTTCTTTCACTCAGCATGATTTTAAAAAATTTTTATAAATTTTTTTTTTTTTTTTTTTTTTTTGAGACGGAGTCTCGCTCTGTCGCCCAGGCTGGAGTGCAGTGGCGCAATCTCGGCTCACTGTAAGCTCCACCTCCCGGGTTCAGGCCTTTCTCCTGCCTCAGCCTCCCGAGCAGCTGGGACTATAGGTGCCCGCCACCACGCCCAGCTAATTTTTTGTATTTTTAGTAGAGATGGAGTTTCACTGTGTTAGCCAGGATGGTCTCGATCTCCTGACCTTGTGATCCGCCCGCCTCAGCCTCCCAAAGTGCTAGGATTACAGACATGAGCCGCCAAGCCCGGCCTAAAAAATTTAGTTTTAGAAACAGTCTCACTCTGTTGCCTGGGCTGGGGTGCAGTCGTGTGAAAATAGCTCAGTGCAGCCTCAACCTCCTGGACTCAAGCAATCCTCCAGCCTCAGCCTCCTGAGTAGCTGGGACTATGGGTGTGTACCACAATGCTTGACTAATAAAACTTTTTTTATTTTTTGTGGCTGGGCACGGTGGCTCATGCCTGTAATCCCAGCACTTTGGGAGGCCGAGGCAGGTGGATCACAAGGTCAGGAGTTCGAGACCAGCCTGACCAACCTGGTGAAACCCCGTCTGTACTAAAAATATGAAAATTAGCTGGGCGTGGTGGCGTGCGCCTGTAATCTCAGCTCCTCAGGAGGCTGGGGAGACTCCTTCTGAAAAAAAAAAAAAAAACAAATGCTGGGCACGGTGGGTCATGCCTGTAATCCCAGCACTTTGGGAGGCTGAAGCGGGGGAATCACAAGTTCAGGAGATCGAGACCATCCTAGCTAACACAGTGAAACCCTGTCTCTACTAAAAATACAAAACATTAGCTGGGTGTGGTGGTGGGCGCCTGCAGTCCCAGGTACTCGCGAGGCTGAGGCAAGAGAACAGTGTGAACCTGGGAGGCGGAGCTTGCAGTGAGCCGAGATCAATCCACTGCACTCCAGCCTGGGCCACAGAGCGAGACTCCTTCTCAAAAAAAAAAAAAAAAAAAAAGACAGGGTCTTGCTTTGTTGCCCAGGCTGGTGTCCAACTGGCTTCAAGTCATGCTCCTACCTTGATTTCTCAAAGTGCTGTGATCACAGGCATGAGCCACTGCGCCCAGCCTAGCATCATGGTTTTTTTTTGTTTTTTTTTTGAGCTTCATGCATGTTGCAACATGGATCAGTGCTTTATTATTATTATTATTACATATTTTTATGAGGCAGAGTTTCGTTCTATCTCCTGGGCCGGAGTGCTGTGATGCTATCTCGGCTCACTGCAGCCTCTGCCTCCCAGGTTCAAGCAATGTTCGAGCCTCAGCCTCCCGAGTAGCTGGGATTACAGACACCTACCACCATGCCTGGCTAATTTTTCTATTTTTAGTAGAGACGAGGTTTCACCATGTTGGCCAGGATGGTCTCGAACTCCCAACCTCAGGTGATCTACCCGCCTCGGCCTCCCAAAGTGCTGGGATTACAGGTGTGAGCCACTGCACCTGGCCCAGAATACTTTCATCATCCCAAACTGAATACTCTGTCTCTGTTAAACATCAAATCAATATTCTCTGCACCACCACCCCCAGCCCCTTCTACCATTCTACTTCCTGTCTCTAAGCCAGTAAGCTTTCCTTTTTTTGTTTTGGGGACAGTCTTTCTCTGTTGTTCAGGCTGGAGTGCAGTGGTGTGATCTTGGCTCACTCCAGCCTCTGCTTCTTGGGTTCAAGTGATTCTCCTGCCTCAGCCTCCCGAGCAGCTGGTATTACAGGCCCCTACCACCATGCCCGGTTCATTTTTGTATTTTTAGTAGAGACAGGGTTTCACCATGTTGGTCAGGCTGGTCTTGAACTCCTGACCTCAGGTGATCCGCCCGCCTCGGCCTCCCAAAGTGCTGGGATTACAGATGTGAGCCACTGCGCCTGGCCTCCTTTTGGTTTGTTGATGTAGGCTGGGCTGATGGATCCTCCCCCATCTGATAGTGAGCCCTTGAGGGCTGGAACAGGATCTCTCTTCCTCAGCACTGTGCACTCCCGGCTCCCAGGCCTGTGCTTGATCCTCAGCTGATGATCAAAATATAGTTGAAGGAACGGCAGAAAATTCCAGATGGGTGGGCAAAGGATGCAGTCCGCTGCTGGGGAGGATAGATGGGCTGAGGCAGGAGATGAATGCCTTGTGGCACTGGGTGGGTTTAGGGAGCTCTCAGGCTGTAGGTGGGGTTGGGTGCATGAGCAGAGATCTCAGGGGGCTGGCTGGGTAGAGGCTGTAGATGCCTGGAGAGAGGAAAAAGGGTCTTTGGAAGCAGAGAAGTGGGCACAGAGAGATGGGCTCCCCAGGCAGAAGTGCAGCCATGTGGCCAGGCGAAGGTGGGACCGAGGGACGGGAGGTGCGGAGGCTCCATGGTCACATTCTTAGTCGTCCTCCATGTGCGTTCAAAGCCAGGGAAGGGCCCGATGTGGTGGCTCATGCACTTTCGGAGGCTGAGGCAGGCGGATCACCTGAGGTCAGGGGTTCAAGACCAGCCTGGCCAACATGGTGAAACCCTGTCTCTACTAAAAATACAAAAATTAGCTGGGTATGGCAGGTGCCTGTAATCCCAGCTACTTGGGAGGCTGAGGCAGGAGAATCGCTTGAACCCAGAAGGCGGAGGTTGCAGTGAGCTGAGATGGTGCCACTGTCTGTCTGGGAGACAGAAAGAGACTTAAAATAATAATAGGCCAGGCGCGGTGGCTCATGCCTGTAATCCCAGCATTTTGGGAGGCCGCCGAGGCGGGCAGATCACGAGGTCAGGAGATTGAGACCATCCTGGCTAACACGGTGAGACCCTGTCTCTACTAAAAAAAAAAAAAAAAAAAATCAGCCGGTCGTGGTGGCAGGCACCTGTAGTCTCAGCCACTTGAGAGGCTGAGGCAGGAGAATGGCGTGAACCTGGGAGGTGGAGCTTGCAGTGAGCCGAGATCACGCCACTGCACTCCAGCCTGGGTCACAGAGCGAGACTCTGTCTCAAAAAAAAAAAAAAAAAAAAAGATAATAATAACAATAGGCCGGGCGCGGTGGCTCACGCCTGTAATCCCAGCACTTTGGGAGGCCGAGGCGGGCGGATCACAAGGTCAGGAGATCGAGACCACGGTGAAACCCCGTCTCTACTAAAAATACAAAAAATTAGCCGGGCGCGGTTGTGGGCGCCTGTAGTCCCAGCTACTCGGGAGGCTGAGGCAGGAGAATGGCGTGAACCCGGGAGGCGGAGCTTGCAGTGAGCCGAGATCGCGCCACTGCACTCCAGCCTGGGCTGGGCGACAGAGCGAGACTCCGTCTCAAAAAAAAAAAAAAAAAAAAAAATAACAATAATACAAATAAAAAGTAACAAAACCTGGGAAGGACTCTAGCCCGTAATCCTAGCACTTTGGGAGGCCAAGACAAGAGGATCGCTTGATCCCAGGAGGTTGAGGCTGCAGTAAGCTATGATCGTGCCACTGCTCTCCAGCCTGGGTGACAGAGCAAGACCCTGTCTGTTAAAAAAAAAAAAAAAAAGCCCTGAAAGGCCAGTCTTGGGCTGAGTCCTGTCAAGGCCTGGCAGCCAGGGCCTGACAGTGTCCTAGTGTCCTTGTGTCCTTGCTGAGAGGTGAATTCCTAGTGCAGGCTTGACCCACTTTAGCTGAGGAAGCCACAGGATTTGCCATTTCCAGGGGCCAGCTCTGCCCGAGGAGAGAGGCCTTCCTCATAAAGTCAGGCTTGGCTTTCTCCCAGCTGGCTGGCCTCCTTCTCCCTGATTCTAAATGCGGGCTTGTCACCGTGTGTCTGCATGTAGGCGCACGAGCGCACATCTGTGTGTGGGGGGGTGTTTGCGGTGCTGTGGGCAGCGTGGGGGTGGCATCTGTTAGCAAGCTGGGGGCCATTTCTACCCCACGGTTCTTTTTATATCTCACATTTACAGAAAGCCTGGACTTCTGAGCCTGGGCCTGTCAGTGGGCTGTCTGAGGCTTTGAGGGAAGAGACCGAGAGGCGGAGGCGTCTGAAACCCTGACATGGAAGGAGGATAGTTGGGTCAGGGGCGGCTGTTAGCTTCCTTCCACTGGCACTGATGGCACGCAGGCCGGGGCCACAGCCCTCCAGTGTCAGATGGTGCACAGCTATATTTTAAGACACTGGCACCATGGTTCACGCCTCTAATCTCAGCACTGAGGTTGGAGGAGGCTGAGGTTGGGAGGCTGAGGTGGGAGGGTCACTGGAGCTCAGGGATTTAAGACCAGCCTAGGCAACATAGTGAGACCCCATCTTTTAATATATATATAGCGATTATATATATATATATATATATATAATCTCCTGCTTCAGCCTCCTGAGGAGCTGGGATTACAGGCTTGTGCCACCACACCCAGCTAATTTTGTATTTTTAGTAGAGATGGGGTTTCACCATGTTGGTCAGGCTAGTCTTAAACTCCTGACCTCAGGTGATCTGTCTGCCTTGGTCTCCCAAGGTGCTGGGATTACAGGTGGGAGCCACTGCTCCCGGCCCTACAAATATATATATATATATGTATTTTACTTAGCTAAGTGCAGTGGCTGATACCTGTAGTCCCAGCTACTTGGGAGGCTGAGGCGGGAGAATTGCTTGAGCCCAGGAGATTGAAGCTGCAGTGAGCTATGATCGTGCCACTGCACTCCAGCCTGGGTAACAGAGATCCTGACTCAATAAATAAATAACACTGGGCATGGTGGCTCATGCTTGTAATCCCAGCACTTTGGGAGGCTGAGGAGGGCAGATCACTTGAGGTCAGGAGTTCAATATCAACCTGGCCAACATAGTGAAACCCCGTCTCTACTAAAAATACAAAAATTAGCCAGGCATGGTAGTGGGGGATCCCTGTAGTCCCAGCTACTTGGGAGGCTGAGGCAGGAGAATCACTGGAACTCGGGAGGCGGAGGTTGCAGTGAGCCAAGATCGCACCACTGCACTCCAGCCTGGGTGACAGAGTGAGACTCCACCTCCAAAAAAAAAAAAAAGTAAATATAATAAATAAAGGACACTCTCTCCGCCTCCACTGCTGGGTCCTCACCAGGATGAATGGTTCAGAGCAAGCCCTGAAGGGGTCCTCCCTGAGATGCTGGGAGTGTCTCCCTGAGAAGCCATGTTGGGCTGGTCCCTGTGGTCCCTGGGTGTCTCGTGGCCTAGGCTGCCCTCACCGATCCCTGCCCAGCTCTGCACACCATGAGAAGCACTGCGGGTGGCCCCTGACTCAGGAGTTCCCATAGGGAGCTGAGGCCCCCTGGGCTTATGCAGTGACCTCTGTAACAGCTAGTAACTCCTGCAGGATTCCAAGGCATCCACCTCCTCCCACAGGGGCACATTCATGGCCTTTTCCTATTTATTTATTAGAGATGGGGTCTTGCTCTGTCTCCCAGGCTGGAGTCCAGTGGCATGACTATCACTCAATACAGCCTCAAACTTCTGGGCTCAAGCAATCCTCCCACTTCAGCCTCCTGAGCAGCTAGGACTACGGGTATGCACCATGCTGGGCTAATTTATTTTTATGTGTATTATTGTATTATTATTACTATTATTTTTAAGACAGAGTTTTGCTTTTCTTGCCCAGGCTGGAGTACAATGGCACAATCTTGGCTCACCGCAACCTCTCCTGTGTTCAAGCGATTCTCTTGCCTCAGCCTCCGGAGTAGCTGGGATTACAGGCACCCGCCACCATGACCGGCTAATTTTTTTGTATTTTTCTAGAGACGGGGTTTCACCATGTTGTTGGCCAGACTGGTCTGGAACTCCCGACCTCAGATGATCGGCCCGCCTCGGCCTCCCAAAGTGCTGGGATTACAGGCGTGAGCCACTGCGCCCAGCCTCGTATTAATTTTATTTTTAAAAATAAACACACTGGGCCGGGCGCGGTGGCTCAAGCCTGTAATCCCAGCACTTTGGGAGGCTGAGACGGGCGGATCATGAGGTCAGGAGATCGAGACCATACTGGCTAACACAATGAAACCCCGTCTCTACTAAAAATACAAAAAAATTAGCCGGGCGAGGTGGCGGGCGCCTGTAGTCCCAGCTACTCGGGAGGCTGAGGCAGGAGAATGGCGTAAACCCGGGAGGCAGAGCTTGCAGTGAGCCGAGATAGCGCCACTGCACTCCAGCCTGGGCGACAGAGCGAGACTCCGTCTCAAAAAAAAAAAAAAAAAAAAAAAAAAAAAAAAAAAATAATAATAAACACACTGCAGCCCTAAAATCCTGGGCTCAAGCAATTCTGACTCCGCCTCCCAAAGCACTGGGACTGCAGAGGTGAGCCACTGTGTCCAGTTAATTAAAGTATATATATATATATATATTTATATGCCAAGTACGGTGGCTCACGCCTGTAATCCCAGCACTTTGGGAGGCTGAGGTGGCTGGATCACCTGAGGTCCGGAGTTTGAGACCAGCCTGGCCAAAATGGCAAAACCCTGTCTCTACTAAAAATAAAAAAAAAAAAAAATTAGCTGGGCGTGGTGGCGGATGCCTGTAATCTCAGCTATTCGGGAGGCTAAGGCAGGAGAATTGCTTGAACCCGGGAGGCGGAGGTTGCAGTGAGCCGAGATTGCGCCATTGCACTCCAGCCTGGGCAACAAGAGTGAAACTCCACCTCAGAAAAAAATATATATATTTTTCTTTGAGACAGAGTCTTGCTCTGTTGCCCAGGCTGGAGTGCAGTGACACAATCTCGGCTCTCTGCAACTTTCACTTCCTGGGTTCAAGCGATTCTTGTGCCTCAGCCTCCAGAGTAGCTGGGATTACAGGCATGTGCCACCATGCTCAGCTAATTTTTGTATTTTTAGTAGAGATGGGGTTTTGCCATATTTGCCAGGCTGGTCTCGAACTCCTGACCTCAAATGATTCACCTGCTTTGTCCTCCCAAAGTGCTGGGATTACAGGTGTGAGCTACCACGCCCAACCAAAAAAATTTTTTTTATAGATGGGGTTTCTCTATGTTGCCGAGGCTGGTCTCTAACTTCTGAGGGAAAGCAATTCTTTCACTTCAGCCTTCTGAGTACTTGTGATTACAGGTGGAGTCATGAAAATATTTTGAAACTAGATGGAGATGGTGGTTGTATTACACTGTGAATGTACTAAATGCCTCAGAATTGTACATTTTAAACAATTAATTTTATGCTATGTGAATTTCACCTCAACTAAAAAAACTTAGTTTCACCTCTCTTTCTTTTCTTTCTTTCCCTTTATTTCTTTCTTTCTTTTTTCTTTCTTTCTCTTTCTCTCTCTCTCTTTCTTTCTTTCTTTTCCCTCCCTCCCTCCCTCCCTTCCTTCTTCCCTTCCTCCCTTCCTCCTTTCCTCCCTTCCTCCCTTCGTCCCTTTCTCCCTTTCTCCCTTTCTCTCTTTCTCTCTTTCTTTTTTGAGACACAGTCTTGCTCTGTCGCCCGGGCTGGAGTGCAATGGCATGATCTTGGCTCACTGCAACCTCTGCCTCCTGGGTTCAAGCAATTCTCTGCCTCAGCCTCCCAAGTAGCTGGGATTACAGGGGCCTGCCACCACACCTGGCTAATTTTTTGTATTTGTATTTGTATGTGCATTTATTTATTTATTTTTGAGATAGAGTCTTGCTCTGTCACCTAGGCTGGAGTGCAGTGGCACAATCTCGGCTCACTGCAACCTCCGCCTCCCAGATTCAAGCAATTCTCCCGTCTCAGCCTCCTGAGTAGCTGGGACTACAGGTGCCTGCCACCACGCCTGGCTAATTTTTGTATTTTTAGTAGAGACGGGCTTTGTGCAGACTTTGTGGGAGCTGGCTCCGTTGTCCACAGCAAGTGAGGTACTTTTCTTTAGTAAAGAAACCCTTTAGTGGAGGGTTTCACCTTGTTGGTCAGGCTGGTCTTGAGCTCCTGACCTCTGGTGATCCACCCGCCTCGGCCTCCCAAAGTGCTGGGATTACAGGCATGAACCACCACACACGGCCAGGCTTTTTTTTTTTTTTTTTTTTTTTTTTGAGACGGAGTCCCGCTCTGTCGCCCAGGCTGGAGTGCAGTGGCGCGATCTCGGCTCACTGCAAGCTCCGCCTCCCGGGTTCACGCCATTCTCCTGCCTCAGCCTCCGGAGTAGCTGGGGCTACAGGCGCCCGCCACCTCGCCCGGCTGGTTTTTGTATTTCTTTAGTAGAGACGGGGTTTCACCTGTTAGCCAGGATGGTCTCAATCTCCTGACCTCGTGATCCACCCGCCTCTGCCTCCCAAAGTGCTGGGATTACAGGCGTGAGCCACCGCGCCCAGCCGCTTTAAAAATTTTTTTTTGAGAGGGAGTCTTGCTCTTCTCCCTCAGGCTGGAGTGCAATGGCATGATCTTCGCCCACTGCAGCCTCCGCCTCTCGGGTTTAAGCGACTCTCCTGCCTCAACCTCCAGAGTAGCTGGGATTACAGGCACCTGCCACCAAGCCTGGCTAATTTTGTATTTTTTTTTTTTTTTTTTTTTTTTGAGACGGAGTCTCCCTCTGTCGCCCAGGATGGAGTGCAGTGGCGTGATCTCTGCTCACTGCAAGCTCCGCCCTCAGGGTTCACGCCATTCTCCTGCCTCAGCCTCCTGAGTAGCTGGGACTACAGGCGGCCGCCACCACGCCCAGCTAATTTCTTTTTGTATTTTTAGTAGAGACGGGATTTCACCATGTTCTCCAGGATGGTCTCGATCTCCTGACCTTGTGATCCGCCCGCCTTGGCCTCCCAAAGTGCTGGGATTGCAGGCGTGAGCCACCATGCCCCGCCAATTTTGAATTTTTACTAGAGGCGGGGATTCACTGTGTTGGCCAGGCTGGTCTCGAACTCCTGACCTCAGGTGATCTGCCTGCCTCAGCTTCCCAAAGTGCCTGGATTATAGGTGTGAGCCACTGGGCCCAGCCTCTTTTTACTTTCTTTAACATGGCTACCAGAACATTTTTGTTTGTTTGTTTATTTATTTATTTAGACAGTGTCTGGCTCTGTTGCCCAGGCTAGAGTGCAGTGACGCCATCTCAGCTCACTGCAATCTCTTCCTCCCACACTCAAGCGATCCTCCTATCTCAGCCTCCTGAGAAGCTGGAACTAAAAGCACACACCACCACACCTGGCTAAATTTTGTATTTTTTGTAGAGATGAGGTTTCTTTTCTTTCTTTCTTTCCTTTTTTTTTTTTTTTTTTTCCTGAGATGGAGTTTTGCTCTTGTTGCCCAGGCTGGAGTGCAATGGCGCAATCTCGGCTCACTGCAACCTCCACCTGCCGGGTTCAAACGATTCTCTTGCCTCAGCCTCCCAAATAGCTGGGATTACAGGCATGCGCCACCATGCCTGGCTAATTTTGTATTTTTAGTAGAGATGGAATTTCTCCATGGTGGTCAGGCTGGTCTCGAACTCCTGACCTCAGGTGATCTTCCCACCTCGGTATCCAAAAGTGCTGGGATTATAGGCGTAAGCCACTGCGCCTGGCGGAGATGGGGGTTTCACTTTGTTGTCCAGGCTGGTCTCGAACTCCTGAGCTCAAGCAGTCTGCTCACCTTGGCCTCTCAAAATACTGGGATTACAGTTGTGACCCACCGCAACAGGCTAGAAATTTTAAATGTGACGTACGTTGGATTTCTGTTGGAAGGTTCTGGTTTAACACCGCTGTATCTCCAGAGACAACACATCACACCTATTTCCTTTGCCCAGAAGGTGGAAACCCCCAGGGCCACTGTGGACCCACAGCAAGGCAGAGACTCGTCTTAGAGGAGCCGAGGTGGGTAGGAGAGCTGTAGCTGTCCACCCACTAACTGGAATTTTCTTTTCTTTTTTTTTTTTTGAGACAAGGTCTGACTTTGTGGGCCAGCTGGAGTGCAGTGGCGCAATCTCGGCTCATTGCAACCTCTGCCTCCTGGGTTCAAAGAATTCTCCTACCTCAGCCTCCCTAGTAGCTGGGATTACAGGCATGTGCCACCACGTGCCTGTAATTTTTGTAATTTTTACTAGAGACAGGATTTCACCATGTTGGCCAGGCTGGTCGTGAACTCCTGTCCTCAAGTGATCTGCCCGCCTCGGCCTCTCAAAATACTGAGATTGCAGGTGTGAGCCACCATGCCTGGCCTGGACTTTTCTTTTTAATTAATTAGTTAATTATTTTTCTTTTAAATTAAATTAATTATTATTATTATTTTATTTTATTTTTTTAAGATGGAGTTTCACTTTTGTTGTGCAGGCTGAAGTGCAGTGGTATGATCTTGGCTCACTGCAACCGCCACCTCCTGGTTTCAAGATATTCTCCTGCCTCAGCCTCCTGAGTAGCTGGGACTACAGGCGCCTGCCACCACACTCAGCTAATTTTTGTGTATTTACTAGAGGCGGGGGGGTTTCACCATGTTAGCCAGGCTGGTCTTGAACTCCCAACCTCAAGTTATCCACCCACCTCGGCCTCCCAAAGTGTTGGGATTACAGGTGTGAGCCACTGTGCCTGGCCTTTATTTATTTATTTATTTATTTATTTATTTATTTTAAGCCAGTCTTACTCTGTCACACAGGCTGGAATGCAGTGGTGTGGTCATAGCTCACTGCAGCCTCCACCTCCTGGGCTCAAGTGATCCTCCTGCCTCAGCCTCCCAAGTAGCTGGGACTACAGGCATGAGGCACCATGCCTAGCTAATTTTGTAAAGATGGGGGTCTTGCAATGTTGCCCAGGGTGGTCTTGAACTTCTGGCCTCAAGCGATCTGCCTCCCTCAGCCTCCCAAAGTGCTGGGATTACAAGCATGGCCCACTGACTGGACTTTGGATTCATGGTTTGGTTCCAGAGGTAGCAGAACCTAACTCCCTGGCTGGCTGGGAGGGGAAGGGGAAAGAGATGGTTTCAATATCTTGAACCACCCTGAACTTTGGACCATCTGAAGTTCAAGGACCTGGAGATTGTTGTTCTGGATCACGAGGCGGAGGCGAGGGTGGGGTGGACGTGGCAGAAGTTAACTAGGTCTCAACCAGCAGGGGCATGTCCTCACCTCAGGGAAATGGCAAGTGTGACTGGACGGAAACCAGAAACCAAGCGGTTACAGATTCAAGTCTCATCCTTTTTTTTTTTTTTTTTTTTTTTTTTGAGACGGAGTCTCGCCCTGTCGCTAGGCTGGAGTGCAATGGCGCGATCTCGGCTCACTGCAACCTCCATCTCCCGGGTTCAAGCAATTCTCCTGCCTCAGCCTCCCGAGGAGCTGGGACTACAGGCAAGTGCCACCACACCCAGCTAAATTTTGTACTTTTTTTAGTAGAGATGGGGTTTCACCATGTTGGCCAGAATGGTCTCGACCTCTTGACCTCGTGATCTGCCCGCCTCAGCCTCCCAAAGTGCTGGGATTACAGGCATGAGCCACTGCGCCCGGCAAGTCTCACCCTTTTTATAATTGTGTGACACTGGACAAGTCATTGAGCCTTTTTGAGCCTTTCTGACTCTTTTGAGACGGAGTCTTGCTCTGTCGCCCAAATTGGAGTGCCAGGGTGGGATCTCGGCTCGCTGCAACCTTCATCTCCTGAGTTCAACAATTCTCCTGTCTCAGCCTCCTAAGTAAGCTGGGATTACAGGTGCCCAGAACCATGTCCAGCCAATTTTTGTATTTTTAGTAGAGATGGGGTTTCACCATGTTGACCAGGCTGATCTTGAACCCATGACCTCAAGTGACCCACCTGCCTCGGCCTCCCAAAGTGCTGGGATTACAGGCATGAGCCACTGAGCCCAGCCTGACTCTTATTTTTCTGATCAGAAACTTTCTCCCTTGGGTCCTTTGAGGCCACGAGTTGAGACAAGGTTGGGCAACATAGCAAAACCCTGTCTCTTTCTTTTTTTTTTTTGAGACGGAGTTTCACTCTTGTTGCCCAGGCTGGAGTGCAATGGCGTGATCTCGGCTCACCACAACCTCCGCCTCCTGGGTTCGAGCGATTCTCCTGCCTCAGCCTCCCGAGTAGCTGGGATTACAGGCATGCACCACCACGCCCGGCTAATTATTTATTTATTTATTTATTTATTTATTTATTTTTTGAGACAGTCTGGCTCTGGCCAAAACCCTGTCTCTTAAACAAGCAAACAAAAAAGGTTAGGTGCAGTGGCTCACACCTGTAATCCCAGCACTTTTGGAGGCCAAGGTGGGCGAGGTCAGGAGTTCGAGACCAGCCTGGCCAACGTGGTGAAACCCCCTCTCTAGTAAAACACCAAAATTAGTGAGGCATGGTGGCAGGCGACTGTAGTCCCAGCTTCTCGGGAGGCTGACACAAGAGAATTGCTTCAACTCGGGAGGTGGAGGTTGCAGTGAGGTGAGATCATGCCACTGTACTCCCGCCTGGGCAACAGAGCAAGACTGTATCTCAAAACAAAACAAAACAAAACAAAAAAACTAAATAAATAAAAAATAAAAATTAGCTGGGCGTGGCATCCACCTGTAGTCCTAGCTACTGAGTAGGCCCAGGTGGGAGATTTGCTTAGAGTCAGGACTTTAAGGCCAGCCTGGGCAACATAGTGAGATCCGTCTCTATTTGATTTATCTATTTATTTGAGAGAGGGTCTGGCTCTGTTGCCCAGGCTGGAGTGCAGTAGTGTGTTCATAGCTCACTGCAGCCTCGACCTCCTGGGCTCAAGTGATCCTCCCATCCCAACGTCCCAAGTAGCTGAGACCACAGGAGTGTGGCAGGCCAGGCACGGTGGCTCACGTCTGTTATCCCCAGCACTTTGGGAGGCCAAGGCAGTGGATTGTTGGAGGTCAGGAGTTTGAGACCAGCCTGACCAACATGGAGAAAGCCCATCTCTACTAAAAATATAAAATTAGCCAGGCGTGGTGGTGTATGCCTGTAATCCCAGCTACCCAGGAGGCTGAGGCAGGAGAATCGCTTGAACCCAGGAGGCAGAGGTTGCAGTGAGCAATCATACCATTGCACAGAGCGAAACACCGTCTCAAAAAAAAAAAAAAAAAAAAAAAAGAAATGAGGTCTCACTGTGTTGCCCAGCCTCATCTCAAACTCCTGGACTCAGGTGATCCTCCCGTCTTCGCCTCCCAAAGTGCTGGGATTAAAAACAAAGTAGCCAGGTGTGGTGGCACTCACCTGTGGTCCCAGCTACTTGGGAGGCTGAGGTGGGAGGATCAATGGAGCCTAGGAGGTCGAGGGTGCAGTGAGCTATAATGGGACCACTGCACTCCAGCCTGGGAAACAGAGTGAGACACTGTCTCAACAACAACAACAGAAAAACAAAACAAAACAAAACAAGAAGAAGAAAAAGAAAAAAAGAGACTTCCTCTGTCTTTCCAGTTTTGGTTTTCTTTCTTTTCTTTCTTTCCTTTCTTTCTTTCTTTCTTTTTTTTTTTTGGAGACGGAGTTTCACTCTTGTTGCCCAGGCTGGAGTGCAATGGCACGATCTCAGCTCACTGCAACCTCCACCTCCTGGGTTCAAACGATTCTCCTGCCTCAGCCTCCCGAGTAGCTGGGATTACAGGCATGCGCCACCACACCTGGCTAATTTTGTATTTTTAGTAGAGACGGAGTTTTTCTATGTTGGTCAGGCTGGTCTCGAACTCCCGACCTCAGGTGATCCACCCGCCTCGGCCTCCCAAAGTGTTGGGATTACAGACGTGAGCCACCGTGCCCGGCCTTTCTTTCTTTCTTGCTTGCTTGCTTGCTTGCTTGCTTGCTTGCTTGCTTGCTTTTCTTGTCTTTCTTGCTTTCTTTTTTTTTTTTTTTAAGACAATGTCTTCTTGCTGTGTTGCTCAGGCTGGAGTGCAGTGGTGCGATCTTGGCTCACTGCAATCCCTGCTTCCTGGGTTCAAGCAATTCTCCTGCCTCAGCCTTCCGAGTAGCTGGGACTATAGGCATGCCCCGCCACGCCCGGCTAATTTTTGTATTTTTAGTAGAGATGCAGTTTCACCATGTTGGCCAGCCTGGTCTCAAACTCCTGACCTCAAATGATCCACCTGCCTTGGCCTCCCAAAATGCTGGGATTACAGGCGTGTGCCCAGCCTGCCACTTTCTGTACCTCTCCTAAGCAGCCACTCCTCTCACTGACACAAGAAAATTGCTTCAACCCGGGAGGCAGAGGTTGCAGTGAGGTGAGATCGTGTCGCTGTACTCCAGCCTGGCTGACAGAGCAAGACTGTATCTCAAAAAACAAGCAAACAAACAAACAAATAAGTAAATAAATACATTAGTTGGGCGCTGTGGCACCCACCTGTAGTGGCCCACAGCGCCCGTTCATCCAGTTAGAATTAAGAGTGGTCTCTCCGGGCGTGGCGGCTGACGCCTGTAATCTCAGCACTTTGGGAGGCCGAGGCGGGTGGATCACCTGAGGCCGGGAGTTCGAGACCAGCCTGACAAACTTGGTGAAACCCCATCTCGACAAAATATACAAAATTAGGCGGGCATGGTGGTGCATGTCTGTAATCCCAGCTACTCAGGAGGCTGAGGCAGGAGAATCGCTTGAATCTGGGAGGCAGAGGTTGCAGTGAGCCAAGTTCGCGCCACTGCCCTCCTGCCTGGGCAACAAGAGCAAAACTGTCTCAAAAAAAAAAAAAGGGTGGTCTCATGTTTGGCTGTTTGCCATCTGGCCTCTAGGTGGCGCTGTTGACCTGACTCCTTGGCTTGTTCCGGCTGGGCAACCTCAGGTAAAATAAGGCCCCCTGGAGCCTGGAGCTTGGGACACTACCTTGAGCAAGGCCCTGGACCTAACTTTGTGGAGTTCCGAATCTAATTTGATTGTCCAATTGATTTACTTTTTGTTTTCTTTTTTTTTGAGACAGGGTCTCATTCTGTCACACAGGCTGTAGTGCAGTGGTGGTGCGATCTCGGCTCACTGCAACCTCCGCTTTCCCAGTTCAAGGAATTCTTATGTCTCAGCGTCCTAAGTAGCTGGGATTACAGGCATGCACCACCACATCTGGCTAACTTTTGTATTTTTCCTACAGACAGGGTTTCACCATGTTGGCCAGGTTGGTCCTGAACTCCTGACCTCAAGTGATCCACCTGCCTCGAGCTCCCAAAGTGCTGGGATTACAGGTGTGAATCATGGCTCCTGGCCCTTTTTCAAAAATTTCAAAAATTATTATTTTTTTGAGACACAGTTTCATTCTGTTGCCCAGGGTGGAGTGCAGTGGGGGTGATCTCAGCTCACTGCAACCTCTGACCTGAGGGTTGAAGGGGTTCTCTAGCCTCTCAGGCTCCTAAGTAGCTGGCATTACAGGCGTGAGCCACCGCACCTGGCCCAAGTTCTAGATTCTTTTTGTTTGTTTGTTTGTTTTGAGATGGAGTCTTGCTCTGTTGGGATCTTGGCTCACTGCAACCTCTGCCTCCCAGGTTCAAGCCATCCTGCTGCCTCAGCCTCCCGAGTGGCTGGGACTACAGGCACGCGCCACCACACCCAGTTAGTAGAGACAGGGCTTCACCATGTTGGCCAGGATGGTCTCGATCTCTTTTTTTTTGTCGTTTTTTGAGACAGTGTCTCGCTCTGTGGCTCACTGCAAGCTCCGCCCAGGTTGAAGTAATTCTCCCAGTAGCTCAATTACTACAATGGTGGGGTTACTACAATGGTGGGGATTACAGGAACTCACCATTCTGCCTGGCTAATTTTTGTATTTTTGTAGAGACTGGGTTTCACCATTTTGGCCAGGCTGGTCGTGAACTCCTGACACCTCAAATGATTCGCCCTCCTCGGTCTCCCAAAGCGGTGGGATTACAGGCATGAGCCACCACACCCAGCCTCAAGTTTAAAACATTTTTCCAAGCTGGGCATGGTGGCATGTGCCTGTAGTCCCAGCTACTTGGGAGTCTGAGGCAGGAGGATCCCTTGAGTCTACAAGTTTCAGGCCAGCCTGGGTAATATAGCAATACCCTGACTTAAAAAAAAAAAAAAAAGTGCTTGATATAATCCCGTTTGTTGATTTTTCCTTTTGTTGCCTGTGCTTTTGGGACCTCGCACAAAAAATCTTTGCCCAGACCAACATCTGAGCATTTTCCCAATGTTTTCTTATTTTTTTTGTTTTTTTTTGAAACGGAGTCTTGCTTTGTCGCCAGGCTGGAGTGCAGTGGCGTGATCTCGGCTCACTGCAGCCTCTGCCTCCCGGGTTCAAGCATTTCCCCTGTCTCAGCCTCTGGAGTAGCTGGGACTACAGGTGTGTGCCACCACACCTGGCCAATTTTTTTGTATTTTAATAGAGATGGGGTGTCACCATGTTGGCCAGGATGGTCTTGAACTCCTGACCTCATGATCTGCTCGCCTTGGCCTCCCAAAGTGTTGGGATTACAGGCATGAGACACCTCACCTGGCCTTCTTTGTTTTTTTTTTTGTTGTTGTTTTTTTTTTTTTTTTTTTGAGGCAGAGTCTCACTCTGTCACCCAGGCTGGAGTGCAATGGCGCAATCTCGGCTCACTGCAGCCTCTGCCTCCCCGGCCCAAGCGATTCTCCTGCCTCAGCCTCCTCAGTAGCTGGAATTACAGGCACCCACCACTGTGCCTGGCTAATTTTTGTATTCTTTTTTTTTTTTTTTTTTTGAGACGTAGTTTCGCTCTTGTTGCCCAGGCTGGAGTGCAATGGTATGATATTGGCTCACCGCAACCTCTGCCTCCCAGGTTCAAGTACTTCTCCTGCCTCAGCCTCTCTAGTACCTGGGATTACAGGCATGTGCCACCATGCCCGGCTAATTTTGTATTTTTAGTAGAGAAGAGGTTTCTCCATGTTTGTCAGGCTGTTCTCGAACTCCTGACCTCAGGTGATCCACCCACCTCGGCCTCCCAAAGTGCTGGGATTACTGACGTAAGCTACCGCACCCAGCCTAAATATTTATATTTAAGATGACGCATATCTCAAGTACACTTGATTTGATCTTTACAAATTATATGAATGTATTAAATCATCACATGTACCCCCAAAACTATGTACATCTGTGATGCATCAATTAAAACAGCTATCGAGTGTGGTGGCTCATGCTTGTAATTCCAACTACTCAGGAGGCTGAGGCAGAGGATCGTTTGAGGCCAGGAGTTGGAGACCAGCCTGGGCAACATAGTAACAGATGCAATCTGCACACAAAATTGCTTGGTGTGGTCGTGTGCACCTGTAGTCCCAGCTACTTGGGAGACTGAGGAGGGAGGATTGGTTGAGCCCAGGAGCTCCAGACTGTAGTGAGCTGTGATCGCGCCACTGCACTGCAGCTTTGGTGACAGAGCAAGACCCTGTTCATATGTCCAAAAAAAAATATATATATATATATATATCAGAGTGGGCAGGAGGGAGGTCCCCTTTTGCAGGACTGCAGGGGCAGGTATGAGAGAACCAAGGGTGGGTGAGAGGGGCTGGGCCTGATGTAGAAGTGTGCAGGGCTGGTAGGGGCCTGGGGCTGGGGGAAACTCACAGGGGGAGAGGTGGTAGGCGTGACGGGTGTGACAGGAGACCGCAGCGTGGGACCGGCCATCATTCCAGGCAGGGCAGGGGCGGCAGACACAGGAGTCCAGATGGGACGTAGGCACCCTGTATAGCAGACGCGGCTGTCATCGCCGATTCAGGATGTGGGTGGGATGACATTGGTTTCCGTGTCTGTCCCCTCTGCAGTCTCTCCTCCACGATGGCTGCCCTCATCTGCTCATCCTCACTTGGCCTTCAGCGGTGCTCAGCTGACATAGATGAGGGAATAGGAGTGACTCGTCATCACAGTCGCCGTGTACTCGAGACAAACGCTCAGGGGGAAGCCAGTTCCCATAGGACTCACAGCGGGAGACACAGCGGAGCGTCCAGTGCTTCCTCGGCTAGCCGTGTCCCACGATGGCAGGTCATTTGCGGACACCGTCTGCACCTCCTTTATTGGTTGTGTTACTGCTCTGGGTTGAATAGCATCTGCCTTAATCCGTTTGGACTGCTATAACAAAATATCGTAGACTGGGGGATTCATAAACGACAGAAACGTGTAGCTCACATTTCTGGAGGCAGGGAAGTCCAAGAATAGGACTTTTTTATTTGAGACGGAGGTTCACTCTTGTTGCCCAGGCTGGAGGGCAATGGTGCAATCTCGGCTCACTGCAGCCTCCGTCTCCCAGGTGCAAGCGTTTCTCCTGTCTCAGTCTCCTGAGTAGCTGGGACTACAGATGTCTGCCACCATGCCTGGTTATTTATTAATTTTTTTGTATTTTTAGTGGAGAAGGGGTTTCACCATGTTGGCCAGGTTGGTCTTGAACTCCTGACCTCAGGTGATCTGTCTGCCTTGGCCTCCCAGAGTGCTGGGATAACATGCGTAAGCCACTGGGCACAGCCAAATGTCTGCTATTGTAAGGCACACAGCCTGTGATAATTTATTTTTTTATTTTATTTTATCTTTTTTTTGAGATGGAGTCTCGCTGTTGCACAGACTGGAGTGCAGTGGCCGAATCTCAGCTCACTGCAAGGTCCGCCTCCCGGGTTCACGCCGTTCTCCTGCCTCAGCCTCCCAAGTAGCTGGGACTACAGGTGCCCGCCACCACGCCCAGCTAGTTTTTTGTATTTTTTAGTAGAAACGGGGTTTCACCGTGTTAGCCAGGATGGTCTCGATCTCCTGACCTCGTGATCCTCCCATCTTGGCCTCCCAAAGTGCTGGGATTACAGGCGTGAGCCACCATGCCCGGCGGATAATTTATTACAGCAGCCACAGGAAGAGACTAATACAACTCCTATTTCTTTAATTTTTAATTTAATTTTATTTTTTTGAGACGGAGTTTCCCTCTGTCTCCCAGGTTGGAGTGCAGTGGCACGATCTTGGTTCACTACAACCTCTGCTTCCCAGGTTCAAGCCAATTCTCCTGCCTCAGCCTCCTGAATAGCTGGGGTTACAGGTGCCCACCACCACACCCGGCTGATTTTTGTATTATTAGTAGAGACGGGGTTTCATCATGTTGTCCAGGCTGGTCTTGAACTCCTGACCTCAGGTGATCCACCCACCTCGGCCTCCCAAAGTGCTGGGATTACAGGCATGAGCCACTGTGCCTGGCCCAACTCCTATTTCTTTAATTTTCTTTTTTGAGATGGGGTCTTGCTAGGTTGCCCAGTCTGCTCTCAAACTCCTGGGCTCAAGTGATCCTCTCACCTTAGCCTTAGCTGGGACTTCAGGTGCATGCTACCACATCTGACTTCTTTAATTTTGTTTTTTTTTCTTTTTTTAAGATGGTGTCTCCCTCTCTCACCCAGGCTGGAATGCAGTGGTGCGATCTCGGCTCACTGCAACCTCCGCCTTGCGGGTTCAAGCAATTCTCTGCCACAGCCTCCCGAATACCTGGGATTACAAGCACCCAACACCACACCGGCTAATTTTTGTGTTTTTAGTAGAGACAGGGGTTTCACCATCTCGGCCGGGCTAGTCTTGAACTCCTGACGTCGTGATCCACCCGCCTCGGCCTCCCAAAGTGCTGGGATTACAGGCATGAGCCACCATGCCCGGCAACTTCTTTAATTTTTTAAAAAGCCATCCATTTTCTTCCCCTCCGCAGTTTTTTTGTTTGTTTGTTTGTTTGTTTGTTTTTTTGAGACGGAGTCTTGCCGTGTCACCCAGGCTGGAGTGCAGTGGCATGATCTTGGCTCACTGCAACAACCTCTACCTCCCAGGTTCAAGCGATTCTCCTGCCTCAGCCTCCTGAGGTGCTCTGGCTGGGGCCCCCGCACAGTCATGGCTGTCTCACAAGTCCTCCAGCCGGGTGATGTGACCGTTCCATGTCCCCACCCCAGTTCTCTGATGGCAGCTGAAGGGGATCAGGATATGTTACCCTTAAAAATATATCACTTAGAGACTGGGCACAGTGCCTCACGCTTGTAATCCAGCACTCTGGGAGGCCGAGGTGAGTGGATCATTTGAGCTCAGGAGTTTGAGACTAGCCTGGGCAACGTGGAAAAACCCCATCTCCACTAAAAATACAAAAAATTCACCAGGCATATGGTGGCATCCACCTGTGGTCCCAGCTACTTGGGAGGCTGAGGTAGGAGGATGGCTTGAGGCTGCGAGGCTGAGGTTGCAGAGAGCTGAGATTGCACCACTGCACTCCAGCCTGGGCAACAGACTAAGACCCTGTCTCAAAAAAAAAAAAAAAAAAAAATCAATCAATCAATCTATCTATCTATCTATCTATCTATCTATCTATCTATCTATCTATCATCTAGCTAGCTAGCTATCAACTGTAGCATAATAATTATTCTGAGCTGAATGCAATAGAAAATCAGTAGATGGCCAGGCGCGGTAGCTCACGCCTATAATCCAGCATTTTGGGAGGCCAAGCTGGATGGATCACCTGAGATCAGGAGTTTGAGACCAGCCTGGCCAACATAGTGAAACCTTGTTTCTACTAAAAATACAAAAAATTGTCTGGGCGTGGTGGCTCAAACCTGTAATCCCAGCACTTTGGGAGGCCGAGGTGGGCGGATCAGGAGGTCAGGAGATCGAGACCATCCTGGCTAACATGGTGAAACCCCGTCTCTACTAAAAATACAAAAAATTAGCTGGGTGTGGTGGTGGCTGCCTGTAGTCCCAGCTACTTGGGAGGCTGAGGCAGGAGAATGGCGTGAACCCAGGAGGTGGAGCTTGCGGTGAGTGGAGATTGTGCCACTGCACACTCCAGCCTGGGCGACAGAGCGAGACTCTGTCTCCAAAAAACAAAAAAAAAAAAATACAAAAACTTAGCTGGGTATGGTGGTGGGCACCTATAGTCCCAACTACTCAGGAGGCTGAGGCACAAGAATCCCTTGAACCTGGGAGGTGGAGGTTGAAGTGAGCCAAGATCCTGACATTGCAATCCAACCTGGGTGACAGAGTGAGACTGTCTCAAAAAAAAAAAAAAAAAAAAAAAAAAAAAAAAAAAAAAATCAGTAGAGGCAGAAAGAATTCTCTGCTCTCTCCTTTTCTGCCTCAAAGCCAGGCAGAAACTTCTCTTTAAGAAGGTGATATATCCTGGCTAACCCGGTGAAACCCCGTCTCTACTAAAAAATACAAAAAAACTAGCCGGGTGTGGTGGCGGGTGCCTGTAGTCCCAGCTACTTCGGAGGCTGAAGCAGGAGAATGGCGTAAACCTGGGAGGCGGAGCTTGCAGTGAGCTGAGATCCGGCCACTGCACTCCAGCCTGGGTGACAGCACGAGACTCCGTCTCAAAAAAAAAAAAAAAAAAAAAAAAAAAAGAAGGTGACATAAATTTCCCTCTGTGGAGGTGTCCCCCCATCTCCTTACCAGGGAGAGCAGAGCAACTCCTCTCACTACAGATAGTCAGTCCCAAGATGAGTCTACATAAACAACCTTTCTAAAATAACTCTCTGTCTCCCTCTCTCTCTCTCTTTTTTTCTTTTTGAAACAGGATTTTTCTCTGTCACCTAGGCTGGAGTGCAGTGGCGTGATCATAGGTCACTGCTGCCTTGATCTCCTGGGTTCCTTTGATTCTCCCACCTCAGCCTCCCAAGTAGCTGAGACCACAGGCATGCACCACAATGCCAGGCTAATTTTTATATTATGTATTTATTTATTGTTTGAGACAGAGTTTCGCTTTTGTTGCCCAGGCTGGAGTGCAATGGCATGATCTTGGCTCACTGCAACCTCCACCTCCTGGATTCAAGTGATTCTCCTGCCTCAGCCTCCCAAGTAGCTGGGATTATAGGCATGCGCCACTACTCCTGGCTAATTTTGTATTTTTAGTAGAGACGGGGTTTCTCCATGTTGGTCAGGCTGGTCTCGAACTCCCGACCTCAGGTGATCCGCCCGCCTCAGCCTCCCGAAGTGCTGGGATTACAGGCGTGAGCCACCACTCCCAGCCAATTTTTGTATTTTTTGTAGAGATGGGGTTTCACCATGTCGCCCAGGCTGGTCTCGAACTCCTGGGCTCAAGTGATCCTCCAGCCTCAGCCTCTCCAGTAGCTGGGACCACAGGCATGTACCACCACACTCTGCTATTTTTCATTTTTAGTAGAGACAGGGTCTCGCCATGCTGTCCAGGCTGGTCTCGAACTCCTGAGCTCAAGCAATCCACCCACCTTGACCTCCCAAAGTGCTGGGGTTACAGGCATGAGCCACCCAGCCCAGCCGATGCTTGGGCTTTTGAACCTCAGGGCATTTCTATGACAATCATGCCCTTTCAGCCTTCCAGGTGATGAGGCTCAAACAATGGCTTGAGGGGATGTGAGACCTGGGACTAAGCCAAGCTCCCCTCCTCTTCCTCATCCCCTGTGTCTCCTGGGCAACTAACACTCCAGCCTGATGATGTGGACTGTGGAGGCCTCGGACCACCTGTTAGCACTTGGGCATAGACTTGGCCTTTGAGTTCAGGGCTTATGGCGGGCTTCGGTGGTGAACTTCATTCCTGGGGGGACAGATGACTGCAGCCTCATTGGCAGCAGAAGGAATTGCACGAACCCTGGCTTTCTCCAGTGGCTCCTGGACACACTCAACCCCAACACCATGGGAGGGGGACCAGAGGCCAACTCTGCCTTGGACGGGCAGCTTGTTTAGAAGCCTGTGTTGGTTGCAGGTTGCCAGGCTCCCTCCCTTCCATTAAAAAAAATTATTGAAATTTTTTTTGAGACGGAGTCTCACTCTGTCACCCAGGCTGGAGTGCAGTGATGTAATCTCAGCTCACTACAACCTCTGCCTCCCAGGTTCAAGCGATTCTCCTGCCTCAGCCTCCCGAGTAGCTGGGAATATAGGCATGCACCACCACACCCAGCTAATTTTTGTATTTTTAGTAGAGATGGGGTTTCACTATGTTGGCCAGGCTGGTCTCAAACTCCTGACTTGGTGATTTTACTGCCTTGGCCTGCCAAAGTGCTGGGATTACAGGTGTGAGCCATTGTGCCCAGCCTTAAAAAAAAAACAAAACACCTTTTTTTTTTTTTTTAGTGACAGGGTCTTGCTATGTTGCCCAGCTGGTCTTGAACTACCAGCCTCAAGCGATCCTCCCAAAGTGTTGAGATTACAAGAGTCAGCCACCGCACTCAGCCTCAAAACTTTGACTTCTTGTTGGACTGATCTTTTCCTAGATGTCATTATTTTATTTATTTATTTTTACTTTTAATTTTTTTTAGAGATGAGATCTTTCTACATCACCCAGGCTGGAGTACAATGGTTATTCACAGGTGTGATCATAGCTGGTCTTGACCTCCGTGGGCTCAAGTGATCCTCCTGCCTCAGCCTCCTGAATAGCTGGAACTACAGGTGCGTGCCACCACACTTGGCTTACCATTATTTTAGAAGGACTTATACCTGTCTTGCCATCTGGAGTCTGCAGATTTCTTGCCTGAGGTAAGCTCACGCAGGGCCTGTTGTCTGGAACAAGACCTGTTCAAAATGTTTGCCTTAATGCTACAGTAGTAATGGTGATAGTCAATAATAGCTTGCTATGGGTCAGGTACTGTTCTGAGAACAGAAGTTCTCAAAGGAGTCTTGGACTCTGAGGATGGCTGAAACACTTTGGGGTGGGGGTGTCCACAAGACCAAACTATTATTATCTGAGACAGAGTCTTGCTCTGTTGCCCAGGCTGGAGTGCAATGGCACGATCTTGGCTCACTGCAACCTCTGCCTCCTGGGTTCAAGTGATTCTCCTGCCTCAGCCTCTCGAGTAGCTGGGATTACAGGCGCCCGCCACCATGCCTGGCTAATTTTTGTATTTTTAGTAGAGACGGGGTTTCACATGTTAGCCAGGCTGGTCTCTAACTTCTGGCTTCAAGCAATCTGCCCGCCTTGGACTCCCAAAGTGCTGCATTACAGGCTTGAGCCACCTTGCCTGGCCCAGGATGGCTGCTCTCAGTTCAGACCTAAGCTTTGGGAGAACTGGGAACCTGTGCATGGAGGGCGGGGTGCACTGCCCTGCACCCCAGCAAGGACAGCTGCCAAGGACCTGGATAGGATCTTCGGTTTTTTGCTTTCCTGAGCTCCCAACTCAGCCAGCTCATTCCACTGGGGCCCGTGACAGGAGAAGCTTGCATTGCTCTCTGTGTCACTGGGACAATTACCCAGACATTGCAAATAGCCAGGGACCGGAGAGCTGCAGTTTCCTCCGTCTTCGCCACTTTCTTTTTTTTCTGAAACGGAATTTAGCTCTTGTTGCCCAGGCTGGAGTGCAATGGCGCGGTCTGGGCTCGCTGAAACCTCTGCCTCCCAGGTTCAAATTATTCTCCTGCTTCAGCCTCCCAAGTAGTTGGGATTACAGGCGCCCACCACCATGCCTGGCTAATTTTTGTGTTTTTAGTAAAGATGGGGTTTCACTATGTTGACCAGGCTGGTTGTGAACTCCTGACTTCATGTGATCCACCCACCTCGGCCTCCCAAAGTGCTGGGATTATAGGCGTGAGCCACCGCGCCCGGCCTTTTTTTTTTTTTTTTAAAGACAGAGTCTCACTCTGTCACTCAGGCTGGAGTGCAGTGGTGGGATCTTGGCTCACTGTTAACCTCCGCCTCTCAGGCTCAGGTGATTCTCGTGCCTCAGCCTCCGGAGTAGCTGGGATTACAGGTGTGTGCAACCACGCGTGGCTAATTTTTTTTTTTTTTTTTTTTTAGTAGAGATGGGGTTTTGCCATGTTGGCTGGGTTGGTCTCGAACTCTTGACCTCAAGTGATCCATTTGCCTCGGCCTCCCAAAGTGCTGGGATTACAGGCGTGCACAACAATGCCTGGCCTCTTTGTCGCTTTCAAACATTGCTTCTAGGAGCTAACAAAGTGCCTCTTTGTATGATTCCCCAAGAGAGACCCACCCAGGCAGCACCTAGCCAAGGGATAAAGACCACTCCCATCCAAAAACCCTTTGATTCAACTTTTTTTATTTTTTTTTTTCTTTTTGAATGTCATGCAATAATTCACAGTCCCAAGCCCACGGTTTTCAAACAAGGTAGGAAAAAAGGAAAAAAGAAGCAAAGGAATCGGTGGTCATGGTGGGTTTTTTTTTTCTTCTTTTGTTATTTCAAGCAGGACCAAATGTCAGAAAAAAATGCCTCTTTTCTCAATCATTAATTTTTTTGTCCTTTTTAAAATTGTTTATTGTTATTATTTTTTTTAATTGATTTCTGCAGGCAGTAATAGTAGGGTTTGGTATAACCGGCAAGCACTCCTGTGTGTGTCTGAGAACGTGTGTGGATATGAGTGTGTCTGGTGATGGGTGCTGGGCGCTGGGGTTCCGGTTCCTTCCGGCTTCTTTGCCGCACTCGGCCACCAGCTCTCGTTCATCAGGGAAAGGAAAGATTCAATTGAGATGATAAAACTCATCAATAGAAGCTATTTTTTTTCTCCCCGTTTTTCTTTTAAAAATGTTTTTTTTTGTTTTTTGTTTTTTTTGTTTTCCATGTTCCCCAAAGTTCTCCAAAAATGGCTGAGTTAATTCAAATCCCTTGGCGGTGTGGTTTGTCTGCCCCCTGCCTCCCACCCGAGAGCCCGTCGTAGGTGGGGGGGATCGGGGCTGGGTGGGGGGCGCCGTGGCTGCCCAGGAGGGTCTCTTCTGGCCGAGGGTCTCTGCGGGACACCCTTGTGGCCCAGCCCTGGTCTCTCCAGAGTCTGGGGTCTCCCGGCTGGCCCTCTCCCGGGCCCTCTGTGCTGGGCCCCCGCCGCCTCTGCGCGGCTCCTCGGGTGGGGTGTGTGCGTGGGGTGCGTGGGGGGCCGGGCGGGCGCCACCTCGCCCGGGCTTAGCACCAATCGTCGTCGCTCTCGCTGTAGGGTTCGTGCAGGCCCTTCCTGGAGCCCGGCCCGCGGGGCCTGGCCAGTCCGTGCGCCGGGTAGTAGCCGTTGGGGAGTCGCCGGCCGTGCCGGGAAGGCGAGGCGCAGGCCGGGCCCGAGGCCCGGGGAGTCCTGGGCGAGCGCCCGGTGGCGCCCGAGGACGCGTGTCGTGCGGGGGGTGGCGCGTCGTAGGCCCCGGCCATGGCCTCCTCGCCGCCCCCGCTGCCCGGGCCGTCGGCCTCGTCGTAGTCGGAGCCCCGATAGTAGCCGTGGTGCCGGGGACCCGGGGGCCCTTCGGACACGTGCGGGCCGGATGCCGGCCACCGGGCCCCACCGTGGCGACAGGCCCTGGGGGACTCGCTCCGGGCCGGGCCTGGGACCCGCCGCTCCATCCTGGGCGAGCGGCCGCTGCTGTGGCCCCCCGTGGGCGGCCGATCTCCCGCCAGAGGCTCGGCCGTGGGGCCTGGGTACCTCCGAGGGCCGCTGGTGGCCGCCCGGCCCGGCCTGGCCACCGCCTGCTGCTGCTGCTGCGGGGGACCCGAGCCGCCGGCCTTACGGATCACAGGGGAATAGGACACGTGTGGCCGGGGGGTGGAGGGGGTCTGGGGGAGCTGGCGGCGGCCCCGCCGCGGAGTGCTGGTACCAGATGTTGAGGGGGCTGGGCTTCCACTTACGGAACTACTGCCCTACACGAAAATTGAAACAAAGGAAATCAAAAAAAAAGATACAACAAAATCAAAGGAGACACAGGATTGGGAGGGAGAGAGGGGAGCCAAGGGAGAAGGGCCGGGAGGGGAGGGAGGAGGAGGGGGAGGAGGAGGAGGGGGGGGGACACAGGACATTTGAATGGAAAAAAGCAACAGCCACAGGGAGGAGGGAGGGGAGGAGGGGGAGTGAGACAAGGAGGGAGGGGAGGAGTCGAAAACCAACACAACAAAGTGAAAAGAGAAATGAGAAATGGAGTTTTGTAAGTTTCGGGGTTAAAAATAGCAGAAGTTTCAAAAATTACTCACAGGCGTCCAGAAGACAAATTATAATCGAAACAAAAACGGAAGCCGGGTTAAAGGAAAGCGAAAGGTCGGGCGGCGCGGCCCAGAACTCAAATGTGATCCACAACCGAGGAGGAAGCAGCTGCGGGCGGCGGGGAGGGGGCGGCGGGTGGGCGGGGGTGTTGGGGGGACAGCATGGGCAGCTGATGTGGCCGGGAGCCGTGTCTGCTCCGGCCGCCGGGCACCCCTGTGGCTTGGGGGCAGGATGGGAGGTGGTCACAGCCGGGATCGGGGGACTTTTGCCCAGAGTGGCTGTCGGGTAGGGGGTCCCCTTCTCTCCTCCCCGCCTCCCCGCCCGTGAGCCCAGCCTGGGGTCACTTGCAGCCGCACCCACCTGCCGGTGCGCCATGTGCTCTCGGCCCTCGCTGGGCGAGCGGGACCAGCGCTGATCCCGGGCCCGCGCCCGGCCGTGGTCTGGCCGTTCCTGGGCATAGCGGTCCTTGTCAGGGGGCGGGGGGTGGTGGTGGTGGTGGTGGTGGTGGTGCTGTCTATGCTTCCGATCCTTGGGCCGGCCCCGCTCCTGGTCCCGCTCCTTCGACGGCAGGTCCCCGGATTGAGTGGTCATGCTCAGGTCCGTCCCCAAGCCTGGGCCGGGCGAGGGTGGGACAGACAGACAGACAGGTGGTCGTGAGGGACAAGTGGTGCAGATGCACACACAGGAGGCCACCCGGAGGGTGTAGGGCCCTAGAGATCCCCTAGACCAAGGCAGGTCAGTGGGTCGGGGGGACGGGGCTGTACCCAGGTTCCTGCAGCCGCTGCCTGGCCGCCTCTGTCCCCTCTCCAAGGAGGCCTTTCCCTTTCTCCTTCCTCAGTGTCTCCCCCGCCCTGCCTTCTCCTCCCCTCTCCTCTGTTCCGCTTGTCCCTGAGCCCCACGGGGCTGCCCATCTGTGTCCATGTCGGTGCCCACCTGTGTCCACGTCGGTGTAGCGGCCCAGGGAGCGCTCAGAGGTGCGGTGGCTGCGGTCGCGGCGCCGCTGGTGGTGCCGCTGGTTCTCCTCGGGTGGGACCCGCTCCAGTGAGTAGTCATCCAGGCGTCGGGCCTTGGGGCCCAGCACGGAGGCTGAACGCTTCATGGGGCTGGTGTCTGAGATGGTCTGGGAGGGGGACAGGCCAGTGGGCTGGGGTCAGCAGCTAGCACCAAGTGGTCCCGGTCCTTCCTGCCCCATCGCGGCAGCCTGGCGGCGGCCTTTGATGACTGGAGTGTGACCATCCTGGGGCAGGGGCCAGGGGGTGCCGTGGGGCCTTGGCTCCCCCTGATCATTCAGGGCTCTGAGTGTGGCCAGGCCTCTGAGGGTAGAGCGTGAGGACTCCTCTGTCCCTCAGAGACAAGACTGCTCCTTTTGAGCCCATCCTGGGTTCTGACCAGAAAGATCTGACCCTCATCCTCCAGCCCCTGGGGCCCAGCCAGGGTTGGGCAGGCTCAGGCTGGCCAGAGGGAAGCCCTGCCCTCATACATCCAGGGTGCAAACCTGGGAGCCCCGACTGCTGCCCTCATCCCTGCCCCAGCTTGCTCTCCTGGGAAGGTGAGAAGCCTCCGACTCTGTGGCTGGCTGACCTATGGGCTCAGGACAGGTGCCCGGCAGGGCAGCTCCAGGTCCTCCCGGCTAACGGGGCTGTGCTCGCTGCCCCCGCAAGTCTGAGTCCTTCTGGTGAGGCCCACGCTAGGGAGCTCTGGGTGGGGGTGGGGGATACCCAGGCACCTGAGGCTCTGGGGGCCCACTCTTTTCCCGGGTGCTGCACCCCTGGGTCAAGCCCTGACACAGGTTTCTCTGCAGCAGGCAGAGGAGGGAAGGAGGGAGATGGGGCAGATGTCCGCCTCCCAAGGTCCAGCCCAGCTGAGCACTGGTGGCTCCAGGTAGGAGCTGCAGGACCATGGGTTGGTGGTGGTGGTAGGGGAAGAAGCCCCCCAGAAAGAGGTGCAGGGTGGGCCAGGCTCTTGGAGAGCCCGCGTCCTCTGGCGTAGGGGGCCCTGAAGAAAAGGTGGTAGGAGTGAGGATGGGGATGGCCCCGCCCACCAGGGCGTATGGGTGGGGGGCACACACAGGACACCACACACAAGGATTGGGCTCCATGGGGGAGAGGGTGAGATTGGCAAAGAAAGGGTGGGGTCTGAGGGTGAGGGTGAGAGATGACGGGACTCCCTGGAGGGGGGGTGGGGAGGAAGAGGGGGCCGGAGCCCTGCTGGGCGCTGGGCAGGCGCGGTACATACACTGAGGTTATTCCCACGTGGCCGGCCCCTTCTCCTCTGTCACAGCCCCATGGGATGGTGCACACAGAAAAAACAGAAAGAAGAAAATAAATATAAAAGGCAAGAGGGAGAGTGAGGAGGCGGTACATGGAGAAGAAGCCAGGGAGGGGGGTGGCACTGGCATCAAGAGAAATCGGAGGGAGAAGGCAGGAAGGAAAAGAAAAGTTAAAGTCCTGGCGGGTGGGTGTCCTGGGCCCCCAGGGCTGGATGTCCTCCATTCCCATGGGTACAGAGGAGACAGACAGGAGACACAGACAGACAGATGGCAGAGGCATGGGACTGAAAGACGGGATGGCGCAGCCTCGAGCCCCTGGCCCTGGGCTCTGCCTCATGCGATGCACACCCCAACCCCTGGCTCCAGCTGATGCTCAAAGCTTCCACGTGGTAGCCGTCAGCTGGGCTTGTCCCAACCCCCTCCTGGGGCCCAGCAGCTCGGTCCTGAGGGGGCAGCAGCATGCACACTGGGTGCTCTCCAACCCATGTTCCCAGCAGCCAGAGGCCAGGCCCTCAGGTGACCCTGGTCCAGCCAGGCACAGCACAGCCTCCTGCCCCGTGCAGACGCCACACACAGCACACAGAAAGCTCGCCACAGCCACACATGCCACGCGCCCGGGCCAGGCTCTTGAAGCCACGCCCTGTTCTCCTCTAGAGGCCGGCTGTGTGCATGGGCCGCCGCTGCTCAGGCCGGGGGAGCAGCCAGCTATGCTTCTGGGCCCTCTGTCCCACGAGTCCAGGGCAACTAGATCATCTGCAGGTGGGCCTGGCAGCTGGGTGAAGCGGCCACACACAGACACACGTCAAGCACACACCCCTGTCCCCCCCAGTGACCCCCACAGAGACCAGACAGAAAATAGGAACCCAGCTGCCCCCAGACCCACCCCAGACTCTGCTACTTCATCCTAGGACCTGTCAAGTTCCCATATACAGACACGTGTGCTCGTACATGTGTGCATGTGTGAGGACATGTGCAGTGTGTATATGCCCACGTGCACACGCATGTGTGTGTGTATGCAAGCATCTGAGTAGGCGCACAGCTGCACGTGTGTGTGCATGCATGCTGAGCATGTGTGTGTGTTTGTGTAGGGGTGATCTTCGCGGCAGGTGTCACCTGGCCCTGTTGAACCCTGCTGCACCCACTAATCTTCCACAACCTCCCCTGTCTGCAACCTCCAACCAGGGCAGCCAGAGACCATTTTGCAGTGGCCACTGCCCTCTGCCCCAGGGGAGCACTTTCCTCTCCGTCCTCTGTGAGGGAGGAGGGTGTGCAGGTGCTCCAGGTGTGGCCAGGTGGTGGGTGGGGCCTGCAGATTGCTTCAGAGGCCCAAGGAGTCTCTACCCAGGCCTGAGTCCGGCAGGGATGGGATGCACTGGGCTGCTTGTTGCGGGGGGCCCGGCCCCACCTGGTGCAGAGTTAGGGGGCCAGCCCCAGGGCAGTGGTGATAGCCCTCACCTGGTTCTCTGCAGGGAGGCGGGGCATGGAGGCGGCCCGGCCCTGGCCTTCCATGGGGAGGTAGTGCTCGCTGTCGGAGTAGCCATCTCTGCCCATCTCTCGCATCTCCACGGACTGCGGAGCAGATGGCGAAGCTGGATGAGCCCTGGGGCCTGACCTCCAGATCCCTGGTGTCTGCAGATGGAGGGAGCTGCAGGTGTGTGTGTGTGTGGGGGGGGGGGCCCAGATCCCTTCCTCCTGAACCACCCGGGCCCTGGGAGCCGTTGGGGAGTTGGGGGACAGAGGCACCTGAGAGTTAGGCTGGCTGTTGGGCATGTCGGTGGGGGGACCTCGTTCCGGGCTCCATGTGCCCGTCTTCTGGAACATCTCCTGGGCACGCTGGGTCACCCAGGACGGGCTCTCCTTGAGGCCGCTTTCGTGAGCCATCCTGCATGGGGGACAGAGGCCAGGGTAGCAGTGGGTGCTTAGGCGGCTTCCAGAACGTGGAGACCGTGACACCCCTGCACTCCACCTCCCTAGTAGGGGCGACACTCACAGGGCTCCTCCTGGGTCCAGTTGGGCGGAGGGGAGGGCGTTCTGGCCAGGTCCCCCTTCCTGCGTTGGGGACGGGGGCTCCATGCGCTGGAACATGAGGGGTGTCCGGTCCTGGGGAAGGGAGCAGAGAGTAGTGTGTGGACAAGGGCAGGGTGGTGGGATGGTGGTACCCAGAAGGCATTGCGACATCCCCAGTATACACACACAAGATACACACACACACACACACACACACACACTCAGATCTCGTCCATCTAGACCCTTCCTTCCAATTCCACACAGAACTGGACCACTTCTCACTCCTCCACCCAAGTCATAGCCCCAGCCTGGTCCCGCCTCCTCATCTCCCACTGCAGGCACCTTCTCCGAGGTCTCCCGCTCCTACCTTCAACCCCACTGTTCCACAAGAGCCACCAGAGGGTGCCCATGAACACCTGAGTCGGGTTGGATCTCTCCTTTGCTTAGAACCCTCCATGGCTCCCACTTCACTTGGGGTAAAAGCCAGGGTCCTTCCTGCAGCTCCCATGACCCTGAAGGATCTGCCCTACCACCTCCTTGCCCTTGTCTCCTCCCTGCTCTTTTCCGTCACACTGGCCTCTTTGCTGTTCCCCAAACAACCTAGGCACAGTCCAGCCTTAGAGCCTTTGCACTGGCTGTTCCCTCTGCCTTGAACACCCTTCCAGGAATTGCTTAGCTCCCTCTCTCTCCCCTTTTCCTTCAAGCCTTTGCTTACATTTCACCGTCTCAGGGAGGTTCCCCAACTACCCATTTCCCATTGCATCCCCTCCTCCTCTGGGTACTCCTATCTTCTGGATTCTTCTCCACCTTCCCCCATGACACTTCTTTCTCTTTGCTGGATGCCGCACGATTCAGTCATTTGCTACCATTGGCATTTCCCCCCTTGGAATATCTGCTCCCTGAGGGCAGGGACTCTGGCCTGTTTTGTCCATGGGTGAGCCCCTGAGGACTGAGAACAGCACCCTGCACACAGTAGGTACTCAGTAAGTGTTGGTGGAGCAGCTGAATGAATCTACATTATGTGTCTTTGGCAAGAACTTTTTTTTTTTTTTTTGAGATAGAGTCTTGCTCTATCACCTAGGCTGGAGTGCAGTGGTGTGATCTTGGCTCGCTGCAACCTCCACCTCCCAGGTTCAAGTGATTCTCCTGCCTCAGCCTCCCAAGTAGCTGGGACCACAGGTGCATGCCGCCACATGCAGCTAATTTTGTTTTTTGTAGAGATATGGGTCTTTCTATGTTGCCCAGGCTGGTCTCCCACTCCTGGCCTCAAGTGATCCTCCCATCTTGGCCTCCTAAATAGCTGGGACTACAGGTGTGCACCACCATGCCTTGCTAATGTTTTATTTTGTAGAGATGGAGTCTCACTGTGTTGCCCAGAGTGGTCTCAAACTACTGGCCTCAAACGATCCCTCTGCCCTGGCCTCTTAAAGCACTGAGATTACAGGTGTGAGCTGCCGTGCCCAGCCCCTACTTTTTTTCTTTTTTTTGAGACAGAGTTTCGCTCTTGTTGCCCAGACTGGAGTGCAATGGCACGATCTCGGCTCACCGCAACCTCTGCCTCCCAGGTTCAAGCAATTCTCCTGCCTCAGCCTCCCGAGTACCTGGGATTACAGGCATGCACCACCATGCCCGGCTAGTTTTGTATTTTTAGTAGAGACGGGCTTTCTCCATGTTGAGGCTGATCTCGAATTCCTGACCTCAGGTGATCTGCCCGCCTCGGCCTCCCAAAATGCTGGGATTACAGGCCTGAGTCACCGGGCCCGGCCTAGTCCCTACTTTTCAGGGACCTGCCCTGGGGCTTTGCCACCCTCATATTCCAGTTGGTTCCCATGGTGACATGCAAGCCACTGTCCCTAGCCCATATGTCCCCAGAGCGGCGAACAGCGCACCTGCTCCTCGCGCATGGCCTGTAGCTTCTTGGCCTTGCTCTGCCGGTAGTACTCCATGATCATCATGGCCGCGTAGATCTTCCCCACGGTGAGGTCCGTGGCTGGGGGCACACACAGGGCGAGCTCACCATGGGCAGGCCTCCTTAGGGCCCTTGTCCTGGGTCCCTGTGTATACCAGCCGGGGCCGACACTCTCCCCAGGCCTCCTCTTTCCCTCCCCCTCCATCTGTCCTGATGGATCGGATCCCAGGGCTGGGCTTGGCTCTTACACTTGTGAGGTGTGACCAGCAGGTCTAGCGTCTTCTGGGACAGGTTGGGCCAAATCGCCATCATCTCCTTCCGCAGCTCAGCGTCCATTTGCTGTTTGTCCGCTCCTCCTGCAATGGGGGTGCAGACAGACCCTGACTGTCTGCCTGGGTGTCAGCTGGACTCTGGGTCAGCTGCAAAGCCAGAGGCTCCTGAGAACGAGACCCCAATCTTTCTGGTCTCTGTGGGGTCTCCAGTTCCCTGAGGGCCTGGCCCAGAGGAGGCCCTGGCCAGTGCTGCTGCAATGACCTTGTGGGCTCTGGTTCTCGATGGGGCCAGGACCATGAAGCAGCTGTGCAGGAGACAGCCCAACATGGAGAACAGCTGGGCAACTTGGGTCCCAATCTTGTCTCCCAGTTATCAGCTGCGTGACTTAGGTTACTCTACCACTTAGTGCTTCAGTTTCTCCATCTGTGAAATGGAGACAATAGCAAGAGTACTTGCCTCACCTGGTTTTTTTTTTTTTTTTTTTTTTTTTTTTGAGATGGAGTTTCACTCTTGTTGCCCAGGCTGGAGTGCAATGGCACAATCTCAGTTCACTGCAACCTCTGCCTCCTGGGTTCAAGCGATTCTCCTGCCTCAGCCTCCCGAGTAGCTGGGATTACAGGTGTGCGCCACCATGCCTGACTAATTTTGTATTTTTACTAGAGACGGGGTTTCACCATGTTGGCCAGGCTCATCTCGAACTCCTGACCTCAGATGATCCACCCTCCTCAGCCTCCCAAAGTGCTGGGATTACAGGCATGAGCTACTGCGCCTGGTCTGTTTTTTCTTTTCTCTTTTTTTTTTTTTTTTTTTTTTTTTTAACAGTGTCTCTCTGTTAAAAAGATCACAGTGACGTGATCTTGGCTCACTGCACCCTCCACCTCCCAGGTTCAAGAGATTATCCTGCTTCAGCCTCCTGAGTAGGTGGGACTACAGGCGCGCACCACCATGCCCGGCTGTTACCTGGTTGTTTGATGATCAAAGCAATGTGCGTGCAGCCTTGGGACACTGTCTGCTGTAGGATTATTGTTGCAGTGACCCATCTGTCCAAGGCTGGGACGGACGCCCTGGAGCATCCCCAACAGAGGAGGTTTTGGTTTTGGTTTTATTTTGATTTTTGAGACAGGGTTTTGTTCTGTCGCCCAGGCTGGAGTGCCATGGCGCAATCATTGCTCACTGCAGTCTCGATCTCATGGGCTCAAGCGATCCTCCCACCTCAGCCTCCCAAAGTGCTAGAATTACAGATGAGAGCCACCGTGCGTGGCCCAGAGGAGATCTTTTCCCAAGTCTCCAATGCCATGGACGTGCCCTTGGCCTACAGCCAATCCCTGGTCCCTCACCCCAGTCATGGTGGTCACTAAAGCTCTCTGCCGGTGTTTCCTGGCCCTCCTACCTGAGTACAGGAGAGGGCTCCTCCTGTGGTTGGTAGGGCCATGTGATGAGTTCTTGCTAATAGAGTGTGCACCATGTAATGTGCCACTTTGGGGCCAGAGCATTTATTATTATTTTTGAGATGGAGTCTCGCTCTCACTCAGGCTGGAGTGCAATGGCACGATCTCGGCTCACTGCAACCTCCACCTCCCAGGTTCAAGAGATTCTCCCACCTCAGCCTCCCGAGTAGCTGGGATTACAGGCATCTGCCATCATGCCTGGCTATTTTTATATTTTTGTAGAGACAGGGTTTCACCATGTTGGCCAGGCTGGTCTCGAACTCCTGACCTCAGGTGATCTGCCTGCCTCAGCCTCCCAAAGTGCTGTGATTACAGGCATGAGCCACTGCACCCAGCTTATTAAAATTTTTTTTTTATCTATCTATCTATCATCGATCGATCGATTGATCGATTGACAGGGTCTTGCTCTGTTGCCCAGCCTATGGCACTATCCTTGTTCACCGAAGCCTCGAGCTCCTGGGTTCAGGCAATCCACCCACGTCAGCCTCTTGAGTAGATGGTTCTATGGGTGCGCTCTTTTTTTCTTTTTTTTTTTTTTTGAGACAGAGTCTTGCTCTGTCTTTCTCAGGCTTGAGTGCAGTGGCATGATCTTGGCTCACTGCAGCCTCTACCTCCCGGGTTCGAGCGATTCTCCTGTGTCAGCCTCCCGAGTAGCTGGGATTACAGGCATGTGCCACCACACCCAGCTAATTTTGTATTTTTAATAGAGATGGGATTTCACCATGTTGGCCAGGCTGGTCTCCAACTCCTGACCTCAGGTGATCCACCTGCCTCAGCCTTCCAAAGTGCTGGGATTACAGGAGTGATATACCACGCCTGGCCTCCTCAGCCTCTTGCATAGCTGAGACTACAAGAGTGTGCCACCACATTTGGCTAATCTTAATTTTTTTTTTTTTTGTCTTGCTATGTTGCCCAGGCTGGTCTTAAATTCCTGACTTCAAATGATCCTCGTGCCTCAGCCTCCCGAAGTTCTGGGATTCCAGGCATGAGCCACTGAATCTCTGTACCTGGCTCTTGACATCAACCTGTAACAGTTTTTCTTCCCTCATGGGGAGCAGCTGGAATTCGTGGCTATGTTTACTGTCTACTATAGCCAAGTGAGGTGCCCTCGGTCTCTGTGGCCCCTTCTCAGAGACAGAGAAAGAAGAAAACATGACATTTCCTATTAAAAGTTACTTTATCAGCCTGAGCAACATAGGGAGACCCTGTCTTTAAAAAAAAAAAAAAATTAGCTGGGTGTGATGGTGTGCACCTGTAGTCCCAGCTGCCTGGGAGGCTGAGGTGGGAGGATCACTTAGCCTGGGAGGTGCAGGCTGTAGTGAGCTGTGATTGTGCCACTGCACTCCAGCCTGCGAGACAGAGTGAGACCCTGTCTCAAAAAAAAAAAAAAAAGTTTCTCATGGAGAAAAAGAAAATGCCTGCTGTGGTAACTGAACTGAGTCCCACCCCAAATTCACATATTGAAGCTTTAACCTACAGTGTGACTATATTTGGAGATAGAGCCTTGAAGGACATAATGAAGGTTAAATGAGGTCCCTAGGACCCTAATCCAATATGGCTGGTGTCTCCCCATTTTTGAGAGACAGGGTTTGCTCTGTTGCCCAGGCTGGAGTGTGGTATGATCATAGCTCGCTGCAGCCTCCAACTCCTGGGCTCAAGTGATCCTCCTGCCTCAGTCTCCTGAGTAGCTGGGACTACAGGCACATACCATCATGCCTGGATAATGAAAATTAATTAATTAATTAATTATTTTTGGGACAGAATCTCACTCTATCGCCCAGGCTGGAGTGCAATGGCACGATCTTGGCTCACGGCAACCTCCGCCTCCCAGGTTCAAGTGATTCTCTTGCCTCGGCCTCCCAAGTAGCTGGGATTACAGGCACATGCCACTGTGCCTGGCTAATTTTTTGCATTTTTAGTAGAGATGGGGTTTCACCATGTTGGCCAGGCTAGTCTTCAACTCCTGACCTCAAGTGATCCGCCCCCCTCGGCCTCCCAAAATGCTGGGATTACAGGCGTGAGCCATCCCGCCTGGCTGAAAATGTTTCTTTTTTTGTAGTCCTGGGGTCTCATTATGTTGCCCAGGCTGATCTCAAACTTGTGGCCTCAAGCAGTCCTCCTGCCTTGGCCTCCCAAAGCACTGGGATTACAGGTGTGAGCCACTGCACCCAGCCTCAAGTACAGAATAATTATATTAACACTGGGACTATCAGGAATAGGAGGTGTCTCTGCAAGTGGGCAAGAGTCACCCACGAATGGTTCATGTTCCCAGGTGGGGCTGCCCAAGGCTGTCTCCCTCCCCGCTCTCATCCTCATGCCTTTGGTAAACATTCTCTGTGGCGGGGTCTGTCCTGTGCACTGCGGGGCATTCAGCACCATTCCCAACCTCCACACATAGTCTCTCTTCACCTTGCAATCCTAGAGTACTGTCCACGGATTCGTATGTGGGCAGCCCAGTGTAGAACGCCCTTGCTGTGAGCTCTCCGCAGAAGTTAGAATGTCACTGCGGGCTGCTATTTGGATATGCTAACTGGGCTTACGTTTAATATGCTAATTGATTCAGGCAGGTGGTTGGCTCTGCCCTCAATGCCTGGGGTCGGGGGCTTGCAAGAGGATAGGGACCAGCCTGGCCAACATGGTGAAACCCTGTCTCTAGTAAAAACACAAAAATTAGCTGGGCGTGGTGGCGCATACCTGTAATCCCAACTACTCGGGAGGCTGAGGCAGGAGAATTGCTTGAACCCGGGAGGCGGAGGCTGCAGTGGTGAGCTGAGATTGAGCCACTGCACTCCAGCCTGGGAAACAGAAAGAGACTCCATCTCAAAAAACAAAAACAAAACAAAACAAAAACAAAACCAGATTCTTCTGGGCAGAGAGAACAGGGGGTGGGTGGGAGAAACAGATGGACAGGGAAGAGAGAGAGAGACAGAGACAGAGAGAACGAGATGGACCTGCCCACTTTCTCCCAATCTCCAGCAATGAATGGTGGCACCACTTTCGAGAATCTGAAGAATGATTGAGGTTAATCTGTCCCCCCTTGCGGCCCCTTAACCTGCTGGAAAGGAAGCTCAGTGTGCTTAGAAAGTGAACTGAACTGTGAAAACAAAGCGTGTCATGCTCTCCTGAGACTCGCATCTGCTCAAAGGGCTGCCATTAGTACCACTCTTCCATTGCTGTCCCCACACCCTCCTGACCTTCTTTAACCCCGAGAGCCTGGCTCAGCTGTGGAACGCCAGAATGAGGCCTGGCACTCACTGAGGATAAGAGGTGGAGGGGCCCCTGGCTCAGAAATCTGGGGAATCGGCCGGGTGTGGTGACTCACGCCTGTAATCCCAGCACTTTGGGAGGCCAAGGCGGGAGGATCACGAGGTCAGGAGACTGAGACCATCCTGGCTAACACGGTGAAACCCCGTCTCTACTAAAAATACAAAAAATTAGCCGGGTGTGGTGGCGGGCGCCTGTAGTCCCAGCTACTCGGGAGGGTGAGGCAGGAGAAGGGCGTAAACCCGGGAGGCGGAGGTGAGATCAGGCCACTGCACTCCAGCCTGGGTGACAGAGCGAGACTCCGTCTCAAAAAAACAAAACAAAACACACACACACACAAAAGAAATCTGGGAAATCATTGTCTTCAGGGAACTCAGTGGCATCTGGGGTATAAGTAACAACTGCGACAGCCAAACGCAGGGACATCTCCGGGACTCTTTGAAACCCTCAGGAAGGGAATCCAGTAGGTGTCACACAGGCTGGACTTTCTGGGGTTCTGAGCAGTAAGGACTAGCTCAGCAGGCTGGTGTTGTCCAAACCCTGCACATTCCAGTGGAAGGACTGGTCCTTGACTTGCTCCTAGGAGGTGATCTGTAAGCCTTTGAAATGTCCTGCCTGAAAATAGTGTCTGTATTTAGCAAGGAGCCTTGGGCCACACTGTATAGTTCATTATTTTTTTTTTTTTGAGTCTCGCTGTGTCTCCCAGGCTGGAGTGCAGTGGCGCGATCTCGGCTCACTGCAAGCTCCGCCTCCCGGGTTCACGCCATATTCCTGCCTCAGCCTCCCGAGTAGCTGGGACTACAGGCGCCCGCCACCATGCCCAGCTAATTTTTTGTATTTTTAGTGGAGACGGGGTTTCACCGTGTTAGCCAGGATGGTCTCGATCTGCTGACCTTGTGATCCACCCGTCTTGGCCTCCCAAAGTGCTGGGATTACAAGCATGAGCCACCATGCCCGGCCTTTTTTTTTTTTTTTTTTTTTTTTTTAATGGAGTCTCGCTCTGTTGCTTAGGCTGGAGTGCTGTTGCGTGATCTCAGCTTACTGCAAACTGCAAACTCTGCCTCCCGGGTTCACACCATTCTCCTGCCTCAGCCTCCCAAGTAGCTGGGACTACAGGCTCCCACCACCACACCCAGCTAATTATTTTTGGATTTTTTAGTAGAGATGTGGTTTCACCATGTTAGCCACGATGGTCTCAATCTCCTGACCTCGTGATCCGCCCGCCTTGGCCTCCCAAAGTGCTGGAGTAACAGGCGTGAGCCACCCCGTGCCTGGCCTTTTTTTTTTTTTTTTTAAAAAAAAAAAAGAGATAGGGTCTCACTATGTTGCCCAGGCTGTTCTCAAACCCCTGGCCTCATACGATTATAGGTGTGAGTCACCGTACCTGGCCCATAGAGTTCATTCTATTTATTTATTTTGAGATGGAGTTTTTGCTCTGTTGCCCAGGCTGGAGTGCAATAGTGCGATCTCGGCTCACTGCAACCTCTGCCTCCTGGGTTCAAGTGATTTTCCTGCCTCAGCTTTCCGAGTAGCTGGGATTACAGGCGCCCACCACCACGCCTGGCTAATTTTCCATACAGTTAATTCTAACAATGTGATTTATAGTTGGGGTCTTGAGCCACATGGTATCAGTTTGACCTTTTGAGGGACTGGAGACTGAGTAACTATGGTCAGCCCTGCCTGCATGACAAACCCTCAATAAAATCCCTGCGGCACCAAGGCTCAGGTGAGCTTCCCTGGTTGGCAGTACAGTGACAACAGTGCGTGTTGTCACACATTGCAAGGAGAATTAAGTGTTATCTGCACAACTCCACTGGAGCAGACAACTGGAAGCTCATGCCTGGTGTCTCCTGGACCCTTCCCCAGATCCCCTTCCTTTGCACATTTTATGTTTTGGGATTTTGTTTGTTTGAGACAGAGTCTTGCTCTGTCACCCAGACTGGAGTGCAGTGGCACGATCTCGGCTTAATGTAGCTCTGTCTCCTGGGTTCAAGGGATGCTGGTGCCTCAGACTCTGGAGTAGCTGGGACTACAGGCATGAGCCACCGCACCCGACTAATTTTTTTTTTTTTTTTGATACAGAGTTTTGCTCTTGTCGCCCAGGCTGGGGTGCAATGGCGCAGTCTCAGCTCATTGCAACCTCCACCTCCCAGGTTAATGTGATTCTCCTGCCTCAGCCTCCTGAGTAGCTGGGATTACAGGGGTCTGGCACCATGCCTAATTTTTGTATTTTTGGTAGAGATGGGGTTTTGCCATGTTGGCCAGGGTGGTCTCAAACTTGTGACCTCAAGTGATCTGCCCAACTTGCCCTCCCAAAGTGCCAGGATTACAGGTGTGAACCACCACGCCTGGCCCTTTGCAGATTTTTTTTTTTTTTTCTAATAGAGTCTCACTCTATCCAGCCTGGAGTGCAGTGGCAGGATCTCGGCCCATTACAACCTCTGCCTCCCGGGTTCAAGTGATTCCCCTACCTTAGCCTTCCAAGTAGCTGGGATTACTGGCGCCAGCCACCATGCCTGGCTAATTTTTGTATTTTTAATAGAGACAGGGTTTCACCATGTTGGTCAGGCTGGTCTCGAACTGTGTGACATCAAGCAATCTGCCCATTTCACCCTCCCAAAGTGCTGGGATTACAGGCGTGAGCCACCGTGCCCGGCCCTTTGCAGATTTTAATCTGTATTCTTTCACTGCAATAAACTGTGAGTATAAAAACTTTTCTCAGTTCTGAGTTCTCCCAGGATATCACTGAACCTGTGGGTGGTTTTGGGACCCCTGAACACAGATCCTCAGAGTGCCACAGCAGCTGAGTTACGATGGCATTACATGCGAAGAGTGGGGGTGTTGTTAGACCCGTTGTACAGATGAAGGAACTGTGGTAGGCAGACTTCAAACCTGCCCTTCCGCCAAGATTCTGTTTATTCAAACACTAATCTAGGGATCACTGCCCAGGCTATGAAGGGACTTTGCAGATATAATTAAAATACCAGAGGCCCAGTGAGGTGGCTCATGCCTGTAATCCCAGCACTTTGGGAGGCTGAGGCGGGCAGATCACGAGGTCGGGAGATCGAGACCATCCTGCTAAAATGGTGAAACCCCGTCTCTACTAAAAATACAAAAAATTAGCCGGGCGTGGTGGCGCATGCCAGTAATACCAGCTACTTGGGAGGCTGAGGCAGAAGAATCGCTTGAACCTGGGAGGTGGAGGTTGCAGGGAGCCAAGATTGCACCACTACACTCTAGCCTGGGTGACAGTATGAGACTCCGTTTCAAAAAAAAAAAAATGCTGGGCACGGTGGCTCACGCCTGTAATCCTAGCACTTTGGGAGGCTGAGGTGGGTGGATCACCTGAGGTCAGGAATTCAAAACCAGCCTGGCCAACCTTGGGAAACCCTGTCTCTACTACAAATACAAAATACAAAAAGAATTAGCTGGGCGTGGTGGCAGGCACTTGTAATCTCAGCTACTCGGGAGGCTGAGGCAGGAGAATTGCTTGAACCTGGGAGGCAGAGGTTGCAGTGAACTGAGATTGCACCACTACACTCCAGCCTTGGCAACAAGAGCAAAACTCTGTCTCAAGAAAAAAAGTTAAAATATCAAGTCAGCTGACCTCAAAATACAGAGATGATCAGGGTAGGCCTGCCCCAATCAGGTGAGCCCTTGAAAAGCACAATATTCTCTCTGCTTGGTGGCAGATGGGGAAGTCGAAGAGAATGGGAGCACATGGACGATACATACACTTCCAGGAGCAAAAAGCTAAAAAGCCAGTGATAAAACAAGACCTCAGTCCTACAACCACAAGGACTTGAATTCTGCCAACACCTGAATGAACCTGGAAGTACATTCTCCCCCAGATCCTCCAGATAGGAGCCCAGCTTGGCTGACACCTTGATTTCAGCCTCGTGAGACCCTCAGCAGACAGCCCAGTACAGCTTCTTGGACTTCTGACCTACGGGACTGTGAACTGACAAATGGGTGTGTCTTAAGCTGCTATATCTGTGGTCATCACATAGCTCATTGCAGTCTTGACCTCCTGGTCCCCAGTGATCCTCCCACTCCAGCCTCCCAAGTAGCTGGGACTACAGGTGCCCATCACCACATCTGGCTAATTTAAACAGTTTCTATAGAGATGGGGTCTCTCTGTGTTGGCCAGGCTGGTCTTGAATCCTGGCCTCAAGTGATCCTCCTGCCTCGGCCTCCCAAAGTGCTGGGATTACAGGTGTGAGCCACTGCGCCCAACCTCCTTGTGCTCTCTTTACCTTCACTTTGTTCCTGGCACTAACAATATTCGTCCTCCACCCCTCCAGTCCCCCACCTTCCCTGCCACTTCCTCCTTGAGTCTTGCCATGTGGCCTTGGCTCTTCCTCCCTTCTTCCTCTCAAGACCCTGGAAGGAAAATGTGTCCCAAGGCTCAGTCTTTCTTCCTCCTGACTTCCCAGTGGTTTCAGCTGGGCTCAGCCCCTTCCTACCTGTTGGACTCTCCACCCGCTCTTCTCCCACCCGCTCCTTTTCTCTGGTCCCGTTTGTTTTTCTTTTCCTTCTTTCTTTCTTTTTTTTTTTGAGACAGAGTCTTGCTCTGTCCCCTAGGCTGGAGTGCAATGGTTTGATCTCAGCTCACCACAACCTCTGCCTCCTGGGTTCAAGCCATTCTTGTCCTCAGCTTCCCAAGTTGCTGGGATTATAGGTGTGCACCACCACGCCTGGCTAATTTTTGTACTTTTAGTGGAGATGGAGTCTTGCCATGTTGGCCAGGCTGGTCTCGAACTCCTGGCCTCAAGTGATCCACCTTCCTCGGCCTCCCAAAGTGCTGGGATTACAGGTGTGAGCCTCAGGTCCCCATTTCTTCTGGTGATTGTGCGCCTCTCTCTCTGCCCTGCTGTCCTTAATCAGCTGCCACGTCACATCACATCCCCTTTCAGGCCTCTGAAATGCACTCCAGACAGGGGACCCCTGACCCCTCCGCCAAAGCTGCCCTGGTCAAAGTGACCATAATGACCAGTCACTTGCGATCCTCATTATCCTTGGCCTCTGGGCAGTGTCTGACGTGGCTGGTCCCCTTCCTCCTGAAGCCGCCCTTCTAAGCATAGAAACTGCCTCCAGGAGCTCACACTGCCCTGGTCTCTGCCCGCCTCCCTGGCCTCCCCTTCTTCTTTCCCCCTAATGATGGAGAGTGAGCCCTGAGCTAGGTCTTTGGGGGAATCTCTCAGTTTTATTTATTTATTTATTTATTTATTTGAGACAGAGTCTTGCTCTGTCACCCAGGCTAAAGTGCAATGATGTGATCTCGGCTTACTGCAACCTCTGCCTCCCAGGTTCAAGTGATTCTCCTGCCTCAGCCTCCTGAGTAAGTGGGATTACATATGCCTGCCACCACACCTGGCTAATTTTTGTATTTTTAGTAGAGACGGGGTTTTACCATGTTGGCCAGGCTGATCTTGAACTCCCGACCTCAAAGGATCCACCCACCTCGGCCTCCCAAAGTGCTCAGATTACAGGCATGAACCACTGTCCCTGGCCTCAACAAAATCCTGAGATTACAGGTGTGAGCCACCATGTCCAGCCTTCTCAGCACTTTTTTTGGTTTTTTTTTGAGATGGAGTCTCACTCTGTCACCCAGACTGGAGTGCAGTGGCGTGATCTCGACTCACTGCAAGCTCCGCCTCCCGGGTTCACACCATTGTCCTGCCTCAGCCTCCCGAGTAGCTGGGACTACAGGCGCCTGCTACCACGCCCAGCTAATTTTTTTGTATTTTTAGTAGAGACGGGGTTTCACCATGTTAGCCAGGATAGTCTCGATCTGCTGACCTTGTGATCTGCCCGTCTTGGCCTCCCAAAGTGCTGGGATTACAGGTGTGAGTCACCATGCCCGGCCTTTTTTTTTTTTGAGACACAGTCTTGCTCTGTCACCCAGGCTGAAGTGCAGTGGCGCAATCTCGGCTCACTGCAACCTCCACCTCTCAGATTCAAGCAATTTCTCCTGCCTCGGCCTCCTGAGTAGTTAGGACTACCGGCGTGTGCCACTATACCTGGCTAATTTTTTGTATTTTTAGTAGATACGGGGTTTCACCATGTTAGCCAGGATGGTCTCCATCTCTTGACCTTGTGATCCGCCTGCCTTGGCCTCCCAAGGTGCTGGGATTACAGGCATGAGCCACCGTGCCTGGCCTCAGCGTTTTTTTTTTTTTTTGAGACAGAGTCTTGCTCTGTCACCCAGCCTGGAGTTCAGTGGTGCGATCTTGGCTCACTGCAACCTCTGTCTCCCAGGTTCAAGTGATTCTCCTGCCTCAGCCTTCAGAGTAGCTGGGGTTACAGGTGCCCACCATGACACCCGGAATTTTTATATTTTTGGTAGAGATGTGGTTTCACCATGTTGGCTAGGCTGGTCTTGAACTCCTGACCTCGTGATCCACCCACCTTGGCCTCCCAAAGTCCTGGGATTACAGGTGTGAGTCACCGCGCCCAGCCCCTTCTCAGCTTAAAAATTTTTTTTTTCTTTTTCTTTTTGTTGTTTTGAGCCAGGATCTCGCTCTGTCGCCCAGGCTGGAGGGCAGTGGTGCAATCATGACTCACTGCAGCCTCAAACTCCTGGCTTCAAGCAATCGTCTCACCTCTGTCTCCTGAGTAGCTGGGACCACAGGCATATGCCACCATGTCCAGTTAATTAATTTAATTTTATTTTTGAGACAGAGTCTTGCTCTGTCTCCCAGGCTGTAGTGCAGTGGGGTGATCTCGGCTCACTGCAACTTCCGCCTCCCTGGTTCAATCGATTCTTCTGTCTCAGCCTCCCGAGTAGCTGGGACTACAGTACCCACCACCAGATCTGGCTAAATTTTGTATTTTTAGTAGAGACGGGGGTTTCACCATATTGGCCAGGCTGACCTCAACTGATCCATCCACCTTGACCTCCCAAAGTGCTGAGATTACAGGCGTGAACCACCATGCCCGGCCTACCCCTAGTTCTAAGCTACTGTCCTGTCTCCACTCGGATGATATCAGCAGCCCTGACCCTGGCCTCCTTCCGCTCTCTCATCCCCTCAGTGGCCGGAGGGAACCTGTTCAAATGTGAGTTGGGTCAGGCTCCTCCTCTGTTCTGAACCTGTGTGGCACGCCCTCACTCAGAAGGTGAGTCAGTTCAATACCCCTGGTGTCCCCTGTTCACCCCCGTGTCAGGGCCTTTGCCAGTCCTTCTGCCTGGAGCACCTTCCCCCCAGGGATCCACGAGACACTGCCCCACCTCCTCAGTGGCGGCCTCCCCGTCCACCTAAAATGTAAGCTGCTGGGTTCCCCATGCTTGGACGGGTCTCTGGCACATTGAAGGGGTGCACTAAATATCTGCAAATGGGCCAGGTGTGGTGACTCATGCCTGTAATACCAACATTTTGGGAGACCGAGGTGGGAGGACTGCTTGAGCCCAGGAGTTTCAGACCAGCCTGGGCAACCTGATGAAACCTCATCTCTATAAAAAATATAAAAGATTAGGTTGGGCACAGTGGCTCATGCCTGTCATCCAGCACTTTGCGAGGTCGAGACGGGCGGATCACGGGGTCAGAAAATCGAGACCATCCTGGCTAACACGGTGAAACCCTGTCTCTACTAAAAATACAAAAAATTAGCCGGGCATGGTGGCAGGCGCCTGTAGTCCCAGCTACTTGGGAGGCTGAGGTAGGAGAATGGCATGAACCCGGGAGGCGGAGTTTGCAGTGAGCCGAGATCGCACCACTGCACTCCAGCCTGGGCAACAGAGCGAAACTCCGTCTCAAAAAAAAAAAAAAAAAAAAAAAAAAAAAAATCAGGCTGGGCACAGTGGCTTACGCCTGTCATCCAGCACTTTGGGAGGTCGAGGCAGGTGGATCACTTGAGGTCAGGAGTTCGAGACCAGCCTGGCCAATATGGTGAAACCCTGTCTCTACCCAAAATATAAAAAATTAGCTGGGTGTGGCGGTATGTACCTATAATCCCAGCTACTTGGGAGGCTGAGGCAGGAGAATCACTTGAACCCAGGAGGTGGAGGTAGCAACGAGCCAAGATGGCACCATCGCACTTCAGCCTGGGTGACAGAGGGAAACCGTCACCAAAAAAAAAAAAAAAAAAAAAAATTAGCTGAGTGTGGTGGTGTGTGCCTGTAGCCCCAGCTACTGGGGAGGCTGAGGTGGAAGGATCACTTGAGCCTGGGAGGTCAAGGTTGCAGTGACTTGCAATCATGTCACTGCATTGTAGCCTGGGCAACAGAGCAAGACTCTGTCTCAAAAAAAAACAAAACAAAAAAACCCAAAAAAAAAACCAAACCAAAAACCCCAAAAAACGCTGTGGAACGACTGAATGGAAGAGTGAATGAAAATCCGGGCGGTGACAGCAGCTCCTCTAGTTTGGGGCAGGGAGGGAGATCCCCAGTTCCACCCTGTCCCGCCTGTCTGCACCCGCCCCTGTCCCTTCCTTACCCTTGGCAATCTTGATGTCCAGGGCTGTGCGGATCAGAGCCATGAGGGTGGAATTGAAGTGGACGGTGTTGTCATCTGCGACGGGCAGGTCCATCCGCAGAAGCCGCTACAGAAAACCCAAGGCAATCACAGTCATTCCCAGGCATCTCTCCTGGGTCTCCCGTGAGCCACGCCCACCCCTACCCAGGGAGTCTCAGGAAGAACTCTGAAGGCTGCAGTGGCTGAGGTGACCCTTACTCAGGTTACCTGTCCCAGTACTCTGTTTCTCTTGGTGGCCCGTGGGGAGGGCACAAAAGGCTCTCCTGTATTTCTGGTCCCCTGCCCTCTCCTTTTTCCCCCCACCTGCTTGACCTGAGAGCTGGCATTTCCAGGGTTAGCCTCAATCCTTGCCCCACCCCCGCCCCGCCCCAGAGTTCTTCTGGACGGCCCTGTTTCGGTCTGACCCCAAAGAAAAAGAGCACAAGCTGGATTTGAGCAGCGCGTGCAACAGCCAAGGTTGAGGGAGCCAGAACCACAGCCGCTGGTGGGGGGCGCCGCCGGCTCCCCATCCCCAACCCCTGGCTTGGCCCAGACCAGGACAGACCAGATGGGCACAGACCACATCATTCCTCTGAGAAGCAGCAGGCAGGCAGCCCCCCACCGACGGGGCAGGCCCCTCGCAGGCATGCAGCAAGGCTATGACACAGAACAGCACAGACAGGGGTGCATGCAGACGGAATCTCGAGACTCATTCATAGCTCCGTGGGAAGTGTATCTCAGGGACATGTCCGGATCTTGGCTCTCTGTGCAGTGGCAGGGGGAAGGGGTGAGGGGCATTCCCTTCCAGCCCAGGGAAGAAAAGATTCCCCATGTCCCAGGCAGGGGCTCTGTCCACCATGCTTGGTGGCATGGGAGGGGATGCTGGGCTGGTGCGCACCAGCCCAGGCTGAGGTGGCACAGAGAAGGGGGGTGAGGGTGACTTGGGTGGTGATTCAGACACATGTGGGCCGGAAACACAGGGCTGAAGATGGGGAGGGGTATGGTAAATCCAGAGCAGGACAGTAGAGGGGACACTGGGGGCAGGGTGGGGAAGGAGGTGGGAAATAGAGAAACACACACAGACTGGGTCACTGTGCACAGTTGTGCAGGTTGTATACTGCACAAAGGGCTCCCGTCTTGGAAATGATAGATGTATGTACTTATTTATTTATTAAAATATTTTTTCTTTTTGTAGAGATGGGGTCTTGCTATGTTGCCCAGGCTAATCGTGAACTGGGCTCAAGTGACCCTCCCATTTCAGCCTCCCAAAGCACTAGGATTACAGGCATGAGCCACCACACCCGGCCCCTGATTTGTGTATTAAATATAACAGCTTCTCAGCTGATAGAAAAAAAGTGTCTTGTTCTCACCACATTGGTGAATTGCAACCATTTTCCAACAGACATGTTCTGTGGAAAGGGTGCCTTTTTCAAATTTGCACAAAGTTGTCTTATGGACCCATGGTGGCCTGCACAAAGACCGGGACAGGAAGGGCTTTCTGTCCCTCTCTTGCACATGCGCACACATTCATCTAAGCAGAGACTGAGAGAAGCGACTTGAGGAAAACTGTGTGTATGGGGGTGGGGTGGGGCGGAGCGACAGGTGCCAGGACAGGCGCATTGTCTGAGATGCTGGTGGGACAACCGTGTCCCCGGCTTTGATTGAGAAGTGAGGGGAGACATATAGGTTAGGTGAGGAGGGGTACACAGAGGAAGGAAAGGAATGAGGTGGGGAGGTGGCAACATGGGGCGGGTACAAATAGCATTGATGGATGGGGACACAGGGAAGATCAAGGTGGATGGGAGAATAGGATGATGGGGTAATATTTTTTGGGCGGGGAGAATCTTTAGGGGTCATCCCTGAACTTCTTGTGGATGAGTGGAGGGAACAGAGCATCTGTCCTTGGGCGCCAAGGGAGATTCCAGGACAGGGATCTGGAGGGGTGGCCCGGCCCAGCCGCTTGGCGGCAGGACGCTTGCTCTCTCAGCCAGCATGCACCACCCCCCGTCGGCCATGGTGCCTGCCCGCCCCAGGCCCCGCCAAGGCAGCGTGCATGGCCTGCATCAGTGTGCCACCGTCCAGGGGTCCAGCTGCGGCCGCCTGCCCACTCTGGAACAATGGAGAGGCATGTTGGGGTGTCTTGGGGGGGATTAGGGACGGGGGCTGGGGACAAAACTCCAGGGGAGGGAAGGAAGGGGAAGAGAGGTTCTTGGTGCTTCTTGGAAGGTCTCGAATCCCCCAAGGCCCTAGGTCAGAGATCAGCTTCAGGTATGCGTGGCAGGGGCGGGGACCTGGGGGCTAGAGGCACAAAAGATGGGACCAGGACTTCCCCTGCTTTTGGGGGCTAAAGCCCCTTTCTGCAAGGCGCCTGCCCCAGCCTGGGCATGGGGGCCGCTCTGGGTGGGCAAAAGTGGGAGGCGTGGGTTTTGACTTCCCGAAGAAGCGTGTTTGTTTCCAATTTGGTACCTGGGAGACCAGGTGCAAGGGGACCTGGGCGCTCCCCTCCCCCTCCCCCCAGCGTGTCGGCCATAATGGAGTCTCAAAACACGAAGACACTCATCAGAAAGGACGGACACAGTGTGCTGCTTAGAATCAAGGGATGATCATGATCAGTTTACTCGAGAAAAGAAAAAAAAGAATCAAAAACAAAAAAGAAGAGAAACGTTGGAAAAAGAGAGTCGGCCGGGTGTTTCTGGTCAGCACTAAAAAAAAGAAGAAGAAGAAGAAAAAAAAAACCCAGTGCCCGGACATTGGTGGTCGGCAAGGGTAGTCTACCTTGTAAGCCACTCTGGCCGGACACTTCTTCCCCAGACCCAGGGGCGGAGACATGTGTCTCAGCATCTGATACATGTCCAGGTAAGGCATGCGGCCCCTGGCAGCACCGAAAACGGAAAAAAAAAAAAAAAAAAAAAAAAAAAAAAAAAAAAAAAAAAAGGTGGGGGGAATGGGAACAGAGAACCAAAGGAAGAGGGGTGGGGAGGAACAGAAGAAAACAGAAATCCACACGAGCCGAAAAAATAGAGAGAGAAAGATGCAGAGAATGATAAAATAGGTATTTCAAATCAATGGAAAAGAGGAGGAAAAAAAATGGAAGAAAAGGTCATTAAAAAAAGATTACTTCACTGCTCGGGAGCAGGGAGAGAGAGAGAAAAGAGAAAAGTCAGATTCAGCTTGGGCTCTGAGCTACAGTTCTGGAGGGATGCAGAGGGCAGTGGGGGATTCTCACTTTGGAAGACTTAGAGCCATGCTTTTGTTCATTGCCTTTTTTTTTTTTTTTTTTTTTTTTTTAAAGAGACAGGGTCACTCTCTGTCGCCTGGGTTGGAGTGCAGTGATGTGATCATAGTTCACTGCAGCCTCCACCTCCTGGGCTCAAGCAATCCTTCTGCCTCAGCCTCCCAAGTAGCTGGGACTACAGGCATGTGCCACAGTGCCCGGCTAATTTTTTATAGAGAAGGGGGTTCTTGCTATGTTGCCCAGGCTGGTCTCAAACTCCTGGGCTCAAGCGATCCTCCAGCTTTGGCCTCCCAAAGTGCTGAGATTACAGGCATGAGCCACCGCGCCCGGCCGTCACTGTCATTTCTAAAGTTGGGTCACATTCTCTGGTTTGGCTGAGGCTGGTCTCTGAGGGGGCCTAGGTGGGGAGGAGGGGCCGGTGCCAGGGAGGGGAGGAGGGCTAGGGGCTTTGAGAGGTGAGGGGTGGAGGGGGAGAGAGTGGAGGTGATGGTTGGGGGAGAAATGCAAAGTTACAATCCCCCAGGGGATGTGTCTGATTCGGGGTGCCGTGGAGACCCCAGGATGGGCAGCTTCAGCTAAGAGCAAGCAAAGATGGCTGAAGGCTGAAGGGAAGGAGGAAATATGTTCCATGCTTTATCGAGTCTACATGACTGCATTCTGTTGGCTAAGAGAGTTTTCTAGTTTAATGCGAGAGAGAGAGATGGCTCTGTTTTTTAGATATATATATATATATATATATATGAAATATATATATTGAAGAACCCCAAGCCACACTCATTCCATGGATGCTAGCAGGTTTTAGTGGAAGTCAAACCTTGCAAGCAACCCTATGAGGACATTTCTTGCCTAAGCCGAGAGGGGGAGATATTACTCGCAATAAACTGTACATATCCTTATAATGAATCCGACCGCTGAAAGGAGAAGAAAGGGGGTTAGTGCAGGCAGTGGGTTCACACGGGCTCCCTGGGCACACGGCGAGGTCATGATGCCCGAGGCTGGGGTCTCCCTGGCTTGAAGGAGTGGGAGAGACTTGGGACACGTGAAGGTCCCCAGTACATTCCCAGACACTGGGGAGACCCAGGGGTGGAGGATTTCAGTCGGGGTGTGCCAGGAGCTCTGGACTGCAGGGCACCTCCCCCGGGGTTCTCTCTGCATCTGCCTCCTCCACAATCTACATGGGCTACAGGGGTGGGGGGGCTTGTGGAATAGAGGACTTGGGGACAGCATCCAACTGCTGTGACCTAAAATCAAAAGAAGAAGAGTTAGGAACCAGCCAAAGCCCAGCCCCAGACCCATGGCTCTCCACAGCCTCTTGGTCTCGTGGAAGACTTGTTTGAGGCTATGGGAACAGCCAAGACCACCTCCTGCCCAGCTTCCTCGTGGGGGCCTCCTCTCTGGTGCTGAAGCCACAGGAAGACGGGGCTTAGGCTGCTGAGGGCCCCCCAGTAATGCTTCTTCAGGCCCCAAGCCCAGGCTGAACTAAATCCTCAGTGGCTGGTGGGCTCCAGGTATTCGGATAAAGCCTGAGTGAGCTTCCAGGCTTGCTGTTGGGTGAGCGCTCAAAACACGCGCACAAGGTGGCACCTACCCCCTGAAACCATTGCCCGTCAGTGGAGAGGGACCCCTCTGGTGTCCACCCAGCTGGGAGCACCCGCTCCCTCTGTGGCCACAAAGATTCAAGGGCCCCTGAGGCTCTGTGTCCTCCCCTGGCCTGTATGTCCTCTCACTCCAAGGTTCACAGGTCCCAGTGGGAGCTGAGTTCTGCCACTCTGATGTTGCTGCTAATCCTGTCTGCCAAGGGCAAGCCAGCCCTCCTCCCCACACTCTCAAGAGAACTGAGGCTGGGACGCTGTTGGTTTTCTCCCTGGAGCCTGGCTAATGCGTCCTCACCATCTGGAGACTTCGCAGTGAGAGACAAGAGAGACTCGTAGGAGGAGAGGGCTCTTCAGGACACCTCGTGGTTGACGTCCTCCCTCATTTCCCAGAAAGCCCAGGGTCTGGGCAGGGTCGGCACCCTACACGTTTAATGTGGGGTATGCAAGGGCGATGATTCTTATATCTTCGCTCCTGACGGAACCTGTGAGATCCTGCTAGGACCCCAGGAGCTCAGTGCTCCAGGGTCTAGGGCCTGACCTAACCTGCGTTCCAGTTCCAGGGAGAGGCGAGTATTGTGGCTGGAGGATTCGGGCTGAATTCTTACCAAGCTGCGGGGTCATACTCGGCCCAGACACGCACGTACTCATCCAGGTGGTGGGGACCCAGGATGGAGGAGTCTCGGGTGAGGTACTCGAAGTTGTCCATGATGACGGCGACAAAGAGATTCAGCATCTGTGGGGATCCCGGGGACCAAGAGAGAGTGGAGGCAGAGACCGAGGGAATGAAGGGGTGAGTGAGAAGGATACGGACAGACAGACAGACAGACCCAAAGACATGTACACAGAGACCCAGATGGAGAGAGGGATAGAGAGAAGATGGGGAAAAGAAATGAGACAGAGATCGGGGGACAGAGAGGTGATGCTCACTCACACAAGGAGGTCCAGTGAAAGGGAGATCAAGTGGAGAGATGGGGGAGAGGAAGAGAGAGACACAGAGAGATGGAGAGAGAGAGATACAAACAGACAAAGACTGGCCGGGCGCAGTGGCTCACGCCTATAATCCCAGCACTTTGGGAGGCCGAGGTGGGCGGATCACTTAAGGTCAGGAGTTCGAGACCAGCCTGGCCAACATGGTGAAACCCTGTCTCTACTAAAAACACAAAAATTAGCTGGGTATGGTGGCATGTGCACCTGTAATCTCAACTACTCGGGAGGTTGAAACTGAACAATCGCTTGAACCTGGGAGGTGGAGGCTGCAGTGAGCTGAGATCTCGCCGCTACACTTCAGCCTGGGCAACAGAGCGAGACTCCATTTCAAAGAAAAAGAAAAAAAAAAACAGAGACAAAGACCAAGAATGATGGAAAGAGACAGAGTCAGTGAGAAGGAGGGGAAGCTTCTGAAATGGGGACTAACACCAAGAGAACTACCCTGACCCCAACTCCTCCCACATCTGCCCCCAACAAGGCCAAAGTGAGATATTTCTTTCCCACCAATCTTTTTTTTTTGAGACAGGATCTCATTCTGTCGCCCCGGCTGGAATGCAGTGGTATGATCATGGCTCACTGCAGCCTCAACCTCCAGAGCTCAAGTGATCCTCCCACCTCAGCCTCCTGAGTAGCTGGGATTGTAGGTGTGCAGCACCACATGTGCAGCTAATTCAATTTTTTTTTTTTTTTTTTTAAGAGATGGGTTTCACACCACGCTGCCCAGGCTGGTCTTGTACTCCTGGGCTCAAGTGACCCTCCCACCTCGGCCTCTCAAAGTGTTGGGATTACAGGCGTCAGCCACTACGCCCAGCTGAAATGTTTCAGTGGGTCTCAGATGGGGGAATTCTGTCCCCCACTCCCACTCCCACCCCCTGGGGCATTTGGCAATGTCCGGAGACATTTTTGGTTGTCCCAACAGGAGGAAGGGGTGGCGTGTGTTGCTAGCATCTGGTCGGGAGAGGACAGGTATGCTGCTATACAATACAGTGCACGGCATGGCCTCACCCCAAAGAATCAGCTACCCCCAAATGTCGACAGTGTTGAATGTGAGATGCTCAGGGTCACCTGATCCCAGGCTGGTTCAGAGAAGCCTTGGAGTGAACTAGCCTTCTACACAGCCACATTCTAGAGAAAGCCACTCCCCTGAAAGGAAGCCAGGCTTAGGGAGTCCAGCCGGCCCTCACAGGGTCCACAGACTCACCAGAAATGAGCAGAGGAAGATGAAGGAAACGAAGTAAAAATAAGCGAACTCGTTGCCACACTCTCGAGTCAGGATGCCAGAGTTCTTATCACACGGCTTCCCACTGAGGCAGGAAAGCATGATGTTGTGCCAAGCTTCCCCGGTGGCACTCCTGAGGACAGGGAGAAATCAGAGACTCGGGCACCCAGCCCTGACTGGGCACCAGCGCCTCCCTGGGAGGTGGCGCATACACGTCAAGCACTTGGGCTCTGGAGCTGGCCAGGCAAGTCCCAGGTGGACCATCTCCTTTTACTGGGAGCTGAGGGAAGGGAATTCACATTCTTGACTGTGCATTGAAGTCCACAGAGAGCTTTGAAAAAATACCAATGCCCGTGCCCCTTTCCAGCAGACTTGGATTCAATTGGTCTACAGTGGGATTTGAGGACACTGATATGCTTTTTTATTTTCTTTTCCTTCTCTCTCCCTCTCCCCCTCTCCTGCCATCCCCTGCCCCCCCATCCCTTTTTGATAGGGTCTTGCTCTGTTACCCAGGCTGGAGTACAGCGGCACAATCATTGCTCACTGCAACCTCAACTTCCCAGGCTCAGGCGATCCTCCACCTCGGCCTCTTGAGTAGCTGGGACTACAGACACATATCACCACTCCTGGCTAATTTTTAAACTTTTTTTTTGTAGAGATAGGGTCTCACTGCATTGCTCAGGCTGGTCACTGGTATGTTTTAAAAGCTCCCCTCTTGGCTGGGCGCGGTGGCTCAAGCCTGTAATCCCAGCACTTTGGGAGGCTGAGGTGGGCGGATCACGAGGTCAGGAGATCGAGACCATCCTGGCTAACATGGTGAAACCCCGTCTCTATTAAAAATACAAAAAATTTGCTGGGCGTGGTGGCACTCGCCTGTAGTCTCAGCTACTTGGGAGGCTGAGGCAGGAGAATCGCTTGAACCCAGGAGGCGGAGGTTACAGTGAGCTGAGATCGCGCCACTGTGCTCCAGTCTGGGTGACAAAGAAGGAGGGTCCATCTCAAAAAAAAAAAAAAAAAGCTCCCCTCAGGCTGGGCGCAGTGGCTCATGCCTGTAATCCCAGCACTTTGGGAGGCTGGGGTGCGCGGATCACCTGAGGTCAGGAATTCGAGAGAACGGCCTGGCCAACATGGTGAAACCTCGTCTCTACTAAAAATACAAAAATTAGCCAGGCGTGGTGACGGGAACCTATAATCTCAGCTACTCAGAAGGCTGAGGCAGGAGAATCGCTTGAACCCAGGAGGCACAGGTTGTGCTGAGCTGAGATCACACCACTGCACTCCAGCCTGGGCAACGAGAGCGAAACTCTGTCTCAGAGAAAAACGAAAACAAAAAAAGCTCCCCTCCATCCAGGTGACAGTCATCTCATACTATATTCTCCCTGGATCACTCTGTTCTAGGTATGCTGGGCTCCTCACAGTCCTCAAACATGCCAGCCACACTCCTGCCTCAGGGCCTTTACACAAGCAGTCCCCTGGGCTTGGACTGCCCTTCCCCATATACCCACTGGCTCCCTCCCTTGCCAATTTCTCTCAAATGTCACACTTTCAGAGAGGCATAACCTGCCGGCCCTCTATTCTTTCTCTGTTGTTAGATTAAAAACATCATTATTATTTATTATTAATATTTTTTACTGTGGCAAAATACACACAGCATGAAGTTTATCAACTTAACCATTTTGAAGTGTACAATTCAGTGGCATTAAGTAAACTCACGTTATCATGCAACTATCACCACTATAACTTTTTTTAAAAATTAAAAATATATATTTTTGTTTTTAGAGACAGAGTCTCGCTCTGTTGCCCAGGCTGGAGTGCAGTGGAACAATCATAGCTTACTGTAGCCTGGAACTCCTGGGTTCGAGCAATCCTCCCGCCTCAGACCCCCCAGTAGCTGGGACTACAGGTGTGTGCCACTATGCCCAGTTAATTAAAAAAATTTTTTTTTGTAGATACGAGGTCTCACTATGTTGCTCAGGCTGGTCTCAAACTCCTGGGCTAAAGTGATCCTCCCACCTTGGCCTCTCAAAATGCTAGGATTGCAGGCATGAGTCACTGCACCCGGCCCTATTCCCCTTTATTCTTGAAATTTGTCTTTTTCCAGCATTCTCTATAATTTGTTTCCTGATTATTCGTCTTCCCCATGGGGATGTTAGCTCCCAAAGTGCTTAAAATGTCTCTTTTCTCTATTTCCTGGTGCATTCTCATTTTTCAGCAGTTCCTGGCATGCTGTAGGTGCTCAATAAACCTCCGCTGAACAAATGAAGGAACTTTGTGTGTAGCCAAGATGACGAACCAAATAATCAAGCCTCATGGTCTGTAAGCCTATTTTCTCATCGTCAGATAGGGGTGCCAAGAATCCCTTCCTCACAAGGTAATCAGGAAGATTCAGAGATAATGCCTGGAAAATGACCTTCATGATTATGTCCCAGGGCCCTCCGCTTCTGCCCTGCTAGGATTCCTGGGCCCCTAAACGCCCATTTCCAGCCTCACGGGAAAAGAAGGATAAGAGCACATCCGGCCACCCCTACACCAGAAAAGGAGGGCACGCCCCCTACCGGAAGAGAAGGAGGAGGGCACGCCCCCTACCGGAAAAGAAGGGTGAGGGCACGCCTCTGCCAGAAGAGAAGGAGGAGGGCACGTCTTCCATTGGAAGAGGAGGGCACATCCCCTATGGGAACAGAAGGATGAAGGACGCACCCCACCCCACGGGAACATAATTATCAGAGCAGGCCCCCTTCTCACCGGAAGAGAAGCATGAGGGCCTGGAAGAAGGTCCGGAAGTTATTGTGCTCAGTGATTTGGAACTCATCTTCATCACTGTCCTCATCCTCCACGTCGATGCCGATGTTACCAAACACCTGCGAAATTGGAGGGTGACGACCAGGGGCTGCCATTCCTCCAGTGGCTTCTGGGATACCCAGCTCAACCTCCATGGCTGCTTCTGTGGACCAGGCTCCTCTGACCCACCCCTTTCTAAGGATGGCTGCCCTCCTTGGGCCTTGGGAGGCTCTGGGAATTTTAGGGGTGTGGCACTCACCTGCATCCCGATGATGGCATAGATGAAGAAGAGCATGGCGATCAGCAGACAGACATAAGGCAGGGCCTGGTGGGAAAAAAGGCAATGAAGAAGAGTGCTGAGAGTCCCTCAGCCACACTGTCTTCCTCCCTTGTCCCAGTGCTCTGCCCCACTGGGTTGGGTGGCCACATGCTGTGCCAGAGTCCTGCCAGGGCAGGTGGCCATCTCTGGAGGCTCTAGGATGAGGCCCTTACAGCTCTGAAGACACACCAGGGGCAGGAAGTTCGACAAGAGCCCTGGAGATAACAGATTCTCTGCATGACTACATCACAGAGGCACTTCCAATCTGACTTCTACATTCAGCCAGAGCAAGGGGGTCACCCCCGCATCCCTGGGCCAGCAGTGGGGACGAGGACTCACCTTGAAGGACTGCACAAAGGTCCAGAGAAGAATGCGGATGGTGTAACCCTGACGGAGAAGTTTGATGAGCCGGGCAGCTCGGAAGAGGCGGAGAAAGCTCAGGTTGATGAAGTTATTCTGGGGAGATGGAGGAAAAGGGGTGACCATCCACCCACCCCAAAGGGCTCAGAGCTGTCACCACTCACAGAGGCCCCTACATGAAGCCAACCAACAGGAAAAAAGCAAGCCAGACCCCAAATAAGGAGGGAGAGAGAAAGCACTATTAATGCAATGATGCGGAGGAAAAACTCGAAAAAGGAATAATGTTGGGAGAGAGAGGGTGGGAGGGAGGAAAAGGCATCAACTCAAAAGCATAAGCCCTCCCTGCCAGCCCCACCCGCAACAGGGAAAATGAAAGAAAAAGGAAGAGGGAAAAAGGAACGGGGATGGGGAAGAAATAACAAAAGAACAAGAAAAAGAAAATATATCCGAATCATCCAATCAGGAAAAAAATCGAGATGGTTTTTGTTTCTCCCAACAACCAAATGCACTGAGACGAAAGGACACAAGCCGGTCAAGTTGCGGAATCTATCACACGTGTACGATGCACAAACACCAGGGCGGGGGTGGGGGTGGAGGTCGCCAGCACGCTCAGGCCTGGTGGACATGTGCGGGTTCCGAGGGCATGTTACGCTCCGGGCCAGAAATGCATCTGTCACGGGACTCACCGGGCACCCTGCCCTGCCCTGCCCTGCCGAGCTGCCCACCCGCTCCTGCCCGCCCTGACCTCACCCCACGGCCAAGAGGAGCAGCGGCTCGAGCCAATTGGGAGAAGCGGAAGAGCATCTTTTCTTACCCCCTTGGCGAGCGGGAATGGGGAGGACGGGAGGGAGCTGGGACTGTTCGGCTGCAGGGTGAGTCCTCGCTGCCCGCTGAGTCGGAGAAGATGCATTTGGGGCCCTTTTCCCCCCTCTCAGGGATGGCTTCTCAGCTTCTGGGGCTGGGTGGAGTAGCACGGGACCAGGCCTGCAGGAAGCAGGAAGCACTCAGCTCCCATGGGTGGGTGAGCTCAGAAATCAGCCCGGGCCCACCAAGGGGCGGGTGCTGGGGGCTGGGAGGTGGGGCCATCCCTGCCCCCAGGACCTCCCTGGGTGGCCACTGCCTCTGCTCAAAAACCCCCTGTCTAGTCACTGCCTCTGCCTCCTCCCACCCAAGCTAGAAGAACCAGGGGGCCAGAGAGTTGGGGAGTCAGGGAGGAGACCAGCTGGAGATGGTGAACATGGACTGCCAGTGTTAAGTGGCCATTGTGGGGCTTCAAGGGACCTTGGTGGGGTGGGGGTTGGAGTCTCGAAGTCAGGAGTGGGTCAAATCTAGCTAGTAAAACTGTTGTGTTGCGCCGGAGCAGTGTTTTTTCATTTGTCCTTGTTTTTAATTAAAAATTATTGCCATTGTTTAAAAATCAAGAGATTTTGCCCACCAATCTGACTTCCTGGCAACCCCAGGCCTGCTGCGATTGCTCCCTGAAAGCAGGCCACATGCTCTCCAGTTTTCCAAGGTCCGCAGGTTCTAGAAATGGCACTTGCTTTCCTGGTTGACTGGTGTCTGCTTGGCCCCCAGAGGCATTTGAGTTTGAGACCCCAGCCTCAGGCAGACATGGAAACCCTCCTTCGCTGGCCAGTACCCAGCAGGGTGAAGGCAGGAGGAGCAGAGGGTCTCTCTACACTAAGGAAGGGGCTTAATGAGACTTGTTCTATGGGATTTGTAGGATTTGCTACAGGCCATGTAGCAAGATTTAACTTGGTCTAACCTTTACCCCCCAAATGGCACAGGGTGACCATATAGTCACAGCCTCCCTCTCGGTTTCAAAAGTGTCCTAGTTTGGGTGATGAATTACGAGGGCATCCTACTTGGTGGCTTCCAGAAGGCTTTCTGGCTGCCAGATCTGTGTCTTGTGCTAGCTTTGGCCTGGAAGCTGAGAGGCAAGGACTGGAGTTCAAGGAATTTCTGAGGCTGGCAACAGGCCTCTGGGTTTGCTGGCAATGTCTAGGATGCTCTCTGGGACACAATCAGTGCGTCCTTAGGCCTCTAGGATGGAGAAGGGGGCTGGGGGATCCTACCCTGACCACACTGGGCTCAACTGCTGTGAGAATGTCTCCAGTGCCTCGAAAAAGCCCCCAAACCCAGCTTGGCTAACAGAGTCACTCTCTGTGCCCTGCTGCCCTGACCCCCATCCCTGCCTGGCCACCCAGCTCCACCTGGGGATGGGGCTGATGGCTCAGGTATCCCCAGCCCCCTCCCTTTCAACCCCAGAGTACAAGCCATCCCTTTCATGGGGCGGATCATAACATGTGAACTCGGCCAGGCATGCGAAGGCAGGCGGACCCTGGAAGCAGCCTCAGGAGCGGGGTTTAGGGGAGAGCAGGGGAAGCTTGCAACCATGCAAAAAAGCCAGGGATCTGGCAGGGATATGCATGCAGAAAACGTGCTTCCCTTCTTGGAGTCAAGTCGGGGAGGAGACACACGAGGGAGGTAGGGGTGGAGACGGGAAGGGTTTGGGGCAGTGGGGGAAGGGTACTAGGCTGCCCTCACCCACCCTCCACCTCTTCCTGCATCTGTACCAAGTCTTTCCACTGCCCCCAGAACTTCTGACAAGTTCCCTCTTCCTGCCTTCCACATTTCAATCCACAGCCTGGGAGATGCAGCTTCCTCTCCTCAACACCTCCCCTGAATTTCCTGGCTAGAATGTGATGGGGGTGGGACACAGCCCCTGGAAGGCATGAGGACGGGTCTTGTCTTTTCCAGTGCTGTGCTCAGGTGTCCCTCAAGTGCTCAGAAGGATATGGAGACCACCCACCTAAGGGCTCCAGAAAAGTCCTACTACTTGTAGACCTCAGCTCCAAGCTCCAGCCCCCACAACACCTGCCTATCTGACTTATTTCAGGCTGTCCTAACGGCACCTCAAACTTGCTATGCCCACACCTATTCTCTTCCCCCAACCGGGCCCTTTCCTGGCACTCGCTCACCTCTATCGCCCAGTTTTTTTTTTTTTTTTTCCTAAAGACAGAGTCTCACTCTGTTGCCCAGGCTGGAGTGCAATGGCACGACCTCGGGTCACTGCAACCTCTGCCTCCCGGGTTTAAGTGATTCTCCTGCCTCAGCCTCCCGAGGAGCTGGGATTACAGGTGCCTGCCACCACGCCTGGCTAATTTTTGTATTTTTTAGTAGAGATGGGGTTTCACCATGTTGGTCAGGCTGGTCTCGAACTCCTGAACTCAGGTGATCCTCCTGCCTCGGCCTCCCAAAGTGCTGGGATTAGAGGCTTGAGTCACGACGCCCAGCCTGTCTCCCAGTTTTAAGCCAGACCCGACTGCTCACAGGCACCTCATCCCCTCAGTTCAGTTCTGATCTTTCCCTGGGTCCTGCAGAGATCCGTCTGAGAGGGACACCATCCCGCTGTACTCTCTCCTCCACTGTCATCTCTTGCTGTGATTCCTGGTGCCCACCTCCAGCCCAGCCTCCTGTCAAGCTGTTCCCTGCCCTGCAACCAGAGTGAGCTTGTCTAGTCACACCTCCTTTCACGCCTCCCCTGCTTCCTATCCTCCCAGGCCTTTCCTGGTGCTTAGGAGAAAGCCCAAATTCCACAATATAGCCCCACCCTCCCCAGCCCCGGGTCCTGTCCCCTGCTGTCTTCTTTGGCTATCTCCAGGCCAGCCTTTCTCTGCTGTCTTTGCATCAGCTACACCTCCTCGCTTGCAGATCCTGACCTCCCACAGGCTCCGTCCAGGCTGTCCTGGGCCTGGAATGCTCTGTGCATCTCTGTCTGCCTTGTTAATATTGCTCATCCTTCAGCTCGCAGTGCAGGTATAATTTTAAGTGGAGTCAAGGTGTTATTTGACCGATGCCTGCCTCCCCCACCTGACTGTATGTGGTGAGAGGGGACAGTAATGGTGTCTGTTTCGGCCCATAATTCCATCTGTGGCACCAAATAGGGGCTCATTAAATGTTTGGTAGGTGAGTGCATGTGTACTGCCAGCAGGAAACGGATCCCAAGGCAAAGATGCCATTGGGGCCTCCCTCTAAGGGCCTCATTGGTGAGTAGGGGAGGGGCAGAGGCAGTTGAGATTTAACAGAACGAGGGGTGTGCAAGGGGCTGAGAAGTGGGGGAGGGAGAGAGATGTGTGCAGTATGTACTGGAGTGGGGGTACAGGGTGGGTAGATGTAGCAGTGAGGGCCAGTGTGTGTGTGTGCATGCATGCATGACTGTGTGTGGGAGACACAGAGACAGGGACAGTGAATGAGAATTAGAGGCCAGGTGCAGTGGCTCACACCTGTAATCCCAACACTTTGGGAGGCTGAGACAGGTGGATCACTTGAGGTCAGGAGTTCGAGACCAGCCTGGCCAAACATGGTGAAATCCTGTCTCTACTAAAAATACAAAAAGTGGCCTGGTGTGGTGGCACATGCCTGTAATCCCAGGTACTCAGGAGGTCGAGGCATGATAATTACTTGAAACTGGGAGGCGGAGGTTGCAGTTAGCTGAGATTGTGCCACTGCACGCCAGCCTGGGTGACAGAGCGAGACTCTGCCTAAAAAACAAACAAACAAAAAGAAGTGAGAGAGAGAGAATTAGAGAATGAGCAAGAAAAAGAAGAGGTCATGACTACGCGTGGTGTCTGTACATGCAGTGACTGTGTGTGCATAGTGACTGCGTGTTGTGTGGTTCAGGGTGCACAGATTGTGTGTGCAGTGTATGGATACATAGTGACTGTGTGTGCATAGACTGCACAGTGACTGTGTGCTCAGTGACTGTGTGTGCAGTGACTGTGTGCACAGTGACTGTGTGTGTGCATAGTGACTGTGTGTGCATAGTGACTGTGCCTGCAGTGACTGTGTGCATAGCGACTGTGTGTTCAGTGTGTGGTGCACAGACTGTGTGTGCAGTGTGACTGCAGTGACTGTGTGTGCATATTGACTGTGTGTGCAGTGACTGTGTATAGTGACAGTGCAGTGTGTGTGCATACTGACTGTGCATGCAGTGACTGTGCAGTGACTGTGTGTGCATAGTGACTGGATGTGCAGTGTATGTGTGCATACTGTGTCTGCAGTGTGTGTGCATAGTGACTGTGTGCAGTGACAGTGTACACAGTGACTGTGTGCAGTGACAGTGTACACAGTGACTGTGTGTGCATAGTGATGATGTGTGCATAGTGATTGTGTGCAGTGACTGTATGCATAGTGACTGTATGCACAGTGACTGGTGCATAGTGACTGTGTGTGTGCAGTGACTGTGTGCAGTGTCTGTGCAGTATCTGTGCATGCACAATGACTTTATGTGCACAGTAACTGTGTGTGCAGTGACTGTGCACAGTGACTGTGCATAATGACTGTGTGTGTGGTGTGAGTGCATAGTGACTGTGTGTGCAGTGTCTGTGTGCGGTGACTGTGCACAGTGACTGTGTGCACAATGTCAGTGTGCAGTGTGTGTGCACAGTGACTGTGTGTGCATAGTGACTGTGTGCTCAGTGACTGTGTGTGCATAGTGACTGTGTGTTTGGTGTGTGCATAGTGACTGTGTGTGCAGTGTCTGTGTGCAGTGAATGTGTGTGCAGTGCCTGTGTGCACACAGACTGTATGTGTGCATAGTGACTGCACAGTGACTCTGTGCAGTGACTGTGTGTGCACAGTGATAATGTGCACGCAGTGTCTGTGTGTGCATAGTGACTGTGTGTGTGCAGTGACTGTGTGTGCAGTGTCTGTGTGCTGTGACTGTGTGCTGTGACTGTGTGCACAGTGACTGTGTGTGCAGTGTCTGTGTGCAGTGATTGTGTGCCCAGTGACTGTGTGTGCATAGTGACTGTGTGCACAGTGACATGTGCACAGTGACTGTGTGTGCAGTGTCTGTGTGCAGTGGTTGTGTGCAGTGAATGTGTGCAGTTCTGTGTGCAGTGACTGTGTGTGTGCAGTGACTGTGTGCACAGTGTGTGTATAGTGACTGTGTGTGCAGTGTCTGTGTGTGTGGTGACCGTGTGCAGTGACTGTGTGTACGCAGTGACTGTGTGTGCATAGTGTCTGTGTGTGTACAGTGACTGTGTGTGCAGTGATTGTGTGCCCAGTGACTGTGTGTGCATAGTGACTGTGTGTGCAGTGATGTGCACAGTGACTGTGTGTGCAGTGTCTGTGTGCAGTGATTGTGTGCAGTGACTGTGTGTGCAGTGACTGTGTGCAGTTCTGTGTGTACGCAGTGACTGTGTGCACAGTGACTGTGTGCACAGTGTGTGTATAGTGACTGTGTGTGCAGTGATTGTGTGTACGTGGTGACTGTGTGTGTACAGTGACTGTGTGTGCAGTGTCTGTGCAGTGACTGTGTGCGTGCATAGTGACTGTGTGTGCAGTGTCTGTGTGCAGTGATTGTGTGCAGTGTCTGCAGTGACTGTGTGCAGTGACTGTGTGCAGTGACTGCAGTGTCTGTGTGCAGTGACTGTGTGCAGTGACTGTGTGCAGTGACTGTGTGCAGTGACTGTGTGCAGTGTGTGCACAGTGACTGTGTGCAGTGTCTGTGTGTATGCAGTGACTGTGTGCAGTGTCTGTGTGTATGCAGTGACTGTGTGTGCAGTGTCTGTGTGTATGCAGTGACTGTGTGTGCAGTGTCTGTGTGTATGCAGTGACTGTGTGTGCAGTGTCTGTGTGTATGCAGTGACTGTGTGTGCAGTGTCTGTGTGCAGTGACTGTGTGTGCAGTGTCTGTGTGTGCGGTGATTGTGTGCAGTGACTGTGTGTGTGCAGTGACTGTGTGTGTGCAGTGACTGTGTGCACAGTGTGTGCATAGTGACTGTGTGCAGTGACTGTGTGTATGCAGTGACTGTGTGTGCAGTGTCTGTGTGTGCGGTGATTGTGTGCAGTGACTGTGTGTGTGCAATGACTGTGTGACTGTGTACGCACATGCAGTTCAAGGCTCCAGGAGAGGGCCTCAGTGGGCCGGCCCCACATGAAGCTACCAGATCTGAGTCTGGTGCTTCTGAGTTCCTCTGCCTGAGAATCTTTGCCGGCACACTGCCTGGCCTTCATGTCTCCTTTATCAGACTTGGAGAGTCAAGACTCTGCTGGTCAAGGCCAAAGATCTTGTGGGCTTGAGATGGAGGTTTGGGGACAGCAGGATGGAGAGAGCTGGAGGAGCAAGAAGACAGTTGGCAGTTTTCCTGGGGCCTGGGGTCCATGGAGCTGAACGGGGGACAGGAGAGGTGAGAGGTGGCTGGGAGTGGATTTGCCTCCATTGTCTCTGAGTGTACAGGATGTGTGTGCGGGATGGGGCGAGAGACAGAGGTGCTGCGCTGGGAAAACCCATCCCTTTCTCTGCAAAAGATGCAAACCACCCAAAACAGAAAACCCCCATTCAGAACCTGATAAAAAAACAGCCAGAGTCTGCAGGAAGTGGGAGGCACAGGGGCTGGGGGCGGGAGGACAGACAGACAGACAGAGGGGAGCAGAGGGGTGGGGAGAGCGTCAGGCATCCCACGTTGGAGAGGCGGGGTGTGGCATGCAATGCCGATGCGAGGAGATGCGTTCACAGTTAATGTAAGGCATTTAGACTTCAGAAAGAAGTAAGACCAACCGGATTCTAGATGCAGATGTTGAAGATGAGGGGGAGCGGGCGGGCGGGGGCAGTTGGGGAGGCGTGTTCAGCATTTTTTAGGTTGATTTGTAACCAGTGCCAAAAAACCAATGGGTTTCGGTTCCCGGGCGGGGAGTGGGGGTGGTGGTGGCGGTGGGTTGGGAGATAAGTCATTGGTGTATGAACACACAGACCATGTCATGGATGAACAAATGAATTTCATAGTGCATTTTGATTGGATGAGTTTTTCAGACGGCGTTGCGCCAATATACAGTTTTAAGAGCAGGCATGAAAAGAGACAAGACAAGAAACACAGTCATTATCCATTGCACACAGGGCAAACCCACGTCACCCCAGCCACTTGGGGGCGGCAGCTGAGGCAGCACTGGTTAGTACTGCCGCATGCCCTCTGCCCCCTAAACCCCAGGGACCTGCCCTCCCAAGAATCTGGCATTTCCTGTCTCAGCCTGGCCAAGCCCTGGCCTCAGAATTAGTGGGCTTACCTGGGAGGCAGAAAGGGGCAACTGAAACCTCCTTGCCCACCAGGACATGCTTCTCCCTACTCGAGGTTGGGACTTAATTGTCCTAGAAGCACCCAAACACCCACCCACTATCTTTCCCTCAAATTGATTATAATTCAGGGCTGGCTAACACACACCCATTCACAATAACAACAACAATAGCAATAATAATGACAACCACCATTCTCAAACTCCTGGTTTCCTGGTAGGTTCTGTGCCAAGTGCTTCACGTTGATTTCTTTCTTTCTTTCTTTCTTTTTCTTTCGTTCTTTTTCTTTCTTTTTCTCTTTCTCTTTCTTTTCTTTCTTAATCTTTCTTTTCTTTCTTTCCTTTCTTTTTTCCTTCTTTTCTCTTTCTCTTTCTCTCTTTCTTCTCTCTCTCTCTTTCTTTCTCTTTCTTTTTGTTTTTGAGACAGAGTTTCACTCTGTTGCTCAGGCTGGAGTGCAGTGGCACAATGTTGGCTCACTGCAACCTCTTGCCTCCTGAGAATCAAGTGATTTTCCTGCCTCACTCCTCCTGAGTAGCTGGGATTACAGGCACCTGCCGCCACGCCTGGCTAATTTTTGTATTTTTAGTAGAGACAAGGTTTCACCATGTTGGCCAGGCTGGTCCTGAACTCCTGGCCTCAGGCGATCCACCGGCTTCGGCCTCCCAAAGTGCTGGGATCACAGGCGTGAGCCACCGTGCCCAGCTGAGGGTCAGTTTTCCTGTCTGCGAAATGGGGCAATACCCTCTTTCTCAGGCCTGACCACACCCAGTTCTATTCTCCTGACCTCTCTGCCTGCTCTGAGCATCATATTCAGCTTCCTTCTGGTTTACCTTGGCCAATGGGAGGCTCTGGCAGGAGATAAGGGACGAGGGGAGAGAAAGGTTGGGGTGTTTCTCTCTCATTGCACTCCACCTGCTTTGGCCCTGGTCTCTGTGCCTCCACACTGACAGGACAGGTCCCATTTGGTGGCATCTCCTGGCCTCCTGCTCAGGTTCCTTCCCCACTTCAGCACCTGGGCAGGTAACGGCTCCCTATGGTGGCTGGTCACGGGGCACCTTGCCACCCTTGTGGGTCCCCTTCCCTTCCCTTCCACCAGTGATCTCTGCATTTGGGTGCCTTCAGCTGAACCCTTCGAGGGAATTCTCTTACAGGCCGAGACCGAGACCTCTATCCTGAGCCAATCCACGTAAACCACTTAGCACAGTTCCCTGGCACACAGCAAGGCTGCGATTCTTGTGAGCTATTGTTATTTTTATTGTTATTAAGATGACATTGATATCACCCTTAACCCTTGGCTTTGATGCCTTTTGACCATTGCTTCCCCCTGCAAGGATCTTCTACCCTCCCCTCAATCTCCCGAGGGACCCCGAGCCTGGGCTCACTGGCAGATGGCCAAGGAGAGGGTCTGGGACAGGAACTCTGGGGCCCTGAGTCTTCCAGAAAAGAAGAAGGGCAATGTGTCCTGTGGGGCCACTACAGAGAGGTCCAGAGACCCCCATGTTGAGAGTCCCCCAGGCCTGGGGCTAGAGGAGGGAAGACATCCTGGGTACCCCACTATGGCCCTGGGAGTTGTGTTCCCACTCTGGCCTGAGGGCTGTGGCTCTCTCCTGCCCATGTACCAGGAGCGGGTTGGTTTAAACAAGATTGACTCGAAACTCATTCTTTCTGGGCTCCTGACAAGGGGTGGTGTTTGGGAGCCGGCTCAGCTTCAGGAGCTTTTAAGTGTCTCAGTTCCCTCAATGTACTCATCTGCATTATTCATTCCTAGGCCAGGTTGCAGGGAGGCCCACCCCTCAGTGCTGGCCCTACAGCCAGGCTTTGGTCGCCCCCATCTCCCCATGATGCCCTCTGGAGGGGCTGCCCTTGTCCCCGGGGGCCCCAGTTCTCCCTCTCTGGTCATGGCCAAGTGCTGGCTCAAGCAGCTGTGGCTGTCGGGACCCACTGCTTCTGGAAATGCTCCCCCGCCCCCCACCACCCGCCTTGTCCAGCCCAGAGTCACCCAGAGAGAAGCTGGTGGGAGACTTACCCCAAACTCAGTCACGAGGATATCGGTGATGCTGCCCAGAACAGTCACAAAGTCGAAGATGTTCCAGGCATCGCGGAAATAATTCTAGAATGGGGACCCACAAGACAAGAGATGCCAACAGAGGGCTTGGTTCCCGGCCCCCCTAGGCTGGCCGGGGGCATGTTAGAGGCACAGCTGCCAATCAGCGGAGTGCCCGGGACAGTTGTGGTTGTTCAAAGGGCTGCGGTAAAGGCTGTTCAACATCATCTGCGCTGAGTCTCCCTCCCTGGGAACCCCTGGGGGCCTTCCCATGATTGGCCTGGCCCCAGAGGGGGCCTTCAGTCCCTGCTTCAGCTCCATGGGGGTGGGGCTGCTCTTCAGAGCTGTGGCTTATCTCTCCAGCATTTTTGAGGGCTCCCGAGACCCCAGGGGCTTTATAAATGACATCATCGAGATCCTCATGAAGATCCTGGAGGGAATGGTTATCATCCATTTTCTTTCTTTCTTTTTTTTTTTTTTTTGAGATGGAGTCTCACTCTGTCGCCCAGGCTGGAGTGCAGTGGCACGATCTTGGCTCACTGTAACCTCTGCTTCCTGGGTTCAAGCGATTCTCCTGCCTCAGCCTCCCAAGTAGCTGGGACCACAGGTGCATGCCACCACACCCAGCTAATTTTTTGTATTTTTAGTAGAGACGGCGTTTCATCATGTTGGTCAGGCTGGTCTTGAACTCCTGACCTCAAGTGATCTGCCCACCTCGGCCTTCCAAAGTGTTGGGATTACAGGCGTGAGCCACCGCTCCCAGCTATACCCATTTTCTAGGAGGTGACCAAGCCACTCATCTGCCTGAGGCTAGCAGCACAGAGATGTAAAGCCAGGATTTGAACCCAGGCCTCAGACAGCCCACAGTCTGTTCAGGACCCCACTAGGTTGGCAGCATACTCGAGAAGAAAGGAGACTCTGGGTTCAAATCCCAACTCTGCAACCAGAGCTGTGTGGCTATGGGCAAGTGGCTTAACCTCTCTGGGTCTCCATTTCCTGATCTGGAGGAGGATAGTAACAGGGTACAGAACAGGAACTGGACAGGGGGCTTTGGGGCCTTTCAGGCACATGCACTTCCTGGCCCCCTTGTGTTTAGACGGGGCCATGTGTGTCTAGGTGCAGCGATGTGCTGTGAGTGGAAGCAGTGCGGTCACTTTCTGGTCAGCATTGGCCTCTCTAGCCTCTCAACCCTGGGCTTGGTGACTAGTAACATTTTGAATGGCAGCTACTCTGTGAGCCTGGGTCCCTGAGTAACTATGAGACAAACAGCTTCCCTGCTGAGTGTAAAAAAACCTTCCCATCAATTTAAGTCACTGAGATGTGGGGGCTGTTTGTTACTACAGCTTCACTTGATCTATCCTGACTGCTACATTCCTGGGCTGGGTGCTGGCTCAAGGGGAAACACAAGCATAGCCTTTCTGTTGCTAAAATATGGAAATACTCCACATTGTTTGGAAAACAGTCACAGCCTCAAGTCCCACAAGGTCTCCTCCTATCTCTGACTCCCCTCAACCGGGTACTGACATGGTGATGGATGGCATCCCAGTCTGGATCCAAGAGTCTGGGTCAAAGAGATGGCCCTCCCCTCTGGGGTCAGTGGGACTCAAAACACAAAACACAGGGCCTTATCAGCATCTTCGCAGAAGCAGAGGCCAGGTCAGGGGTTGGGGTGGTCAGTGTGACCCTGAAGTAGCCCCTCTACCTTACAGAGAAGGAGCCTGACTTTAGAGCTGTGCTTCCCTCCTAGTTGAAGTGCCTGGGGCCTCTGCGCCCTTCTCTGGGAGGCAGCAGTAACACAGCAATCAGACAATGAATGTGGGTCGCCGAGCATGGAATATACAGTAGGTGCTCAACAGATGGGATGTTGTTGTTTCGCAACTCCTATAAAAGGAATTCAGGGGGCTGGGTGCGGTGGCTCACACCTCTAATCCCAGAACTCTGGGAGGCTGAGGCAGGTGGATCATGAGGTCAGGAGATCAAGACCATCCTGGCTAACACAGGGAAACCCCATCTCTACTAAAAATACAAAAAAAAAAAAAAAAAAAAAAAAATTAGCCAGGCGTGGTGGCAGGCGCTTGTAGTCCCAGCTACTTGGGAGGCTGAAGCAGGAGAATGGTGTGCACCTGGGAGGCAGAGCTTGCAGTGAGCAGAGATTGCACTACTGCACTCCAGCCTGGGCCACAGTGCGAGACTCCGTAAAAAAAAAAAAAAAAGGAATTCGGGTCCTACTGGCACTTTTGGCATTTCGGCAGATGTTGTTGGGGCCTTGCCCATATCTCATCTGCACACCTACAGTACATTACTTGGCCCAGTGTCTCTCTCTGGCTGCACATGTGTTAGGGAATTAATAGCTCCCCTGGAAATGGCCTTTGATTATGTCTGATGGGCACTGGAGGATAAATACCCCAACTCCCTCCCAGTGAGGTGGGATGACTCTGTGCTATGTGCTCTCTGCTGCCTCCTGGAGGTCCCCACTGAAACTGAGCCCCATTTGTCCACAGCAGGAACTGGCTTAATAATACACTCTTTCCTGGTTGCCTTTCTGTCCCTGTGTCTCTTCCCCTGTCCCTTACTGCCTTGCATCCCAGATAAATTCCTTGCACTCAATCCTTGTCTCAGGCTCTGCTTCCATGGGAGTCCAAACAAAGACAACTTTATAGGCGTCTGGTCACAGACCTCAACCCCTAGGCTAGAGAGCTCCCCTCTATCTCCCGAATGTTACACAGGGAACTTGTGGCTTCATTTAAAACTGAAAGGGGAGACCAGACATGGTGGCTCATGCCTATAATTCCAGCACTTTGGAAGGCCAAGGAGGGACAACTGCTTGAGGTTACAAGTTTAAGACCAGCCTGGGCAACAGAGTGAGACCCCCATCTCAGAAACAAAAACAAAAACACCAGAAAGCAGAGGGGAAGCTCAGTGCTGGCTCTTGCAGGATTGGCAGGGTGAGGGAGATGCAGCTCCAGGCCCCAGTGGAAGAATCACTTCACCAGGAGAAGACCAACTCAGGAATAAAATAACTGCAGGCTGGGTGCAGTGGCTCACGCCTGTAGTCCAACTGGAATATGAGGGTGGCAAAGCCCCAGGGCAGGTCCCTGAAAAGTAGGGGCTAGGCCGGGCCTGGTGGCTCACGCCTGTAATCCCAGCACTTTGGGAGGCTGAGGCGGGCAGATCACCCGAGGTCAGGAGTTGGAGACCAACCTGGCTGACATGGTGAATCCCCGTCTCTGCTAAAAATACAAAAATTAGCTGGGCGTGATGGTGGCCACCTGTAATCCCAGCTAGTCAGGAGGCTGAGGCAGGACAATTGCTTGAACCTAGGAGGCAGAGGTTGCAGTGAGCCAAGATTGCACCACTGCACTTCAGCCTGGGTGACAGAGTGAGTAGTCATCACAAACAAACAAACAAACAAACAAACAAAAATTACAGATTCAGTGATCCCCCCCGCTTCATCAAACCAAGTGAATCAGAACCTCTGGGGTATGCTCAGTGTATCATTTAAGAAATTTCTCGGCCGGGCGCGGTGGCTCAAGCCTGTAATCCCAGCACTTTGGGAGGCCGAGACGGGCGGATCACGAGGTCAGGAGATCGAGACCATCCTGGCTAACATGGTGAAACCCCGTCTCTACTAAAAAAAATACAAAAAACTAGCCGGGCGAGGTGGCGGGCGCCTGTAGTCCCAGCTGCTCCGGAGGCTGAGCAGGAGAATGGCGTAAACCCGGGAGGCGGAGCTTGCAGTGAGCTGAGATCGGGCCACTGCACTCCAGCCTGGGCGACAGAGCGAGACTCCGTCTCAAAAAAAAAAAAAAAAAAAAAAAAATTTCTCGAAGTGCTTCTTTTTTGTTTTTTAGAGTCTGGGTCTTGTGTTGTTGTCCAGGCTGGAGGGCAGCGATGTGATCACAGCTCACTGCAGCCTTGAACTCCTGGGCTTAAGTAATCCTCCTGCCTTAGCCTAAGTAGTTAGGACAACAGTCATGTGCCACTATGCTGGCTAATTTTTCATTTTTTTTGTAGAGATGAGGTCTTGCTATGTTGCCCAGGCTGGTCTAAAACCTCTGGGTTCAAGCAATTCTCCTGCCTTGGCAGGAGTCCCAAAGTGCTGGGACTATAGGCATGAGCCACCACACCTGGCCTGAAGTGCTTCTATTAAGTAGCATCTCTACCAAAGCAAAGCCACTATTTTGGAGGAAAAAGGTCCATTATTAGGACCCCTTTCCTAGCATTTATTTATTTATTTTGATACAGGGTCTTGCTCTGTCACCCAGGGTGGGGTGCAGTGGCTCAATCACAACTCACTGCAGCCTTGACCTCCTGGGCTGAATCCATCCTCCAACCTCAGCCTCCTGAGTAGATGGGACTGCAGGTGCACGCCACCACACCAGGCTGATTTTTGTACTTTTTGTAGAGACAGAATCTCACTGTGTTGTCCAGGTTGGTCTCAGACTCCTGGGCTCAAGCGATCCACCCGCCTCAGCCCCCCAAAGTGCTGAGATTACAGGTGTCAGCCACCGTGCCTGGCCCCTAGCATTTACTGAGTGCTCACTCCAGGCCAGGTTTTATCCTCAGTCCTCTACATGCACATTAGTGCATTTGCTGCTTACCAGGGCTCTGCTGAGGTGGAGGCGGAGGATGGCTCCTTTTAATGATGGGGAGGTGACAAAGCTTATATAGGATGAGGCAAGATCTGAACCTAGAACTCTGGCACTGAAGCTGATGCTCCTAACCACCTCCGTAAGCCAAGGTGGGAACTTGGTTTCCTGAGACCATGGCTGAGACCCAGGCTGTAGGTCATTCTCTTCAAAGGGATGGACTAAGCTGGTGGTCAAGAGAACGGATGTCCTGGTTCAAGTCTCACCCTGGCCACACACTGGGGACCTGCAATAAGTCACTTTACTTCAAGTCCTAGCCCATTAGCATAAGCCTTCCTCACCTTAATTTTTTTTTTTTTTGAAACAAAGTCTCGTTCTGTCACCCAGGCTGGAGTGTAATGCGTGATCTCGGCTCACTGCAACCTCCGCCTCCCGGGTTCAAGAGATTCTCGTGCCTCAGCCTCCTGAGTAGCTGGGAATACAGGCACGCACCACCACGCCCTGCTAATTTTTGTATTTTTAGTAGAGATAGGGTTTCGCCATGTTGTCCAGGCTGATCCTGAACTCCTGACCTCAAGGGATCTGCCTGCCTCAGGCTCCCACAGTGCCGGGATTACAGGTATGAGCCATCACACCCAGCCCTCCAATTTTTTAAAAATAATTTTCATTTTCTTATTATTTATTTATGTATTTTTTGAGATGGAGTCTCACTCTGTCGCCCAGGTTGGAGTGCAGTGGCACGATGTTGGCTCACTGCAACCTCCACTTCCTGGGTTCAAGCGATTCTCCTGCCTCAGCCTCCTGAATAGCTGAGACTACAGGCGCGTACCACCACGCCCGGCTATTTTTTGTATTTTTAGTAGAGATGGGGTTTCAGATATGGGGTTTAGTAGAGACCATGTTAGACAAGATGGTCTCAATCTCCTGACCTCGTGATCTACCCGCCTCGGCCTCCCAAAGTGCTAGGATTACAGGCGTGAGCCACTGCGCCCGGTCAATTTTTATTCTTTTAGAGATGGGGTCTCACTCTGTCACTCAGGCTGAAGTGCAATGGTGCAATTGTAGCTCATTGCAACTCTGACTAACTGGGTTCAAGCAATATTCTTGCTTCAGTCTCCTGAGTAGCTAGGACTATAGATGTATGCACCATGCCTGTTTGATTTTTAATTTTTAATTAAAAAAAATTGTTTTTTTGAAACAGAGTCTTGCTCTGTCACCCAGGCTGGAGTGCAGTGGTGCGATCTTGGCTCACTGCAAGCTCCACCTCCCAGGTTCATGCCATTCTCCTGCCTCAGCCTCCTGAGTAGCTGGGACTACAGGCGCCTGCCACCACGCCTGGCTAATTTTTTATATTTTTAGTAGAGATGAGGTTTCACCATGTTAGCTAGGATGGTCTTGATCTCGTGATCTGCCTGCCTCTACATCCCAAAATGCTGGGATTACAGGCGTGAGCTACTGCACCCGGCCTAATGTTTTGTTTTTGAGACAGAGTCTCCCTCCGTCACCCAGGCTGGAGTGCAGTGGCACAATCCTGGCTCCCTCCACCTCCTGAGTTCAAACTATTGTCACACCTCAGCCTCCTGAGTAGCTGGGATTATAGGCGTGTGCTACCATGCCCAGTTAATTTTTGTATTTTTAGTAGAGAGGGGGTTTCACTATTTTGGCTAGGCTGGTCTCGAACTGCTGGTCTTAACAGATCTGCCCACTTTGGCCTCCCAAAGTGCTGGGATTGCAGGCATGAGCCACTGCGTCCAGCCTTTAATTTTTTTTTTTTTGTAGAGATGGAGTCTTGCTATGTTGTCCAGCCTGGTCTTGAACTCCTGGCTTCAAGCAATCCTCCCACTTTAGCCACCAAAACTGCTGGGCTTACAGGTGTGAACTATAATACTTTTTTTTTTGTTTGAGACGGAGTCTTGCTCTCACCCAGGCTGGAGTGCAATGGCGCTATCTTGGTTCACTGCAAGCTCCGCCTCCCAGGTTCACGCCATTCTCCTACCTCAGCCTCCCGAGTAACTGGGACTACAGGCACCCGCCACCATGCCTGGCTAATTTTTTGTATTTTTAGTAGAGACGGGGTTTCACCGTGTTAGCCAGGATGGTCTCGATTTCCTGACCTTGTGATCTGCCTGCCTCGGCCTCCCAAAGTGCTGGGATTACAGGTGTGAGCCACCGCGCCCAGCCTTTTTTTTGAGATGGAGTCTCGCTCTGTTGCCAGGCTGGAATGCAGTGGCATGATCTCGGCTCACTGCAACCTCCACCTCCCATGTTCAAATGATTCTCCTGCCTCAGCCTCCCGAGTAGCTGAGACTACAGGCATGTGCCACCATGCCCAGCTAATTTTTGTAGTTTTTAGTAGAGATGGGGTTTCACCATGTTGGCCAGGGTAGTCTGGACCTCTTGACCTCGTAATCTGCCCCCCTCTGCCTCCCAAAGTGCTGGGATTACAGGTGTGAGCCACTGTGCCCAGCCAACTATAATACTTTTGTGCGTATTCTGTGAACCCCCTTGGCCACGTGAGACTAGCCCTGGCTATTTTATTTTATGCATAAAGACTTGTAAATGCATAACAAAACAGTCAAGACTGAAAGGTTACCTTTTATAATAGCTATCAAAATTTTTTTAAGGCTGGGCATGG